>NC_070648.1:11578146-11885135 GCF_947347685.1 Pleuronectes platessa
AACAACATTACTGCACAAATCCGTTTTATTTGAAAAAAGGTCGACAGTGGACAGGTACATATGAACGCTTTTTTTTGTTAGCTACACCGTTAGCCGTCACTTTCCATATGAGTCTTAGCAGTTTAGGTTTTCACAGGATCGCCACATAGAGATTTAGTTTTCGATTGGAAAGATTTAAAATGATGGAACCAACGTGCAGACTAGATTAAATACCAAATATGATTCAGTTGAGTTCACAGTCACATGTATCGCCTAGAAACTGCTGCTGAAATGGTTCAGCTGTCTAAGGTCACAAACCACATCAGAACACTAATTACTCAAACGTAAAAATACAATAAAAAAAAAATCCGCCTAACTTAGACGTCAAGCATTAAAAATACTACAGCACAATGACAAACTAAAACAATCAGGGGGGAAATACGAATGTAAAAGTTGTCCCAAATTAATTAAAACAAAAACAGACGTGGACGTCGACAATTTGGTTCCTCCTGTGAGCATCTCAGGGGAATGTAACGCGCTCAGCCGCAGACAGGAAGTGGATAGAGTCACGTGCATCAGGAGGCGGCGAGTGGCGACGCAGGCGAACGACGATCCTGGAAAAAGAGCAAATGACATAGATGAACCGTCTGAAAATGTGGATGTGAAGCCTTTTCCATCGTAGTAACCTGCGTGCTGTCTTTTCTCAAGATCTGTCTCGTGACCCTTTCTTCTGCCCCCCAGAAGGCAGACTGGGGCGTCGGCCTTTGTCGGACTACGCCACACATTAAAACAGGTATTAGCTCCAAGTTAGCACACAGATGTGCATTATCAACTAATTTACCACTTCGTACGCTTGCTTTTCCCACAAGATCTTGAGCGTGTCGGACAGGTCCTGCCTGTACAGAGACGAAGTGCATTTTCAGGAAAGAAATGACCACCAATCTACCTCTGACCTATTCTCACCTTCACTTGTCGGAGCCTTGCTTAATAAGCGTAGCGTGCAGGCGGTGGCGGGGGCAGCCGCTCAGCGTAGGGGTCCCTGGGACGTGGCACTCCGTAAGCCGGGACGCGGGAAACCGGAGAGAGCCGGGAGCGCTCGTAGGGGTAGCCATTACCTGCAGGAGGCATTGGCGCGTTAGGTGCTCTCCTCAGGGGGCTGCGATCTCGGGGGTAGTACGAGGATGGAGGAGGCGGGAGGGGCCGACGTTCGTACGGGTCAAGCGACGGGGTCATAAGACGGTCTCGGACGACGGCTGAGGGGGGAGGGGGAGGAGGAGGGGCGCCGCCGCGCTGATCCTCGTAGGAGGCCATGCCATACGGGCGGGCTCGGTACTTCTCATAGTAATCTACCACGCCATATCTTTCCCTCTCGCCATCGTACGGACGGTCGGGATAAACAGCTCGTCTAGGGGGAGGGGGCGGCAGAGGAGGGGCTGGGTAACCTGGGGGCATATGGCCAAGGCGACCTCTCATGTAGCCAGGTGGGGGAGGCTCATGCCTCTCGCCTGGATAGCGTGGGGGCCAGTAGCCACCTCTGTCTGGGGGAGGAGGGGGGTAGTCATCCCGTTCATCGTGCCTGGGACGGCTCTTGGAAATCTGGACATGGATGCGCTTGCCTATAATATTTAAAAAAAAGTAGGAAGAAAATTAATAATCAGAAGTAAAATGATCACAACTGAATTGACTTGTATTACACAATGTTATTTGCGAACCTTGAAACTCAGTGTTGTCCAGTCCCTTGATGGCATCCATGGCCTCATCGGAGTTGGACATGTGTACAAAAGCAAAATTCTTGACAACAGCACACTCTGTGACCGTGCCGTACTCCTCGAAGAGACCGCGCAGCTCGTCGTCAGCTCCCTTCTCTACGTTCGCTACATGCAGCTTGATCGCCGCATGGTTCTTCCCGTGGCTGGCCTCCACGTTGATTGGCGTGCCATGAAGCTTATAGAGGTGCAGATTTTTGATGGCTTTAGTGGCCTCCTTGCGGTCATCCATGTGGATGAAGGCGTAGTTCTTGATGATGGCACATTCCGTGACCGTGCCGTACTGGGTGAAGAGTGCCTTGATTTCTTCCTGGTCTGCCTCTCGGGGCAGATTCCCCACAAAGATTTTCACCATTTTAATACCTGGACCCAGGAAATTCAGAAGAAACCATATATATTTAAGAATAAAGACATAACAAAAAACAAATAAAAACTCAACACATTAATCTTTGATTGCGTTCAACATTATTAAAAGGACGCATGTCTACATACTTTTTCTGGGGCAGATTCCCCAGAAATATGTTTACCTATATTGTAGCTATGTGACAGGGAGCTATAGAAAAAAAAACTGTATATATCTATGGGTGAAGGGAAAAGTAAAACCTAATTAAATGGTAAGGTATTGGAATCCACAGTCTCACAGTATTAAAACACGCGTTGTTGATTGAACAGGCCTGTCTACTGCAAAATGGCTGACGACGTTAGCGCTAGCATAGAGCCACTGCACTCGATCCCTAATTAGTCATATTCATTTTTACAGTACTACATTTATATTAAAGATGATGCTCTCACAGCGCCGCGATGCTCATAATTTGCTAAAACAACGCAACCTCTGGTTCTAGTTAGGTAACATTAGCTGGAGCTAGCTGTTAGCTTCGGTTAGCTCGCTGGACCAGCCACGCTGTGACACAAAGCGCCGTCGACCCGAAGCGAAGCAGCGGGACGACGAACACCCCCCACACAGTGTGCATCAGCAGGAAGTTATACAAAACAACGCGTTTCATTGAATATATCAACACTGCAACGTTCTTTTACCTTTTCACCGGGAAGCCTCCACAAAGAGCTCGACCTCCTTTCCAGAGATTTCCTCAGACCAACTTCCGCTGAGCTTCGTTTTCCTAATAGCGGTCGCTTCCGGTTCTTATTCATCTTCGCCTGCGTCTCCCCGCTTCGCAACCACATCGCCCTCTACCGTCTAGGAGGGCACAGTAATCAGCGTAGGTTCAGAGGTAATCATCTATTTCTGCTTTAGTTTATCTCTACAAAACCAAACCATATTTATATATTTATATCATGTGCCGATTGTCCATGTGGTTGACAAATAAATTGACTGACCCCCACCGTGTACCCATGACCACTTCTTTTTCAGTAATTTAAATAATAAGTAATAAAGTTGAGTGTTTAGTGTTTTATAGAAACACACTTTTACATATGCACAATATGTTTGCTTTTAAACACACAAACACACACACAAGCTGTAGATCTACAGTCTTCATTGTGAGACCCTTGAACCTGTTTCATGACCAGTTATTTGAATTTGATGAGATGTAATCAGCAACTTATGTGACTATGAACTATCTCCACTTAATCATTATTTGCAGTCTTATTGTTGACGACGGAAAAAATATCAAAACAAAGAAATATTTCAGGCAAAAATATAGCTTACGAAATATCTGAATAGAAATATGATGAGAAGTTTTTTAAGTAAATTGGGAGCAGAGCTGTAACTCCGCCTGTTCGTGCTACAGGCTCTAGTTTTCTCTCTGCTGTGGAGTCCCACCACTGATTGCACAATCTACCCATCACCACCACAATCACAGCAGCCCAAATTCCGTGCCAGTGTGTAACCACTGCGCACATACTGTCACACGCACACATGTTGTGCACACGTGTTCAGGAGGAGAAACACATTTGTGTGGACCACGTGTGGGAACACATTTGCTTTGCTCTAACAGCATTACACAAACACTATAAGCTACATAACACACACATAAGGGGTGTGAAGTTTCGAAGTGCAGAGAGGGGGAGGGAAACAAATAGAGAGTGAAGGGCTACATACACCATACAATGAGTGTTAGCTACGTGTATAGGCCTCATTTATGTGAATGTACAACTTGTGTTTGCATCAGTACAGTGCTTCACTTTGTCTCTCTCTGTCAGTGTTGTCTCCCAGTTGGGGGTGCTCTAAGTCCGTGTATGACTCCGTTACTGTGTGTGAGTAATAAATTTAAAAAAAACTGGAACTGCAGTCAGAGAGTGCGTAACTCTGCCACAATCATACACATGATGGGTTAGTTGTTATAGTAGAAATATGAGGGAAAACAATTAGCCAGACCATTTTCTGGATCTAGACCATCCCTTTGCCAAGTTTATTTTTTCAAACCAGTCATTAAAAATAAACCAATATACACAGGTGAAAACATAATTTTTAGGAAGTCAGTTTAGTCGTTCATGTAATCCTGTTATTACAAATAAACCACCATACGCAGGATAAAAAAATAACTTGATTTTAAAATCATAACAATAATAGTTGCCACGGTTACCAGGCTTGACAGAATATCAAAGGTTACAGTTGAGACCTTTATCTGCCACATTGCCTATGATGTTTGAGATTGAAGAAGGCGGTTGAGTTGTCTGTGTAATCCTATTATAAATAGACCAACATACTCAGGATAAAACATTACCGTTATAACATTAACAATAGTGTTCATGGTTACAAGGATTGACAGAATTTGAAAACGTTACAAACTATATATTTGTCCCGGGATTTCATCTTTTGCTCTCGAACCTACAACACACTTTGTGCATTTTTCTTCATTTTAACGGCATTGATTGAGGCAACATGGCTTCCACACCTTCCCAGGAGAACCAGGTGGATCCAGGAATGCCTCTTACCTCCGGCTCCTCTAACTACGAGGTGCAGTCTCTTCTCGGACAGGGATCATTCGGTAAAGTTGTTAAGTGCATAAGACTGGAGGACAACAAGACTGTGGCCATCAAAATGATAAAACTGCAGCCCTCTAATATAAACTCGGCAAATCAAGAGGTAAGAAACAAATCTGTGCGCTGATCCCAGTTTGAATTATACCATCTGCAATCCATATGTTCACATACTTCCTTGTTTAAGTTTAAATCAAGCTGATATACAATGTTCCTGTGGCCTGCCATTTATCTCCAGGTGGCTGCTCTGAAGAAATTGAGATTGTTGGACAAATTCTACTTTGTCCAGTGGTACCAGTCCTTCCTTGACAGAGGACACATTTGCCTGGAGTTTGAGCACCTGGACAAAAGTCTCCTTGATTTCACGAGGGAACGAGGTTCCAGACCTGTCCTCCTGAAAGAGATTAGATCAATTGTGCAGCAGGTGTGTGTCCACCGGTTTTCCTTTGTGCACTGACAAACAGTATGGAAATATATGCAGGTGGAACATTGTTGACATTTTTATGAAATGAACTTTCAGCTTGCCCATGCGCTCAACCACCTGAAGTTTGCAGGGATTGTCCACTCAGACCTCAAGTTGGACAACGTCATGTTGGTCGATCACCTACGGGAGCCCCTCAGGGTGAAATTGATCGACTTCGGACTGGCGTTTGAGGTGTCAGCTGCCAAGTTGGGTTCCCACCTTCAGGCCCAATCATACCGGTGAGCATCTGGAACCATGACGGATCTTAGTGGCGTATTATTAACTAAAAAAACATTTTAACTGAGAAAAAAACATCCAGTCTTTATCCATTCACACAAATGTAGCAGTAAGAGTTCTTAAGGTGTCCTTCAAAACAACTCACATATTTTGCATGGTTTATGTGATCGTGGTTGTTGCTCCTCTGTCAGATCCCCAGAGATCCTGCTGGGGCATCCCTTCACAGAGGCCATAGACATGTGGTCGCTGGGCTGCATGGCTGCTAGGATGTACCTCAGGTCCCACCTCTACTCTGGATTGGGTGAATATGAAATGGTACAGATACTACTTCAAAAAGCACTGTCTCTTTATTAATATCTTAGTGGGTAAGTTAACTCAGAAATGAAAATGCAGTCATTATCTACTACCAAAACACTTTAGTAGTCACAGGGGTGAACAGTTCAGAGCAAAATCCAACCCTAACCCCAACCCTTTTAGGGCATGACATGTACATTATATTAAGATAAATAAGTAGTACCTCACCTGGACTGTGATGGAATTTAAGTTGTGGTGTATTTTCAGATCACACAAATCATGCAGACTCAGGGTCAGCTACCCAACACCATGCTCAACCATGGGTGTAAAACTCCACATTTCTTCACGAGACACGTCGACTCCACCACCTCCGTCTGGAAACTGAAGGTGCCGACCTAAATTCGCTTGTTATATTCAAATATCTCTCTCCATCTCATGTCTGCCTTGCTGTAACATATTTGGTTCCCTCTAAACGCTTGTGTGAGTCTGATGCACTCTGCTAACCACACCACTTTCTGAACAGACACCAGAGGAGTACCGCAAAGAGACGGGGATAAGGCCAATAGAGAACAGGCGTTGGTGGTTCACCTCCCTGGACGACCTCTTGGAAGTATGTCCTCTTTAAGATCATTCAACATGAGCTTGTTCCTTTAAGATAAAAAGAAAAACACTCGGACTGTCCTAGAGAGGTGTTTATTTATTCAGTACTGGAACTAACCAAACGACATGTTTGTGTTTTAGACCCGACCCATCACTAGTCTCAACGCTGCAGATGAAGTTGCAGAGAAAGCCGACGGCCAAATGTTTGTGGACATGCTGAAGGCGATGCTTCAGCTTGATCCCGACAAAAGGATCACACCTAGTCAGGTGCTGGAGCACAGCTTCATCAGCATGCGCCACATCACCAGCATGGAACATAAAAGTCACTAGTAAGTCAACAATATGATCTGGTTAAATGTTTTTAAATGTAAAATTCATCTTTTGCTATATATATTCCACTCATACCTTTGTTACTGCGGATACAGTTCATGTACAGGTCCTTACAATACGTCTTGGACATGAAATGATGATCTAATGAAAGGATTCATTTTCTTGCAGTATCAAGTACTGTCTTCAATTGAGGAAAATATGTCAGAAGAAAATCCCGACTTCTGGCAAGGGCACAGCTATGTGTGGGCCACTGAAGCCGCCCCAGCCGCCACTGAAGCCGCCCCATCCGCCACTGAAGCTGCCAGCTTCACCAACCAACCCTGTCCAGCAGAGTCCTCCATCTCTTGATGAGGGGAGAGGAAACAACCAGCCCCATCGCACCGACCTACATCCCTGCACCACCATCACCTCCACCCAGACCAGAGGAGCTGAGGGGTTAAGAAAGATGAAGATTGAGCATGACGATTTGTCGGGACAGAAAAGAAAAGGAGGAGATCATGATGATGTGCCGCCTCACAAGAAAAAACGTCTTCCCTCGTCAAACAGCACACATGATCCTTGTGACGCTGGACATCATCAGTCGGATCAGAGGACCAGGCCTGCTGATCACCGCCAAAACCACAACCCGGGTCCTTCAGGCAGCAGCCGGACCGAGGGTCAGGCTATATCGGGACAGAAAAGAAAAGGAGGAGATCATGACGATGTGCCGCCTCACAAGAAAAACTGTCTTCCCTCGTGAAACTGCACACATGATCCTTGTCACACTGGACATCATCAGTCGGATCAGAGGACCAGGCTTGCTGATCACCGCCAAAACCACAACCTGGGTCCTTCAGGCAGCAGCTGGAACTGAGGCTAAGGCTCTGTTGGGACTAAAGGGAAAGGCAGGAAGTGATGCAGACTACAATGCCTTTGCTTGTCAGATAGTGACACCTGCCATTTAATCTTGTACATGACGTTTATAGAAACAGGAATAATGTTTGACATTCAGAATGAAAGGTGGCTCTTGTAAATAAATGGCACTTGTAAATAAAACGGTTTATTCACTTGAGATGGATTCATTATCTTTTTCCCCAAGAAAGGAAAACCAAACTGCATATTTAACACAGATTGATGCTTCATAATTCATCAATAAACAGTGCTCTAATGTAAACAATTATGATACAACAATCCTAGTTTTAAGTTGGGTTTCAACCATAACTTTTGTCCAAAGTGTGTGTCTCTGGAAATTCAAAAAATGCCTTTAGAACCCATCAAATACGCATTCTCTGATATAGTTACGTTAGTTAAAGAGTTCACCTCGGCACCAGTCTCCTGAAAGCATGTTTCAATTTTTCCACTGTTTGTAAAATGTAACAAGCAGCATTACATTACATGTCCCTTGGTGGATGCTTTTGTCTAAAGCCACTTACAATTAGTGTATTCATCGTTATGAGATGATATTCTTCGGAGTGCAGATGGGGAAGACTGAGGATCGACCAGTCGACCGTCTGGTTGGAGGACGACCAAGTTTGGAAAGTTGCAATCACCGTCATTCTTCCAATCAGCTATTTTGAAATCGTCCCCTTCATGCATGTCTATAAATTCAATTCAATATTATTTATAAAGCACTAAACCACAGCGTACATTATCTCAATGTATATACGTAATCGACATATATCGGATTTCTGTGATGCTTGCTCATGTATCTGATGATAGTGGATGTCGACCAAATCGTAATTTATTTAACAAAATAATAACAGTAAACAAGAGAAATATACTTTAGCCTAATTAGATTTTGTTATTCATTTCTATTTTCTATAAGTTAATATATTTATCATATTAATCTTTTTATTTTATTTCTTATCTTCAAAATATTAGACATAATACTTTGATAGAGCATTCAATGAAAATTAACACATTTATACTTTACAGCATAGATAAGATGATATAATATGCTTATCAGTTGACTCATGCTTTACAGCAGCCTGGATAATATACATACATATATGCACACGTGGACATAATTGTTGGTACCCTTCTATTAAAGAAAGAAAAACCCAGAATTGTCACTGAAATAACTTGAAACTCACAAAAGTAATAATAAATAAAAATGTATTGAAAATAACTAATGAAAATCAGACATTGCTTTTCAATTGTGGTTCAACAAAATTATTAAATAAAACTAATGAAAATGGCCTGGACAAAAATGATGGTACCCTTAACTTAATATTTTGTTGCACAACCTTTGGAGGCAATCACTGCAATCAAGAGATTTCTGTAACTCTCAATAAGACTTCTGCACCTGTCAACAGGTATTGTGGCCCACTCCTCGTGAGCAAACTGCTCCAGCTGTCTTGGGTTTGAAGGGTGTCTTCTCCAGACTGAATGTTTCAGCTCCCTCCACAGATATTCAATAGGATTTGGATCAGGGCTCATAGAAGGCCACATCAGAATAGTCCAAAGTTTTGCCCTTAGCCATTCTTGGGTGGTTTAGCTGTGTGTTCTGGGTCATTATCCTGTTGGAGGACCCATGACCTGCGACTGAGACCAAGCTCTCTGACACTGGGCAGTACATTTTGCTCCAGCTCCAGAAGGCCTTGATAGTCTTGAGATTTCATTGTGCCCTGCACAGATTCAAGACACCCTGTGCCAGATGCAGCAAAGCAGACCCAGAACATAACCGAGCCTCCTCCATGTTTCACAGTAGGTACAGTGTTGTTTTCTTTGCATGCCTAATTGTCTGTGAACATGTAGCTGATGCGACTTGCTAAAAAGCTCCAGTTTTGTCTCATCTGTCCAAAGGACATTCTCCCTGAAGCCTTGTGGCTTAGTTGTCAATATGCATTTTGGCAAATTCCAGTCTCATTTATTATAATTTGCTTTCAACCGTGGTGTATTCCACGGTCGTCTTTGTCTGTGTGGTCTGAAGTCCACTTTGGCTAAAACAGCAACGGATTGTTTGATCTGACACTGATGGACCTTGAACTTGGAGTTCTCCTCTAATCTCTTTGGAAGATGTTCTGGACTCTTTGGTTACCATTCGTATTATCCGTCTCTTCATTTGTCATCAGTTTTCCTGATGCGGCCACGTCCAGGGAGGTTGGCTACAGTCCCGTTGGCCTTAAGGCCGGCGCATGCTTCTGCGTTTTCACGGGCCCGCAAGCGCAAGAGCCCTTTCCGGGCCCCTTACGTGCTTATGTATCTCTTCTTACGTGCTTAAGTGCGTCGCCCAATTTTTCGAACTGTACAACAAAGCGACGCGAGCCTCACGCAGCCCGCAAGGCTTGTGATTGGTCTGCTTACTACGTCCCTTCCGGAGTCTAGTTTCCGGTTTCATGCCACATAATACCGGCAGAAATCACGGAAGATTTAGAAGAACGAATATGGACCAAATAGAAGAGCACTTGGAAGAAGAGATCCGATAGTATGATCACTTGTATAACCCGTCACTGACTGGCGTATTTGTCCGCAAGAAAAAGGCTCCTCGTAGTGGCTATGTATATAAACAATCGACGAAGAAGAAAGAAGGCGTCTCTAAGGTCGTCTTCGACAAAAAACATTACTCCGCCTAGTGTTCTGGCGGGGAATTGCTTTGTAAGAGGCGCAACGCTTGGGGAAGCTTGGGGAAGCATGAATGACAAAGAGTCCTGCGACACAGCTGCGTGAAAAGCCGCCGATGCAGTTGCAGAAGCATGCACTAAGCTTTAGACTGAAGTTACCTGCCCCCTGCTGGTCTGGATATGCATTAAAATGTTTTCAAAAAAAATTACTTTTGTCTAAATGTATTGGTTTTATTTGCTTTATTGTTTGACTATTATTTCCCCTAGTTAATCCTGTTTTGATCAAATTTATTTACTCATTTAAATATTACTAATCTTGATTTTTTTTACCTTTTATTAAAGAAAAATCTTCAATCACGTCTTATTTCATGTTTTCATATTGTTTTTCTATGGCATTTGACGATATGGATTGTCTGGAGTTAAACATTTATATTTACAGATAATTTCCTGGCTTCCTTACGCCGGGCTCACACCGGACGGGGAAGCGACGACAAAGCCTGGCATAAGTGTAGCGACAAGCCGCTGGCTCCCATCCACTCCCATGTTAAACCTTTGTGCTGGTAAATTCGAGGTTTCGAGGGTAAATTACGTATTCTCTGCTCAAGCCTATGTGGAGAATACGTAATTTACCCTCGAACCCGACATTTAACGGCGCAAACAGCGGAGAAGTTGTTCAACATGGATGACATTAAATTAATAATTGAAGTGGAGAAGTACAGTGAGTTGTATGATCCTCGGAACATGTTGTATAAAGACAACACCAAAAAAGACAAATGTTGGGACGCTTTTGCAGTGAATGTTGGAGCAACAAGTAAGTATATGCTTGAAAAAAATGATTAAATGCCGTTTTTAGTGCAGGCGGATAACAGCAAAAGTATGTGATATTCTTAGCGCTTACGCCACGCTTTGGCGTCGCTTCCACGTCCGGTGTGAACCCAGCGTGAACCCGGCGTTAGTCTCCGATGACAGTAGATTAGAACTTTTGTTTTTTGTATTTTGGCTATGACAACAACATAAAAATATTAATATTAATTTTCCTTTTTTTCTCCATAAATATTCCATAATTTTAAGACCAAAATTAGTCAGGTTTGAAATTATGATCTTATTGTTTATTTATAAGATAAAGTAACTGTCACCCTACACATCCGAGGCTCCAATCACAATTCACTTGCCCCCACCTCTGGTCCCAACTTTCACTTGAGGTTGAGTTTATCCTTGATTTTTGAGAATTGAGAGAAAAATCTTCCCAAAAGGTCCAAAATCCATCTTGAGTTATTACTATTTAGTTTTATTGACTGCCATTTTTTTGCACTTCTGGTTAGATGCTAAACCGCATTTCGTTGTATATGATCTTGTACTCTGCAATGACAATAAAGTTGAATCTAATCTAATCTGATCTAATCTAAATAGAGAGTGAAGGGATACTTACACCGTACAATGAGTGTTAGCTACTGTATGTGCAGAGGCCTCATTTATGTGAATGTACAAGTTGTGTTTGCATCTGTACAGTGCTTCACTTCGTCTCTCTCTGTCAGTGTTGTCTCCCAGTTGGGGGTGCTCTAAATCCGTGTATGACTCTGTTACTGTGTGAGTAATAAATCAAAAAAGAACTGGAACTGCAGTCAGAGAGTGCTTAACTCTTCCACAATCATATACATGATGGGTTAGTTGTTATAGTAGAAATATGAGGGAAAACAATTAGCCAGACCATTTTCCGCATCTGCACCATCCCTTTGCCAAGTTAATTTTTTCAGACCAGTCATAAAAAAAATATATATATACACAGGTGAAAACATAGCTTCTATAATAATAATATAAAATGTTTTAAATAAAGTTTAGTGAGACAGAGCAACTTGGGACTTTTTAAGATACACACACACACAAACACACTCTCTCTTTAAAAATGAAGGACCAGTGAACCTTCCACCGATCACAGAGCCACCGGGCCGCTAACAACCACAGAACCGGGTTACTAGACACGCCATCCCTGGCGGACTTTACAACAGAGCCACCGGCAGCAATGACACCGGCCAACGAGCGTCTGGCCCCCGCCGACCCGACCACCGAGTCGCTGACACCAGCAGACCCGACCACCGGGCCCCCGGCAGCACCGACAGCATGCGCGGAGCCGCCTACCTCGCGGAGCCCCGGAGGAACAGCCTCCTCCCCCCTGGCCCGCTGTGGCTGCTGTGGGGACAGGAGATCCACTGGTGACCCACATCTCCACACCTGGACGAGCTGATCCCGGATCACCACGCTGCTCTCAGAGACACGCCCACCGCTTCGTTCCTCCGTGAGTTGTAGGAGAAGATCCCGTGTTCCACCTGCTCTTCTACCGCCAACAACACCTGCTGCGGTACCAGCCTCACTCTGTGTCTCACAGACAGCGGCCCAGAGGACTGACACACTAACGACACAGCAACAAACAACTACACAATAATACAAAAACACAGTTAGAAATACAGTATAGAAGTATGCGGGAAAATACAAACTCTCACACTCTCAACACCGCCAAACTCCCAGCATGCAGAGAGCGAGAGAGAGAGAGAGGGAGGGGGCACGGCTACCAGTAGCCTGGATGCCAGACGAACTTAGCCCCGCCCACAACATTTGAGGTCGGGAAGTTCGGTCTGGAGTGGCTCCATTGGGGAGAAATTATGCCCGGTTCGAAATCGACCGGACCAATCAGATTGTCAGTGCGGGCTTTATACGATGATGGACAGAAGATCAACGGTAACGTAATCAACTACGTCATCAAAGAGCGGTTGACTTGATGTTTGTTTTCCACAAACATGCCTGCCGCTAGAGAGCTGAGGTGTGTAGATGCTGCCATTGAGTCTGTTTTAGGAGACATCGACAGCGCATTTATTTTGAAAGAGGAACAGAGAAACGCGATCAAGGCATTCGTAGATCGCAAATGTAGAGTTTAATCTATCAGCTGGCCCCGATGGTCGCGAAGAAGATGGGACACAGGAATGTCGCGTTCGAACCGTGTTATTAAGTTCTTACAGGACCGACAAATGTGATACGATTTGTTTGATGTGTTGTGAAGCTGTAATCCTAAACGGAGAACTTGTTCGTACGTGCATTCACCTTTACTGTAACTCACTGCTAC
Organism: Pleuronectes platessa; assembly: GCF_947347685.1. Lineage (NCBI taxonomy): Eukaryota > Metazoa > Chordata > Actinopteri > Pleuronectiformes > Pleuronectidae > Pleuronectes > Pleuronectes platessa. The sequence goes on from NC_070648.1 coordinate 11,591,413, forward strand.
ACCTGCCACTTTATGCATACTGTTTTATTCTGTTATTTTGTGTTGGGCTTATTTTGTTTTCCACGTAGTGACTACCCTCGCATAAATACCTGCAGTTTAAGGAGCGGACCATGTTAATAGACGCACCAGATCCCTCGCTTGCGGACCAGTGCAAAAAGACACCTGCCGTACAGCGCCGGCACAAGGATAGGTGCAGGAACAACGACCGGACACCAGCTGCGCGGCATTTCTCAAAAACTAGAGTTTAACACCCCTTGCCAGCGGAACAAGGTAAGGAAGCTGGTCCCATTTACTTTGCTGCCGGTAGCGTGGAACGGAGGTCGCTGTCACGTTAACGCATCAGACTTGTCTCATGGTGATTTGTTTGTTTATTGTATTTTAACATTTGTGTTTGGTTTTATGGATTAAAATATCGTATACTTAATGTCATTCCAGTTTTACGGTGTATTTACGGCTACGTAGAAATGAACAATAAAGAGCCGTGTGCCATCAGTAGAGAAACTCTGCGTCATGTTCGGGGGGGCTGTTACATTAACTGTTTCTCTCAAAAATGCTGATCGTGTTGGTAAGCTCTCCGTGTATCCTTAAATAATTTTTTCTACTTCTTCCAGCGTGCGTGCAGTTGAGTTCTGTTGACAACAACTATACGTCGCTTTACATACGTCACATACTACGTTGCTCTGATTGGTTGTTGGTCTATCCAATTGAGCGAAGAGGAATTTTAATTCCTGGTTCGGTTGAAACAAGCCCCATAATCACAGCCCAATGGAGCGGTATCAGACTCACATTCTGACTAGAATTGTGAGTATGACAACGTCAGGCTAGGCTACCAGGCTTGACAGAATACAATTGAAGCCTGTATCTGCGTCATCCCTTTATTATAATAATTCATAATTTTGAGGAAGTCACTTTAGACGTTCATGTAATCCTGTTATTACAAATAAACCACCATACGCAGGATAAAAAAATAACTTGATTTTAAAATCATAACAACAATGGTTGCCACGGTTACCAGGCTTGACAGAATATCAAAGGTTACAGTTGAGACCTTTATCTGCCTCATTGCCTATGATGTTTGACATTGAAGAACGCGGTTGAGTTGTTTGTGTAATCCTATTATAAATAGACCAACATACTCAGGATAAAACATTACCGTTATAACATTAACAATAGTGTTCATGGTTACAAGGATTGACAGAATTTGAAAACGTTACAAACTATATATTTGTCCCGGGATTTCATCTTTTGCTCTCGAACCTACAACACACTTTGTGCATTTTTCTTCATTTTAACGGCATTGATTGAGGCAACATGGCTTCCACACCTTCCCAGGAGAACCAGGTGGATCCAGGAATGCCTCTTACCTCCGGCTCCTCTAACTACGAGGTGCAGTCTCTTCTCGGACAGGGATCATTCGGAAAAGTTGTTAAGTGCATAAGACTGGAGGACAACAAGACTGTGGCCATCAAAATGATAAAACTGCAGCCCTCTAATATAAACTCGGCAAATCAAGAGGTAAGAAACAAATCTGTGCGCTGATCCCAGTTTGAATTATACCATCTGCAATCCATATGTTCACATACTTCCTTGTTTAAGTTTACATCAAGCTGATATACAATGTTCCTGTGGCCTGCCATTTATCTCCAGGTGGCTGCTCTGAAGAAATTGAGATTGTTGGACAAATTCTACTTTGTCCAGTGGTACCAGTCCTTCCTTGACAGAGGACACATTTGCCTGGAGTTTGAGCACCTGGACAAAAGTCTCCTTGATTTCACGAGGGAACGAGGTTCCAGACCTGTCCTCCTGAAAGAGATTAGATCAATTGTGCAGCAGGTGTGTGTCCACCTGTTTTCCTTTGTGCACTGACAAACAGTATGGAAATATATGCAGGTGGAACATTGTTGACATTTTTATGAAATGAACTTTCAGCTTGCCCATGCGCTCAACCACCTGAAGTTTGCAGGGATTGTCCACTCAGACCTCAAGTTGGACAACGTCATGTTGGTCGATCACCTACGGGAGCCCCTCAGGGTGAAATTGATCGACTTCGGACTGGCGTTTGAGGTGTCAGCTGCCAAGTTGGGTTCCCACCTTCAGGCCCGTTCATACCGGTGAGCATCTGGAACCATGACGGATCTTAGTGGCGTATTATTAACTAAAAACATCCAGTCTTTATCCATTCACACAAATGTAGCAGTAAGAGTTATTAAGGTGTCCTTCAAAACAACCCACATATTTTGCATGGTTTATGTGATCGTGGTTGTTGCTCCTCTGTCAGATCCCCAGAGATCCTGCTGGGGCATCCCTTCACAGAGGCCATAGACATGTGGTCGCTGGGCTGCATGGTTGCTAGGATGTACCTCAGGTCCCACCTCTACCCTGGATTGGGTGAATATGAAATGGTACAGATACTACTTCAAAAAGCACTGTCTCTTTATTAATATCTTAGTGGGTAAGTTAACTCAGAAATGAAAATGCAGTCATTATCTACTACCAAAACACTTTAGTAGTCACAGGGGCGAACAGTTCAGAGCAGAATCCAACCCTAACCCCAACCCTTTTAGGGTATGACATGTACATAATATTAAGATAAATAAGTAGTACCTCACCTGGACTGTGGTGGAATTTTAAGTTGTGTTGTATTTTCAGATCACACAAATCATGGAGACTCAGGGTCAGCTACCCAACACCATGCTCAACCATGGATGTAAAACTCCACATTTCTTCACGAGACAAGTCGACTCCACCACCTCCGTCTGGAAACTGAAGGTGCCGACCTAAATCCGCTTGTTATATTCAAATATCTCTCTCTCCATCTCATGTCTGCCTTGCTGTAACATATTTGGTTCCCTCTAAACGCTTGTGTGAGTCTGATGCACTCTGCTAACCACACCACTTTCTGAACAGACACCAGAGGAGTACCGCAAAGAGACAGGGATAAGGCCAATAGAGAACAGGCGTTGGTGGTTCACCTCCCTGGACGACCTCTTGGAAGTATGTCTTCTTTAAGATCATTCAACATGAGCTTGTTCCTTTAAGATAAAAAGAAAAACACTCGGACTGTCCTAGAGAGGTGTTTTTTTATTCAGTACTGGAACTAACCGAACGACATGTTTGTGTTTTAGACCCAACCCATCACTAGTCTCAACGCTGCAGATGAAGTTGGAGAGAAAGCCGACGGCCAAATGTTTGTGGACATGCTGAAGGCGATGCTTCAGCTTGATCCCGACAAAAGGATCACACCTAGTCAGGTGCTGGAGCACAGCTTCATCAGCATGCGCCACATCACCAGCATGGAACATAAAAGTCACTAGTAAGTCAACAATATGATTATTCCACTCATACCTTTGTTACTGCGGATACAGTTCATGTACAGGTCCTTACAATACGTCTTGGACATGAAAGGATGATCTAATGAAAGGATTAATTTTCATGCAGTGTCAAGTACGGTCTTCAATTGAGAAAAATATGTCAGAAGAAAATCCCGACTTCTGGCAAGGGCACAGCTATGTGTGGGCCACTGAAGCCGCCCCAGCCGCCCCTGAAGCCGCCACCGAAGCAGCCCCAGCCGCCCCAGTCGCCGCCCCAGTCGTCGCCACTGAAGCCGCCCCAGTCGCCACCGAAGCAGCCCCAGCCGCCCCTGAAGCCGCCCCAGTCGCCGCCCCAGTCGCCACTGAAGCCGCCCCAGTCGCCACCGAAGCAGCCCCAGCCGCCCCTGAAGCCGCCCCAGTCGCCGCCCCAGTCGCCACTGAAGCCGCCCCAGTCGCCACCGATGCAGCCCCAGCCGCCCCTGAAGCCGCCCCAGTCGCCACCGATGCAGCCCCAGCCGCCCCTGAAGCCGCCCCGGCCGCCCCTGCAGCCGCCCCGGCCGCCCCTGAAGCCGCCCCAGAAGCTGCCAGCTTCACCAACCAACCCTGTCCAGCAGAATCCTCCATCTCTTGCTGAGGGGAGAAAAAACAACCAGCCCCATCGCACCGACCTACATCCCTGTACCACCACAACCTCCACCCAGACCAGAGGAACTTTGGGGTTAAGAAAGATAAAGATTGAGCATGACGAGCATGAGCCAGCCCTGAAGCCGCCCCAGCCGCTACTGAAACCGCCCCAGCCGCCACTGAAGCCGCCCCAGCCGCCCCTGAAGCCGCCACTGAAGCCGCCCCAGCAGCTTCAGTGGCCCTTCAACACCGTCCAGCAGAATCCTCTATCTCTTGCTGAGGGGAGAAAAAACAACCAAACCCATCGCACCGACCTACATCTCTGCACCACCACCACCTCCACCCAGACCAGAGGAACTGAGGGGTTAAGAAAGATGAAGATTGAGCATGACGATTTGTCGGGACAGAAAAGAAAAGGAGGAGATCATGATGATGTGCCGCCTCACAAGAGAAAACGTCTTCCCTTGTCAAACAGCACACATGATCCTTGTGACGCTGGACATCATCAGTCGGATCAGAGGACCAGGCCTGCTGATCAACGCAAAAACCAGAACCCGGGTCCTTCAGGCAGCAGCCGGACCGAGGGTCAGGCTATATCGGGACAGAAAAGAAAAGGGGGAGATCATGACGATGTGCCGCCTCACAAGAAAAACTGTCTTCCCTCGTGAAACTGCACACATGATCCTTGTCACACTGGACATCATCAGTCGGATCAGAGGACCAGGCCTGCTGATCACCGCCAAAACCACAACCCGGGTCCTTCAGGCAGCAGCCGGAACTGAGGCTAAGGCTCTGTTGGGACTAAAGGGAAAGGCAGGAAGTGATGCGGACTACAATGCCTTTGCTTGTCAGATAGTGACACCTGCCATTTGATCTTGTACATGACGTTTATATAAACAGGAATGATGTTTGACATTCAGAATGAAAGGTGGCTCTTGTAAATAAATGGCACTTGTAAATAAAACGGTTTATTCACTTGAGATGGATTCATTATCTTTTTCCCCAAGAAAGGAAAACCAAACTGCATATTTAACACAGATTGATGCTTCATAATTCATCAATAAACAGTGCTCCAATGTAAACAATTATGATACAACAATCCTAGTTTTAAGTTGGGTTTCAACCATAACTTTTGTCCAAAGTGTGTGTCTCTGGAATTTCAAAAAATGCCTTTAGAACGCATCAAATACGCATTCTCTGATATAGTTACGTTAGTTAAGTGCACCTCTGCAACAGTCTCCTGAAAGCATGTTTCAATTTTTCCACTGTTTGTAAAATGTAACAAGCAGCATTACATTACATGTCCCTTGGTGGATGCTTTTGTCTAAAGCCACTTATAATTAGTGTATTCATCGTTATGAGATGATATTCTTCGGAGTGCAGATGGGGAAGACTGAGGATCGACCAGTCGACCGTCTGGTTGGAGGACGACCAAGTTTGGAAAGTTGCAATCACCGTCATTCTTCCAATCAGCTATTTTGAAATCGTCCCCTTCATGCATGTCTATAAATTCAATTCAATATTATTTATAAAGCACTAAACCACAGCGTACATTATCTCAATGTATATACGTAATCGACATATATCAGATTTCTGTGATGCTTGCTCATGTATCTGATGATAGTGGATGTCGACCAAATCGTAATTTATTTAACAAAATAATAATAACAGTAAACAAGAGAAATATACTTTAGCCTAATTAGATTTTGTTATTCATTTCTATTTTCTATAAGTTAATATATTTATCATATTAATCTTTTTATTTTATTTCTTATCTTCAAAATATTAGACATAATACTTTGATAGAGCATTCAATGAAAATTAACACATTTATACTTTACAGCATAGATAAGATGATATAATATGCTTATCAGTTGACTCATGCTTTACAGCAGCCTGGATAATATACATACATATATGCACACGTGGACATAATTGTTGGTACCCTTCTATTAAAGAAAGAAAAACCCAGAATTGTCACTGAAATAACTTGAAACTCACAAAAGTAATAATAAATAAAAATGTATTGAAAATAAGTAACGAAAATCAGACATTGCTTTTCAATTGTGGTTCAACAAAATTATTAAATAAAACTAATGAAAATGGCCTGGACAAAAATGATGGTACCCTTAACTTAATATTTTGTTGCACAACCTTTTGAGGCAATCACTGCAATCAAGAGATTTCTGTAACTCTCAATAAGACTTCTGCACCTGTCAACAGGTATTGTGGCCCACTCCTCGTGAGCAAACTGCTCCAGCTGTCTCAGGTTTGAAGGGTGTCTTCTCCAGACTGAATGTTTCAGCTCCCTCCACAGATATTCAATAGGATTTGGATCAGGGCTCATAGAAGGCCACATCAGAATAGTCCAAAGTTTTGCCCTTAGCCATTCTTGGGTGTTTTTAGCTGTGTGTTCTGGGTCATTATCCTGTTGGAGGACCCATGACCTGCGACTGAGACCAAGCTCTCTGACACTGGGCAGTACATTTTGCTCCAGCTCCAGAAGGCCTTGATAGTCTTGAGATTTCATTGTGCCCTGCACAGATTCAAGACACCCTGTGCCAGATGCAGAAAAGCAGCCCCAGAACATAACCGAGCCTCCTCCATGTTTCACAGTAGGAACAGTGTTGTTTTCTTTGCATGCCTAATTGTCTGTGAACATGTAGCTGATGCGACTTGCTAAAAAGCTCCAGTTTTGTCTCATCTGTCCAAAGGACATTCTCCCTGAAGCCTTGTGGCTTAGTTGTCAATATGCATTTTGGCAAATTCCAGTCTCATTTTTTATAATTTGCTTTCAACAGTGGGGTCTTCCACGGTCGTCTTTGTCTGTGTGGTCTGAAGTCCACTTCGGCTCAAACAGCGACGGATTGTGTGATCTGACACTGATGGACCTTGACCTTGGAGTTCACCTCTAATCTCTTTGGAAGTTGTTCTGGACTCTTTGGTTACCATTCATATTATCTGTCTCTTCATTTGTCATCAGTTTTCCTGATGCAACCACGTCCAGGAAGGTTGGCTACAGTCCCGTTGGCCTTAGACTGAAGTTACCTGCCCCCTGTTGGTCTGGATATGCATTAAAATGTTTTCTAAAAAAATGTAAAATGTATTGGTTTTATTTGCTTTATTGTTTGACTATTATTTCCCCTAGTTAATCTTGTTTTGATCAAATTTATTAACCCATTTATATATTACTAATCTTGACTTTTTTTTACCTTTTATTAAAGAAAACTGTTCAATCACGTCTTATTTCAAGTTTTCATATTGTTTTTCTCTGGCATTTGATGATATGGATTGTCTGGAGTTAAACATTTATATTTACAGATAATTTTCTGGCTTCCTTAGTCTCCGATGACAGTAGATTAGAACTTTTTTTTTTTGTATTTTGGCTATGACAACAACATAACAATATTCATTTTCCTTTTTTTCTCCATAAATATTCCATAATTTTAAGACCAAAATTAGTCAGGTTTGAAATTATGATCTTATTGTTTATTTATAAGATAAAGTAACTGTCACCCTACACATCTGAGGCTCCAATCAGAATTCAATTGCCCCCACCTCTGCTCCCAACTCTAACTTGAGGTTGAGTTTATCCTTGATTTTTGAGAATTGAGAGAAAAATCTTCCCAAAAGGTCAGAAATCAATCTTGAGTTATTAGTATTTAGTTTTATTGATGTAATATGTTTTGTTATCATAGAGTTTATGGACTACGTAATGTCTCCAGGCTCTTTCTGCTCCTTTGCCTGCCGCTCTCCCAAATACTGACAGCTACTGTCTCATCCTCCCTCCAAATCTGAAGTCAGCCATCTCTGCAGTGACATACACGGCCGAGCAGCTGAAGAGGCAGGACACGGATGACACGGTGAGAAATGTGCACGACATGGCATGAACCGACCCAGGCTGTCAGGCAGCTTGTTATATGTGCCTGTCTTTCTGCAGACCCTGAGCAGATTGGTTCAAACAGATCGCAGTGATGTTCACGTGTCATTACTTACATACTGTACAGTGCAATGCTGACTCTGCTTACAGTAATAGAGTGTGTGTGTGTGTGTGTGTGTGTGTGTGTGCGCTCTCCTGCAGATGACAGGAGACTGGCAGTTCATTGCTCTGGTGGTGGACCGTCTCTTCCTGTGGTTGTTTGTCATCATCACCACCCTGGGAACTCTGGCTGTTTTCTTAGACGCCAGCTTCAACTACACTCCTGATGACCCCTTCCCATAGAAGACACTCTCACACACACACAGACACACACACACATACTCTCTCTCTCTAACTCTGTCTCTCAGCGGGCCATGGTGCCACATATAAAGTATTTAAATATAAAGGGCTCATTCTAGGCTAAAGAAAACAATAATTTATACAATTTAGAAGAAACACACTAGTGAAAATAGATCCCTTCCGCTAAATCGTACACATTGGACCTTAAACACATCTCAGACATTTTGAATGAGAAGCATAAAAGATATACAAATATAAATCGAGCCACATATTCTTTTGTTGGAAAGTAAAGAAATTAAGAAAAGAAATACAATAATATGACAGTCTACTTCCTGGATTGATGTGTAATGGTTTAGTTTTACAGGTTTAGTTCCCCAACAAGGGGATACAAACCACATGGTCAATAATATAGAATAAAAAGAAACGTGACACCCTGTGGTGACTTTCTGTGGTGCTGCTTCCTGTTACATCATATCGGAATTTTTGGTGCTGTTGCGTTGCGTTCAAGTGCTTATCTTAAAGTTGTATGTTTGACAACTTTGATCCATTCATGAAAATGTAACCAGAAAAGTAAAAGAAAACGATCAATACTAGCATGGGTAAAACTCAGTCCAGTGAGGTGTCTTCCATTATGAGGGTAGTGCAACAATTATTTTGAGTGATATCAGGTAATCAGTGGATTATTTTTTACGATAAGCAATTACTCATTTTTGCTTGCGTCTTCTGCTTGATTTTATTGTCTAGCTTACTCTTATCAAATATAAACAAGAATTAGTACATATTAAACGTCCACATTCCCTGATTAAGTATATTAATTAAATTTGTGGGTGTGTTTTTATTCCCCTATTTATTCTTTAAAACGGAGATTAGATTTGTTTGTATGTTTCACATGGTTTTTAATGTTAATTTGATGTATTTGTACCTCTTTTTGATTTAAGAAGGGCTTTGTAACTTTGTTTCAAAAAGTGCGATGTTAATAAAAGTACTGCTATTATTATTATTAATGTTTACAATGATATATAAGACAAAAAAGGCAAAAATAGACATGAAAATTCTCTTTTCCTTTCGCTTTACCACTACGTTACTTATTCCACAAGAATTTAACGACAGTGAGAATATGCACTTGAATGCAACTTCCTTATTGGTGGGTCTTGTGAGGGGAGGGAGCATAAGTGTTCCTGTTTTCACTCAGATCAGCAACACCATTTGTTAGTTCTCCTGAGAGCTGAGTGTAAGCTGGGAGGGAAAGCATCCATCAACATACAGGTAAGGATTCTAACAGCAGGGATTTATGTATTTGTTACACTTTAATTGAGTTTGTCTGAAAAAAAAAAAAAAAATGTCATTGTGTTCTCATTTGTTTTGTGTCTTCTGTTCCAGTTGCCTTTAATCATCAAATGTCAATCCTCAACTGATTTCCCCAGTAGCCTCTTTTTCCACCATGAATGTGTCCCAGACAATGGAGACAGAGGAGGATCTCCTGACTTGTCTCCACATAAAGTTTTACCACCCACAGCAGAGTTGCCGGGGCCTTTATGGGGCACTGCCTCTGGGGAAGAGGAGCAGACACTCGGCCGATGACCCTCTCAGGCTGGGTCGGGACGCCCAGGCCTGCACCTACACCCTGCTCGACCCTCGGGTGTCCCGGAAACAGCTGGGCCTCTATGCCTACCGCACACCCCAGAGCCCGGACATGCTGTTCACCATCCAGAACCTGAGCCAGAAGGGGAAGCTGTCAGTAAACAGCTCTAGTCTCGGCCACCTGGAGAAGGTGGATCTCCCAGACAAGGCCCTGGTGCGCTTCGGAGAGTATGAAGTCGAGATCATCCGTGAGTCCGGCGAGGCCAAGGGCAGCTTTGAGGTGGAGTTTGAGGTGCTGGCCGTGCCTCCATCCAGGGAGACTTGCATGTGTGCACCTAGTATGACACCTGTCATGGACACAGGCTCATGTGTGACGAATGGTTGCACTGCTGAGCTCACAGCACTTGGCCCCCTGGAGACTGATGAGACTCTGATGTATAATTCATAAGATATTGTAACCTGCTTTTACTTTATTGACTTACATTTGAAAGCAATGCAGATTGCTTTGTTGCAGTGTAGTTGTTACATTAGAAAACGTGCATGCTTGTATGTAATTCCTGTTTATGTGAAACTGTATGACTTTGCACCCTTTAGTCCATGTCTACATATTAACAATTAAGCTGTGACTTTAATAACCACTACTTTTTAAAAGTAAACGCAAAGAAGCCTTTTTTCCTACAATTTCAACTTGAGCACATTACATTGGTTTTTTAAGTAAAATACTTTTGGTGTTTATGTTGTTTATAAATATAAGCTGTGACCTTAATAACTGCTACTTTTGAAAAGTAAATGCAAATAAGCCTTTTTTCCTAAATATTGAACTTGAGCACAGTACATTTGTTTTTTAAGTAAAATGCTTTTGGTGTTTATGTTGTTTCAAAATATAAAAAAAATCAGCCACAGGTTTGGGAAATATCAGGGAAAGTCCCAGTCTCACAGTCACGAGGCATTTGAGGATTTTCCATCAATCCGAAATACATTATACCAAACGGCCTGATGAACTGTTTTTTCAAGATATGCCTGAGATCAAGTAGGTCAATCTTACTCTGAAATCTGCTCTTCTACTTTGAGAAGAAAATTCGAGCACTGCACTTTCCTTTAACGTGTTTCACTGAGTGGAAGAAGTTTAAATATTTGTTCATGTACTACAATATAAAATGAGTAAAATAACCTAAATTTCGGATTAATGTATTGTCTCTCTTGCATTATTATTTGAGGAGACTTCTACTAAACTGGGGTTTTCAGGATATATTTTCATAGATCTTGACCTCTGACCTGAAGATCCAAAACTTAATCATCTCCGTAGGAATATCCCTAACCTGTCCCACCCACACACCATTCAAATCTCCTTACCCCAACATAAACCTAATTTCAACCCCCAAAACAATTCTTAACCCCCAAGCCTTTGCATTACATTTAAAGAAAAGATTCTGACTCAATAAGGTCTATGCTCAAAATAGGCCATACAAAGATATAAATGCAGGCACACACACACACACGGGTGAAAACCTGTTTTTGCTGCTAAGCCAGCACGCAGGGACATAAACAGAACTTCTGTCAGTGTCTCTAATTGATGAATTTGTAACATGACAAATTTACAATTAACAAAACTGAATCCCAAACAAAATAAAACTGGTAATAGACGTGGAGTCCCACACTTTTTATTTCATTGTGGTTTATTTGCGTATGAATAGGAGTTGTTGGCTGTGGTTACATGTTGCCCTCTGTTATGGAGTCCTGCTCAAGTCGATTCAACTTTGTTACATTTTCCTCATGCAGCTTTCCATTTTTCTGGCCATTTTCAGTAGCCGCCCTCCATCAATCTGTAAATGAGATTAACGCTCTAAAAGTGAGTAACAGGTAGTTGTCCTCCTTCCAGTCAGAGTCCCACCCCTCTGGGAAGAATGTCAAGGAGATGATTCAGAGTTCAGTGCTTATCAAAGTTCATATATAATACTTTTTCAAGAGGTATTACATTCTTTTGCCTGAATCTTAAGTGAAAGAGTCAGTGGAGAGGAACGCAGTGCAGGTGGTGCACTGTGGGGTGGTGGGGGGGACTCAAGCTGCTCCGTCTTGAGCGCCCCTCGTTCTGAGCAGCGCCGTTTTCTCTCCCAGTTCTCAGACGCTGACCGAGTGGGTGGAGATTTTACGGTGCGACCAGGACGAGGCTTGCCGTGGACCCCCGACAGTACAAGTCCAGCTCATTCACCCGTGGCAGGTTACAGTTGTGGCGCACAGCCGAGAAATGTCCAAGTGAGGCAGCTTAGCCCGGATTGTCCACTGTAGATGACTCCATCCCCGTCGTCTGCACCGCTGTCCCATGAAGCGTCTCGGCCTGCTGTGTGGCCTCAGCTTTCGATGCAGACACTGCAACACAAATGCACGGGGAAAAAAATAGGAATCAGAAAAAAAAGGTTGTTTTGAACACCATTTGTTTCGTGTTATTGATATTTAATATAATCATGGTTATTTTGGTTGCTTGTTACTTTTATATTGACTGTTGAAAGCCGAACGTTTCCCATGTGGTCACCAAGCCCTTTATTCTGGAGTTATGATCAGCTGATGCAGGCACGCAGGTTCTCTTCTTCTTCTTCACTCCAGGTCACCAAACACTGGACCACACCGCACTACGTCAGCTTCCTGAAAAACAGATCATTTAATGGAGGTTTGTAAAAGACATAGACTTCAAGGTGAGCGTTTATTGCCTTACCTTTGACCACAGGATCGTCTCATCCCGTGTACTCTGCCAAACCCATAAAGACACATTATAGTCGCCCCACCTAGCAGACAAAATCCCTGTGAACATAGACAAAATAAGACAGTTCTAGTTTAAGAACATATAAGTACCAGCTAGATCTTCAATAATTCAAAACACTTTTATTTTGTTTAAAAGCTCAAACCTTTCTTCAACTAAAACCCCACAAAAAAGGAATTTATTTTTAGTGCATTAAAAATTGTCAAATGTTTCATTGTGTTGTAATATTTTGGCAAGGGCAAATTAGAATTTTTTTAATCAGTCCTTTGGGGGAGGGGGGATCATTAATAAATCAATCACATTTTCCAGATTTAAAATATGCAATTTCACATTATTCAATGAAGCCATGAATAATACATTGAGTAATAAATGTTAAATGGTACCGTTTGAGCAATATCTCCCTCTTCGTCAGGGTGCAGGTCATCTTCCGAGGATGACTTACCCTGAGCTGGGATCTCCTGCCTAGAGTCTAACAACCTACAAAGAGCACAGATACTAAGATACCAAGACTGCATGCAGTTTGTGATACATGGAAGTCATGAATGTTGAGAGTGGAAGACGGTGGTGAAAGGTGTGCGTTGTGTGAACTCAGAGAAATGGAAGACGACAGAAAACATGGGCCGGCGCAAAGCTCTGTTAGTGGTTTTGCTTTTACCGGTGTTACAATTTATTGTCTTGACTTCTAATTGCAGGGACTTAACACAGGAGCCGATGGAGGCAGCATAAACATTTTCTGTGTAGCGTCAGGAGAATAAAGGAATCAGAAAATTTAAGTCGCTCGTAGGTTTGAGGAGCAGCGGACAGATGTCATTGGCTGTATTAAGTGAATTCAGAGTCAACGTCTGCTTTTTGTGCATATTCATGTTTTTAATCTGGCAATGATCAATTGAGCCTCCGGCCACAACTTCACGTTTTCCTTCATTGGGCATTACAACAGTGGTCGCTGAGGAGAACATGCATCATCACAGGGTTTCATTGGAATTTATGCCGCACAAACTTTTCGATGACTCAAGGGTGTGGAGAATGAAACTAAAAGCGTGTTCGGAGTTAAAGCGCGTGGGTATCACTAGGTGCATCTGCTCTGCTATCGGCCTGCCCCGGGGGTGGAAGAATTTGACAGTTAAAACGGCATTTTTGGTTTCAGTTGTTTATTAAAAAGCCTTCAAACGAAAAGCAACTTTTTAAGTAAATAAAATCATACATAACGGTGCTATGGTTCTATTTTCGCAAGAAAAGATGAACACAAAGTGTAAAAAAACAACACACTGAATCTTTTGATTTGTCATGCAAACATGTGTCGCAAATGTTTTAGATTATTGTACAGCCTGCCACACCAAGTATTATATTAGAGCACTTCTACTCTAAATTCTTTTTAACTAATTTTGATGACCATTTCGTGATCGACCACCTACGTCTGATTACAATAATCTTCCCTTATTAAGAAATTGTCACAGTTTCCCAGAGGCCTTATCCATTTAGAGAAATTGAAAGGCAAGAGTGTTTGCAGTACTGCGTCACACTGGAGTAGATTAAGCACCTTCCTATACTGAAAAAAACACTTTAAGGATTTGAACAGTGAAACAAGCAGAGAAACAGAAGAAAAAAAAAGAAGCATGAACAGCTCTGAAGAATACGTGAACTGTGGACATGGAATCGTATGTTTTTAAATACGGGGCTGTCCGCAATACAGTATCTTCCAGTAAGTCTCAGGTGAACGCAACGCAATCCGCCATAGACGAGGGGGGTGCATAGCGCCACGTGCATCAGCAGACAACGACGATCTTGTCATATTCTAAACCTGAAAAGAGAGCACACACCACATGTCAGGGAGCGCGTTTTACTCAGCGATCGCGCAAGACTGAAGTTTGAGGCTAAAGCAGAAAATAGTTTAAGATTCAACCAGCAATGTTAGATGGTTGTTTACTGAGTGACTGCGCCAGATCTGCACGACTAAAGAGCTCTGTCCGATGGTGATGATTTGAGACGTGATTCTACCTTAATTTACGGATTGGGCTCCATTTAATTATACATGCTGTCATCTGAACAATTCCCCCCCCCCCAAGTATGTCATATATGTGAATAAAACACCCTCCCTCTCACCTTGTGTTGTACTCTCTGGTGCCTAATAGCCGGCATAGCGAGGTTGTTGTTGTGGTGGTGGTGGCGGGGGAGGCGGCCTCTCCATGTAGGAGTCCCTGGGACGGGGAGCTCCATACATCGGCGCTCTGGACATCGGAGAGAGCCGGGCCCGCTCATAGGAGAACCCGTTACCTGCGGATGGAGCAGGGGGTGGGGGTGCTCTTCTGATGGGGCTTCGGTCTCTGGCCATGTAGGACGGAGGAGCATATTGGGGCGGGCGCCGCTCATACGGATCGAACGACCCCATCCCAAGACGCTCTCTGACCAGCGCCGAGGGGGGAGGCGGAGGAGGGGGGATGGCACGCCTGTCATCGTTGCCCATAGGACGGGCTCTGAATTTCTCGTAGTAGTCGACCACCCCATAATCGACTCGCTCACCGTAGCCCCGGTCGGGGTACGGCGCTCGTCTCGGGGGAGGGGGCGGCGGAGGCGGAGGAGGGTAAGCAGACATGCGCCCCCTGTAGGGAGGCTCGGGCCCCATGCCTGGGTAGCGTGGAGGATAGTAGTCTCCTCGGCCGGGCGGCGGTGGATAGGCCTCCTCCTCAGGTGGTCCTCTGGGTCTGCTTCTTGATATCTGAACATGAATGCGCTTTCCTGAGAGAGAGAGAGAGAGAGAGAGAAACAGAGTATGCCTCAGAGGCCATGGCCAAAGTCAAACCACACGGACATGGTCGCACATCACATCCACTTACCTTGAAATTCGATGTTATCCAGACCCTTGATGGCATCCATGGCCTCATCCGAGTCGGACATGTGCACAAAGGCGAAGTCCTTGATGATGGCGGACTCTGTGACGGTGCCGTACTCCTCGAAGAGGGTGCGGAGCTCCTCATCGAACCCCTTTTCCACATTGGCGACGTGCAGCTTCACCGGCCCCTGGTTCTTCCCCCGGCTGAGCTCCACATTGATGGGCCTGCCGTTCAGCTTGTGGAGGTGCAGCTCACGGATGGCCTTGGTGGCACACTTGCGGTCTTCCATGTGGACGAAAGCATAGTTCTTGTACTTGGCACACTCTGTCACTGTGCCGTACTGGGCGAACAGCGCCTCCACCTCGTCCTTCCCGGCGTGCTGGGACAGGTTCCCGATGAAAATCTTCACCATGACTGCTCCAGTGGACCTTCGCAAAAGGGGTGAAGACAGACGGGGGGGGGGGGGGGGGGCGTTAACACAGGCCACCGTGTAGTGTCAGAGAGAAACCACAGAGAGCAGATGGTGAGTGGATAACGTCATGATCAGGAAATAGAAACCGAAGGCTGAGGAGCCACCACAACGAAACATTACTCAGTAGTGTCACTACAGTTTACCTTGTTCTTATTCGGGTCAAAACCAGCTGACACAGACAAGACGTGGAGTCGAGAAACTTTTCTGTGTTTGTACTTCCTGGACCATTAACGCAGCCGCTAGCCGGGCTAGTTCAACGTCATCTGCTAGCGAGCTAACGTTAGCTACACAGCCATTTTTTCGCCTGTGGCCGAGCTAAACAAAGTTCAGGTCGGACACCGGGTGTCTCGCTAGCAGACGCGTAAAAACAATGCGTTGATATGAGCGAATCAAACCATAAAACACGAGAATACTCACTGGTTGTGGAAGGAGCCACCGCCAAGCCGAAACCCCGGTATGACAAACAGGAAATACCGGCTGACGAAATGCGCGCAGCCAGGGATCTGATTAGTGGATGGAAGCATCGGTTCGAAAATTAAGGATTGTGATTGGGCGAAGAGCGAGGGCGTGTCTTGACGAACCTGTTTCGTCAAAAGTTCGTCAGCAGTAGAAAACTAAATAAAATAGTTCAGCTTGTTCTGAGAGTGAAGTGTATAAACACATTTATATCTAGAAAACCACAACAATAAGAACAACAGTAATGATAATATATGTGCAATCTATTGCATTACTTCACAAATAACTTCATTGAATACCTTTTATTTTAGCACCTTGTAACCTTGTTTAGATAAGTGCTATAAGAAATAAAGTTATTCTAATAATAACTTTAAAAAGAAAACTTAAAGACTGCATCCTCCTTATAGCAGTATTTTCTCCCTAGACCCTTGAGTGGCTGGACCAGAGGAGTCGGACCTCTGGTGGTCTACTGCGGTATGTCTCACGGCTGATACTGATAATATATGTTTTATTTCCCTTAATGGGGTGTGCTTAAACTTTATTACTGTAAACTATTCAGTATATGACCTTTCATATGTTTGCACCAGTGAACCACCATGCCCGGTGGATCTGACTGTGGCAGGAAAGCTCCAGCAGGAGGCGACACAGGCCTGTAGAAGTGAAGTCACCCAGACAACTGTAGGGATTATGGGATTTCTACATAATCTGTTCTGTAGGAATGAAATCGATTTGAATAAGTGTGTATGCAAAAAAAACAAGGGGAACAAAAACACCCAAAAAGAAGGACTCATATCTGTGAGTGTGCAATTTGGAGCAGCTTGATTGAATTTCAAGGAGCTGAGGCCTTGGTGGAGTTCTGTGCCAGTCTAGTTGTAGCAGGGGTTTGATTTCTGGTTAATCAAAATCCAAAGGTGTGTCCAAGTCCGCCTCTTACAGGATGAAACCGTCACTAAAGAGGAAATGATGCATCGTCTTCAGGGGCTCCACAAACGCTCCAACAGCAACCATGACCCTGTAAACAAACTGTTAAACCCCTGACGCCCATCTAAACTTAGTGCTGCATCAGGAAAGTAGATCGGAGCAGCTCATAGGCAGACTGTTGTTGTACAAGGTTGTGTTTGAGTGTGTGCGTGTTCAACACAACACAGCATGAAGAAGCGACACTTAGCTACGGCCTACCACATGTGACATTACAAAAAGGTTGTGTGGTCAAGCCAAAGCTCTGCTAAATGCAAATATTTTGGGATATTAAACCACTGCTGTGTTAATTTGTATGTTTAGTGATCAAATTATATTGATGCTGCGGACAAGAATCTGGGCAAATCTTTGAAGAAAAGAACAAACCAATTTGAAAAAGTGTATACCAAACAATGAAAAGTCCTTTATTGCCATCAGAACATGAGTGAGAAAACCAGAGACAAAATCTGACAGAGTGAGGAGTCGACTGTACAACCAGCATCCACAGACACACACAAAACACGCACACACACACACGCACGCACAGCAGCCTTTCAACAGGACATGAGGGATACAGATACATAAAGGGAATACAGTACTCACACAATGAGGTATAAAGGCAAACGCAAACATACAAGTAAGGGTTGTTTTCTCCACGCACACCCATGCGACCGAAACCAAGGTACAAATACTCAAGTGCTCGTCCAATCCTCTAAAAACACAACGTACAGGTGAGCAGAAAATGTGTAACAGCAGCATCTGGGTCATCTCCATTCAGCCACACTCCCATTCACGTGTCTCTCGAAACCTTTGGTCATGTGGACGCTCGCTTGTCATGCACAATGTTTGCCCTTTTTAGTTTAATACTTGATGAGAATCAAAAGGAATGGGTCCCTTCCCGACTCGTGTGTCCACCGATAGAAACTGGGATGATCTGGGCAGATGAGCGTGTGAAGGGCGGGGGGGGGGGGGGAGATTTTTTTTTATTTTGTGTTTTTTTTTAATCTTTCTCTCTCGTCAAGGTAGAATTTCTACTTTAGTTGGACATTCAATGTGTACATTAGCAGCAATTCTAGTGAATGAAACAATGGCTTTGTAAGTCAGATTAATAACACCCTCTCCTCATGCACAGGACAGGCACCACCTACTACTTCAACTAAATGCCATGCAAGTTAGAAAAATAGACTGCAAACTCACAAGACAGAGAAATCAAAGTTCGTCTCCAGTGAGGAAGATGATTTCACCTTTTTTATTTCATGTCAGGGTTTTTTTTTTTTTCTAAAGATGTGGAAATAGCAACAAAAAAACTTGAGAGCGGTAACCAAGACAACAGTAACAACACGAGTAGAGAGCCGCCGAGGTCTCGAGTCCCTCTCTCACTCCGGTTCGCCAACCCAAACTGCCAGGTACAAGACAGACACCTCGCTCGTTTATTTCCTTTTCCAGTCCTCGACTTTGTGCCATGCGGGCGACCACGCCGAGGCACCTAGAGTGTGCGCCTCGTGTGTATATGTGTGTTTGTGTACCTGTAATTGTGGGCCTGTGTGTCGTGTGGCTCTCGCGTCATTTGAAGCTGTCCCCCATCCCAGTCTCCAGTCGTCTCCCCTATCGCCGCAAGCAACACCCCCCCACCCCCCATCCTAGAAAAGGTGGTCGCCCTCGTGTTCATCCGGAGCCGCACTGGCTGCGGAGGTTCGTCAAGACACTAGTGTGGCTGGAAGCACCGCCGCCCCCTCCTCCCCCTCCCCCTCCCCCTCCTCCCAGAGAAAAGTGGCACGGTGTTGTTCTCTTGGAGTCTAAATCTAGAGTTCAAGTCTGCTGTCCGTCTGGTCTCAGCCCGTCCTGTTAACTAGGCTACACGGGCGCCACCCTTGAAAAGACTCAAACAGGTGAGAGGAGGAAGTGACATCACCTGAATCGCCCTCGCTCTCTCTCAGGCCCGCTGATACAAAGACACGTCTCACCACTGTGACTTGACCAGGGCTACGTTTCTCGTTCGTTGCCTCGCCCCCTTCCCTCCCGAGCGCTGTCCATTCCACGCAGGACAAGCGCCTTGAATTTCGTGCTTGGCACTAGACTTCTCTCTCCCTCACGATGGCCGGCCACTTCCTCTCTCTCATCCTCTTTTTTATTTTATTTTTTTCTCCCTCACAGGTTTGTTCTCTCATTGGTACCAAAAAGAAAAGAAAACCTGGAAATACACCTCTATTTTTTGTCCTTCCACGTGGGAAACAAAAACAAAACTAAAATGGAAAAACGCAAGTGTTTTTTTTTTATTTTATTGTTTTTTTTTTCAAATTCAAGGCACAATGTCTATCAATATTCCAATCCGTCTGTCTCAACTCCCAGGTTCAGTGTGCGAACATCGCGTCACATAAGCTATTGGACTGTCTTCTCGTATGCCACTCCCTACAGCTTACATCTCTCTTGTCTGTACTTTAACACTGTTAAGAGACGTGTCTGTTTTGGTTGAGAGAGCGACCGCCTAGTCCAAACCAGTGATAAACAATGAACAAAATTAACAGAACAAAAACAAAAAAAAAGGACACAAACAAAGACAACTGTCCAAAAACAAGAAATAAAAGGAAAAAAAAGTCTCGTCCTGTTTCTCGTGTTTCGGTATTTTTAAAAATCAAGTCATATCCACCAGCTCTTTTTTGGCAAGCTAGTTGTTGTTTTTTCTTTAAATAAGCACTACGTACTGATAGATAGGATAGCATACACCGTTAACGTGTGTTTTTAAGTAGATGCGTTTGTCGTTTTTTTGTACTTTTTCACTCTCATGTATGAATTCAGGTATTTTGTCAGGTACTTTTCACTCATCTGTTTAAAGGTTTAAGTTAATGCAAGCAGGGACAGAGTTTGCCATGGAGTCTTGCTCTAGACTTGGGTTCGCCCAGGGGTGGGGCCCGTCCCTTTACGAGACCCCGTTGACCAGGGTCAGTGTCTCGCTGGCCGAGGTCATGCCATTGCTGGGGGAACGCTTGGAGGGTGGTGTCTCATCCTTCTTGGCACTGGTGCCGTTTTCCTGCGTGTACAAACAGAGGGAGGAATGTTTATAAACTGATATATGTAGTGTGGAGTAGTGTGGATGTGGCCTTAGTGTGTGTTTATCTGTACCTTGGGCTCTGGGCCAGTGTGGTTTTCCTTCTGGGGCAGGTTTTGTCTGCTCTGGGACTCAGGACGAGATATGTAGTCGGCAACAGTCACTGAAAACATAGAAATGCGTCAGCTAGAGTGACGGTAGGGGGTACATTGTGCATACATGTAGATAGATTCAAGATGTCCAGTCTTTAAGGTAGAGTACTTGCACCAGTGTAGCTGCTTACTAGGTATTGGTTTAAATGGAAAGAATCAAAGCTTATTTTGATACACAATATTCTGTTGATTCTTAAGAGGTAAATGTAAGAAAGTTGGTGACTCACCACTCTCACCAGGCTGTCTGTCACGGCTGGCTGAACCTCCCTCTGTACGGCTGCCACGGTTACGGCGGCGGCGGCTCCTGTTGCGGCGCTGTGGTCGCGCCTCATCATCTAAAATCCAAACGAAGACAATATGAGTTACTTTCTCTGATAATGTCGGAGCTCAGAATTTATTCTTTTTTTTAGTTGGATGGATACATGAGAAGAGGGAGACAGCAAACATCGTACTGTGGATATTGGGAGTGTTATGTGGCATGAGCTGTAACCCCGAGGGGGAAATAAAAAGACCCTGTAGTTCTCACCCAGTCCGTTCTCGCTGGGGGCGGCCTGGCTGTCTGACTCTGCAGCAGCGTCCATTACGCTGGGCTCCTGGTCGTTGCGGCGGCGGCGGGAGCGTCTGCGGCGGTCTCCTTCAATGAGGTCTGCCTCAGCAAGCTCTCCTTCACCTTCCAGCAGGGAGTATGGGTTACTGTCTGGATCCCTCAACACTGAAGATGGAGATAAGATTGTCTTGTTAAAAACTCATGTTGGCAATATCATTCTGCAGGTGATTCTACAGACAACTCTACAGTTTGGTGGCTTAACCTATTAAGACTTGATGAAGCATGTGTGTGTATTAATCTAAGACCTGGTGAGACGTTTGGGTGCTTCCCTCTTCAGAGCCAGATGTGCACTTTTCAAACAACGTCATTGTTTTCAAGACATGTGACTAATTTACAAAAATCCTTGCGGTACAGGTGAAATGCATAACGAGAAATGTTCGTTAATGTAAACATCGGCAAACCCTTTTGGACTATATTATTGTTAAAATTACTAACTAAATAAAAACGAGTGAGTGACTTTGATTCTGAACCCATTCTACCACTCCACTGCCTCATGGACTACTTGGGATTTCAAAGTTCTCAAAACTCACTAAAAGAGTGACATTTTGACACACAACATATAACCATTAATCTTGAGTGTGTCAGTTTGAAACCCGAGGTTGGGCTCTGATTACCTGAGCTGATGGAGTTGGAGGGCTTGGACCCTGGCCCCCCACGGCCTCGTCCAGTGTTGGTGCCTCTGCCCCTGCCGCCCCGTCGGGAGCCTCTCTCATCTCCGCCAATGCCACGGGGCCGCTGGTCTCGGTCATTAACTTCCTCAGACTCAGAGGCGTTGGACAGCTCAGAGTTGGTGCCTGCATCAAGCAGAGGCAGTTCAAGTAAAGGGCGATAATCATATGTACAATGACAATACTTTTCTATACAATTACATCTCTTACCGTATCCAGAGTACTGGCTGTTGGAGGCCCTGCGTCCTCTGCCGCGGCCCCCATAGGTGCGAGACGTGTGGAGAGAGTTGCTGCTCTCATCCGTCAGGTAGCCTTTCTCCCGTTCTCCGCCTGGGCCCCCGGTTCGACTGGCAGGAGCGCGGTACCCCACCCCGATTTGACGGAGCTGCTCGTCAATCTGGAGACGTTCCATGCGCAGCTGCTCTACCTCCTACAAGACAGGGACAGGAAAACAGGATGAACAGTCTGTATTTTATACCCTGTTCTGCACATGGTTTATTGAGATGTTTTCCAATACAACTGAAGTACAGATTAGCACTTCTAATAAATGATTATAAAAATGCATGAGGAAAGAATGACAGCAATGCCATATATTTGCAGCTATTAACATGTTAAATAGACCTTATTGTCACCCGCATTTGCTGAAATGCAAGAAAAGATCCCAGAGTTTCTTCAGCTTACTTACAGTGAACATCAGGGAAACTAGGCATGCAACCTACAATCTAAATGAGACGATCTATACGCGGAGTGATAGAGAGAATCATCCTGATATATTTCTATATGGTCAGACATGACACATGAAAATCCTGTCATATCCATGAAGGATTCTATGCTGAGCAATGATATTAAAACTTGTGTACTGGAGGCCTGGGCTTCTATTTCAGCCTGTCATTCTACCACTAGGGGGCAGTCGTCCAATCTGAATGAAACAATTTTGAGGAAACACTCTTTTCTGTTGAAGCCAACCCTAGTTTACAGTAATCAAGATTAAGAAAAGCAATTGCATCTGCAACTGCCATCCTACACTTCCTGAACACATTTCTGAAAAAAATTGAACTGGAAACAAATATTAGAATAAGAGATGAGAGTGGGAGGAAACATTCAATGAAGGACACAAACTGATTAGCAGCCTAAACATTTTTAATAGCACGTCACCACCATATATAGTAATATGCCTCAGTCACGATGGAGGGACTGTGGGATGGTAGAAAGAGAAGCGATTGAAAAATCACAGTGGTATCACAGGGTATTATCATAGATTATGTATACATCTCCACGTGTATTTTGTCTAATGTATGGAAACCATGTGTACAACCAATGGCCTCATCTAATGCAATTGAAAAAAACAGGCCAGAGTTATCATGTTAAATGGCACCTGAAGACATCTTTTTTAAGGGGCTATGATTTGGGAGTTTCTCACTTTCCAGCCGAGCCCCATGAGCCATCTTAATGGATGAAGGGGTGGGTGGGTATGAGGGTCTAATGGCATCAGTGCACTGACAGCAGTTTTCATGCCGTTTCAGAGGTGGGTGCTTTGGAGGAGGAAGGGGGGGGTCTCACTTCACAGCATGACAGCTGCCTCCACCAACGACAGCTGAACCTCGAGGGAGGTGTGAGGGAAGTAAGGCTGGGTAGCAGAGCCGTGGTGGGGAGGGGTCTGGTGTTATTTTTGGAAGCTCAGGGTCCAGAGAGTTGGTAATCTAAACTCCAGTGTACCCTTCACCCATCTCAGAGAAGAGGGGCTATTTATAAAAGCACATGAGGTAAGGGCAACATGAGGTGCTCTCATCAGCAGCTTTCCACGGTTCCCAGTAGCCCCTTACCCCAACCCCACAGTGTCACATAAAGGAAAGTTACTTCTAAGAAACGCATTTCCTCTATTAAATGCCCAAAAAATGGCTGTATTGTTCAGAGGAAAGAAATGCTGTAAACACAGAGTGAAAAAGTTTGTGCTGCCATCTACTGGCAAATTCACTTACCTGGAGATAAGACACGTGGTATTCCAACAGGGCCTGAGCATTGCTGATGTTCTCTTTCGTTCCAACAAACACAAAGGGGACCATGCCCTGAGAAAACACAAAGCGGGAGAGAAATGAAGATCTGAGATTTTTCCGGAAGTGTAAACATGATTTTAAATACTGGTTCCCGTCATCTGGGCAATATACCACTAGGAACATTTTGAGTGGTCAATTTCAGACCTCAACTTTCCAGAATGATAAGTGTGCTTTAGAAACTAAACACACGTAGATCACATTACATCAGGAACATACTGTATCTGTCCCATCAGAGTGCCCACACACACACGCCCAACATTACAGTGTGGCAGTGGGCTGTGTATACGGGAGGCAATGAAAGCATAAGCACTGTGACAAAACAAGAGAGGAAGCAGCAGGATGGGACAGTATCACAACAGACGGCACATCGGGCACGACACCCTGCTTTCCGGAGAGGGGTGGGTGGGAGAGGGGAAGGGGGGGGTCGAGAGATTGTAGCGGACTGGGAGATCAGCCGAACGGTCCATTCACCTCTTTGCCGCTGGCAGTTTCCTCCCTGACAGCTGCCTGCCTGCTTGCCTCATCCCGGGGAAGCTTTTTGTCGTTGTCCCCCTCGATCCTGACGCGCACAACGCCCGACTTGTCCACGATCTCCTGGATGACTTTTCCGTTCTTGCCGATGACTTTGCCTGCGTGAGTAAGAAAAAAAAAAAAAAAAAAAGGAACGGTAAAAGACTAATATGAGGGGTAACAAGGAGTATGTTATGGGGATGAAGTGGTCACAGTTGTCACTGTCTGATATGAGCTCCCTCAGGAACGTCTTTGTCGCTCACTCACCTACAAGGTTCCTGGGTACCTGAAAGTAGTCTTCTTTGAACTCAAGATATTCTCTAGCCTGCCTCACTGCCTCTGGGGTCTGCAACACAACACACACATTCAACCATATTACACTATAGCATATCTTTCCATGCGCTGGGACAAGCGCAAACATGCCCGTACTCATAGGCGGTGTACCTCTCCATAGATCCTGAATGTGCAGCTTTCCTCCTCCAGCTCGATAGCCGTGACACCAGGCACCTTCCTTGCCTGCTGTATGTTGGCACCGTGGGAGCCAATGGCGAGGCCCATCAGGTCCTCCCTGACCCGCACCTCCTCCTGGTATGCGGACGCTAACTGCTTACTCGTCTGGAAGGGGGGGCAAAATTTGGTGGTCTCACATCAAATTGAATTGCATTCGACAAGAGTTTGTGCATGCATGTCAAGAGAGTTTGTACCTCCAAATGTTTGGTGGCCTCTTCGTTGCGGGACATTAGCATGAGCTTGGTGCGGATGCTGCGAAAATGCATGTCACTCAGGAGAGTTGCACGCTTTACTGTGGTTTCGTTTGTGGACTGGGAGAGAGGGTGAAAAAGGAATAAGGTTACATTTCAAAAACTCAGTTATTACATTCATATTAAGAATTCTGTCATAGGAGTTTTGTAAAAAAAAATCTGAAAGTCCTGGGATTTTCACACACAACAGTCTCAAACTGGTTTCATAAAGGTGACTGAGTTCTGTGAACTTCAGTGGCTTTCAAAGAAATCAGCAGATCTGAATCCATCCTTTGGGATGTGGTTGAACAAGAGACTGGCAGCATAATTTCGCAGAAACTATGTGACGCACTCATGTCAACATGGAGCAGAATCTAAAAGGATTGTGGCATCGATGGCACAAAAAGCAAAGCATGCTTTGAGAGGAATGTAAGGAACTACCCAGTTACAGTAATGTGTTTTAAATAAAGGGCTTGGTGAATGTATGTGGCATGATCTTGATTAAGATCTACAGACCTAACCACATTTTAGAAAATGCTTCACATGCAGCTCACTTGATGAGCACATTTCTTCATCTCTGGCTATCAAATAAGGCCGTTATCTTGTTTGTGAAGTAAGAACCAGCTTGAGTGTTTATTTAAAGTACTTACCAGCACAATGAGTTCGTGTGTTTGGGCACTGTAGAAGATGCAGTTGGCTCCGATAGCTTTCCTGAACTCTTTGTGAATGTTGTCATTTTCACAGCTGTCGATAAGAAAACAATCCGCAGGAAAGTCTGCCTCATTATTCCGTTGGCAGCAGCGGGACATTACAAAACTCTTCACCGGTGAAACTTGTGATGTTGTTGACTTGTGATCGACATTCAAAATAAATGTGTGCATCACATTTCTGTGCCAATTTACATATATGAATAAATTCAAGGGTTATCTACAGTATATGTATATACACTCACATGTCCCTCAGGTCTTCTGGGACAGGGACGGGGACTTTATGAAAGGAGGTCCGAGAGGCAGGGCTGTTGGGGTTGAGTGGCCTGATACGCTCCGCTGTGACAATCTCGTTGTATGTGGCCTCACATGCTGCGTATTCAATCACGTAGAACTGAAAAACAGCACAAGAGATTGTTTTTGTCAAAAAATGAAGGCAGAAATGTCCCTCACAAGACAGTCTGACAACTTATATAACCAGTATGTACAAGGCAGAACTGCTGTATTCAATCTATACAAAAATTAAAAAAATCAGCTGTCAAGGTGAAAATTTATTTCTGTCACCTCTCAGGTTGAAAAAAAAAGTGCCTGACATCAATATTTATATCATCTATAGCTTTGTTAATTGACTTCACAGATGTATTAATGTTTGTCCTTTTCTTATGACTCGGATAAAATATGAGATGAAACAATTCAGTAAGATACAGTTGAAATAAAAAGGTGGACAAAGACAAAGGGGGAGCATGAAAGAGTGAGCGTTGAGATGAACACTGCACACTTTATGCTCAAAGGATGGTATTAGAGCCATCAGTCAATGCTAGAGATTCCTGCAGGCTCTTATCAGACGGCTCCAAATAACAGCACTACACGAGCAGCAGCTTCTGTGGCACTGTGAAGCATGTCCTTTCCATATCCCACTGACCCACTATTCAACCAGAATGACTCACTGTACCACCAACGCCGACCTAAGTGCTAGTTCATTGGGATGGTTCCTGTCCCAGGATCGCATTCGATTCAAATTACAAACTTTCTAAGAACCAGTTGGCTTTTCCCCCACATAGGACCCGAGGAAGACATTTTAACAATGTGCGTTTACTTTGCAAGAAACTCCAGGCATCTCTATCGTGTTATTTCACCTTGGCAAAGATACTTATGTTCTCCATTGTCAACTCTGTGCTGCCCGCTATTGCCCGTAATGCTTAGCAACCCTGCTAACTTAAATGACGCAAGGAATTATGTGGGTACATCGTTTGAAACAGATGAATCTCTTTTAGGACACATAAAGGGGACATAAATTAACCACGAGGCTCCTGGCTGTGTGATCCTAAGCTAGTCTCCAAAACCTTTCGATGTTGATTTTGAACATTTCCAAATTTTAAAAATGGCTGTCACAAAGGTTTAGTTTGCTTTGTTGGGGTCAATAATCCCCCCCCCCCCCCCCCAGCCCCTGATCTAGGCAGTTCTTGTTTCTAGACCGGGAAAGTGTTTGGGCTGCTCTGAAGCAGTTTTCCTGGCTGCCAGATTAGACACTGCCTCTTAACACTGGCCTTTGACTGCTTTGGGGGAATATGGGTACATAAAACACCAGCACTTGTTGAAATGATCTGAAAACACTTAAAAATAACTGTGCCTGTTGAGACTGGTGCACATCCATTCTGACAAGTCAGCGTGCAAAGAAGAAGCACAAAAAAAAAGAAAAAAGGGTAATTAAAAAAGGTACAGTGTCAGACCACATCAGGACATAGTAAGTCTTTGAGGTCATTACCTAGAATCTTAGAACAGTTCACGCTACATAAAGTGTACTGCAGTACTCAGAGCTTAATACAAGTTACTGGGAATACAACAGAACGCTGAGGGAAAGCGAAAGATAATTTCTTTGCTTCTATTACTGATTATTAAATACCGAGACTGAGAGGAAGCTAGCCTGGCTGGATTTCATCCCTCACACAAGGTACCATCTTCTCAATATGAATCCATTTCAATGAAAGACACTAAAACTCAGGGAACTAAGAGTAACTTAAGCACGCCACAGCATCCAAGGCACTGTGAAGATTAGGGGAAATTAAGCAGGATATGAAAAAGAAAAGGAGGTTTGATGTGTATTAAAACAACAGGACAAGTAAACAGCATCCTGTTGTTCTATGGGATTCTCCACTGTGGCACTGTGGTGTTTGAATTAATGGGGACATGAACATGTTGGAAGACGATTTCAAATCACTATGAAGGTATAACACGCGTTTCCACAATCACCCTATACTCTGCTTTCAACCATCTGTGAATTAAGTTCTCATTGTTTTCTATCTTTCACTGGCTTTCTCGTCATGTTTTCTTTAAGATGATATTCCTCTTACCTCCCCCTTCATCATTCTGACTCGCGCCAGCCACCAGCCACATGGCTCCTGCTCGTTGGCCCGGGAGTAAACCTGTGAGGAGACACACGCGGTGAACGACAGCTGAGTCAGAGACAAATTAACACTACTACACAGCTGTTGCACTCATTAATCATGTTTGCAGTGGAACACACGAAACCAGGTCTCAACTACATGTTGAGGAAGCAAATGGCAAATCTCTGTCATCACATGAATGTAATCCTAGGTCTGGTGATTACTAAAGCAGGTAGGATACATAGTGCACAACCATCTCGCTGAGAGAATGTATGATATGTAAGGTAGAATTGTTGTTATTGATAATGACAATAGGAGACTTGAGTGTACCGCCTTTGTAGTGCATTTTTTGTGCATTTCAGAAATATAATCATCTTTCACAATAGCATTTTATATGTATACATAATAAAATAATATCCTGTTCCAATCAGCTGCCCAGAAGCAATGCCAAAATATGAACATAAAGATTAAAATCAACATTTAAACTATTGTGTGATACAAGCTGTTTGGGACTTTTTATAGTTAGACAATAACTTTAAAAGTCCTAAATGTTGATAGTTTCATTGGAGATGATTTTTTTATTAGAGGCCACATAGATGCTCTACAGGCCAATAACAATCTGTCGGATAATGAGCAAAGACACCAAGGCCTTGAGACAGGAAGTTAGTGAAACCTCAGGTGTCTGGGCTGAGTCGGAGATAAAGACGACTCACCTCCACTTCCTCCCCTTCCCCAATCTCCTTGTTGTAGTCGGTCGGAGGAGGCAACCGCACGTCGCTGAAGGGCAACTGTCTCTCTGGCTGCCAGCTGTTGCAAAACGTCAGGGATGGAGCACAAACATTTGTCAACAAATTCAGCAACAGTTAAAAGCGTTTATATTCAAGTTCTTTGTCTCTTCTGTCATGCCAGAATTGTGCTGGGATGGGTGTGTATGCTGCTCACTGCTCTATAGCATGTTCGCGGAAATAATATAAAATAAAAATGCCTCATTAATTTTAATGAGTAAGTGCACGGAGATGTGTCTGAACAGTGCGTGACTATGTTCATTGTATGATGTTAACCAATAACTATAAATGTGGAGTGCAATAAAGTTCAGCAAATGACTTGTCACTCCAGTCAAAATCAAAACGGGCTCATTTCTAGTGTTCTTTTCTTTCTGAAATCTAGATTCAAACACAACTTTCATTTAAGAGGCTTATTACTTTCATTATAGACCCAAAAATGTATTTCATTCATTCACTATCTTACACAACCAACTACTCCAAGACCCCCATGTGCTCAGGGAAAGTAAATGGAGAATGGTGGTGGTGGGGTGTGGGGGGGAGGATATTGCCACTCCTCCCACACTGCATACCTTGGGCTACTATTTTTAGGGGCACCCTAATCTACACTGTGAGCCAAGGAGATAAAGAGGGACCAGAGTGACTGGTGGTGGGGCTAGGAGTATAGGAAAGCATGCTATTGGGATGGCAGGGGCAGGAGGGGTCAGAGCAGGAGGTAAAAAACTGTTAAGAGATGTGTATGGACAGCTGCATGCCAAGCACAGGTGCTGAAGGGGACAATTTTGAATGCCTGGGTGAATCACCAGATAGGGGTAGTCGTTGTAACTCTCAATTACCACAGTTCAAGCCTCATTTCCCCATGTAAGGGCCATTCATCGTAAAGCAGACATACTCTCTGAGAGAGAGGGAAAACTTACTTATTTTCAAATACAATTGTGAGTGAGTCTTCGTGGACATCTTTGATGAAACCCTGAAAGAAAGCAGAGAGAAAGATTTTTTTAATCTCAATATGAAGAGAAAGTGGTGCGAGGGGTGGGGCTGTGAGCACTGGATTTTGCATGTAAACAACACAGACGGCTGGCTTGTGAGCCACGCTAGACAACACTGACTGCTGCTGAAAAAAAAAAAAAAGAGCATCTAGGGGTCCTTGCAAGCCAAGACATCACTGACACAATTCTCTGGCTGTGAATTCTGTGTTGGATGAAGTGACAAGGAACACTGACTCCTCCTGACAGCACAGGCAGCCTGTAGATCTCCCTCACACAAACACACACTTGCATTAATTCATACACAAACAAAATTGAAATGTGTGAGCTTTCTCTTTGTGTGCATGTTGGAGGACAGTAGTCTTTAACACGAGGAGGGCACTCATGGACAGATCATGCGACAGCCCAGAGACGGCTCTAACGAGAGACTCTTCCTTAAAATGTGTTGCTTATCCATCATGACCATCAACAAATCTGTCATGGGACACCATAAAACTTTGACCAACACCCCCCTCAGCAATAACGAGACAGAGGGGGAGAGTGGTGGGTGTGGCGTGTCTCTCTGTGTGACTATACTATATATGGGACAGTATGGTCAGGCGGCATCATCCAATCACAATCATTCATTGGGGGTCGGGAGCAGGGGTGAGGAATTCACCTGCTGGGAAGGTGCTGCCTTTGCACTGGAGGAGCTGGCTATGGTTTCAGCCTGGATCGGGGGCAGTGGGTATGCAGACACATTAGGGTTTTCACACCCTTAAAGAAGCCCACTCTCACTACAACTCTAAATATCACTCACCACCACTGCCTGATGCAGGGCCATGGTCCTACTATATGGTATCTACATCTATTTGTCTCAGTGGCACAAGAACCGGACAACTTCTGAAAATTAACCAGCAACGTCGACGGGTCACATTAGGTGACAGCTGCATTCTGCAAGTACTACCAGGTCAAAGGGTAGGCAAGCCCTCTCTCAAGCATTACATGACTAGTGAAAAAGTGGGGGCAGCATGGAGTCACTGCCAGCTTCGTAAGAACGTCATTTCAACCTCATGCCAGCAGTCACATGCTGGTCCATGTGGTGACCAGGGACCTTTCGGCCGGTGAGATGGGGTAGCTGCATCCGGCCCACATAGGTAGCCTGTGTGTTCAAGTGTGTTCATCTAATCAGCCTACAAACACATAAATAAAGAGGGAGTGATTTTTGTCAATGTAACGTGACCTCACTTATTTACTCTTGTTTCACTTTGCGGGTCTGCGCTCGAAGCTACAAAAAGTCAAGCCCTTTACCAGAGCACAGTGCCACTTTCACAACAGGTGCTGTCATGCATTGACGGGCTATTAAATATAATCCTGATTCAGAGTTAAAATAAAATATAAACTGACTCAATGCGACAACAACATGAATGAGGTGCCTTTAAAAGGCAAAAGCATTTCTCCCTGTACGTCAATCACAACATGAAGGGGGGGGGAAGCAGTAAAGCGTTTGCCCCAGTCTCTCCCATCGAGGACAACATACCTACAAGAATATGTCATTTGAAACGTCTCAGACACAGTTAAGAGTCCATTTCATCCACAAAATGAAAGTCGTGAGATAATGGACGTAATAGAGATGAGTGGAAAGAGTCCATTCATGCCAGAGCTGAAATGTCACCCTGTTAAACAGAACGACAGGTGAAGCAGCTTGAGAGTAAATATAGGCTCATCCCTTACCCACCATGTGGCCGTTGGACCAGCTGAACAGTGGAGGACAGAATGGAGACGAGGGCAACGTGGAGAAAACAATGTAGTTAAAGTGAGAGAAAAATAAAAAAAAAGGGAGACGTCAAAGACTTGAGGCTTGACATCTGGGAGATGGAGAATAGGGTTATTTACCTATCCACACTACACCCATAATTGGGTCAACTCAGATTGTGTCAGACGTTTAGGTCAGATCCCATGAAATCAAAAACTATACCACAACCTATAATGTTCACCAAGATCAAACTCTGTGCCAAAGCATGTGATGAAATCAAGCACAGGGGCTGAAACACAGCAGCAACAAAGACGTCCAATCATGTGTCTGCTTTGAGGATACGAAAGTGTAATTTCGTTTGACGATGAGGGAGAATTGAAACAGAAAGCTAGGACGTGGGATGGGCTGCGAAACAAATATGAAGTATGTCAGGTTTGATGTATTATCTCATGTTTATACGTAAGAAACTGCACAACAGCCGTCTAATGAGCAACTCGCTTGTTTTTAAACGTTTGCTTCCCATAATTCAAAGCAGTATGCTATGGGAAATGCCATTTTAAAACTACGGGAATCTATTTCTTATAGTGTAGCCTGTCATAATGTTGATATTAACTAAAAGCGACCAAATATAGGCCATACTTGATGATGGCAAGTGTACTTAGCTTAACTGCTAGCTGACGCTAGCTACCCACCCCACAATGGCCATCCCCATTAGAACGGAAAACCATCCTCGTTTGTCAGCACCGGACCTAAGCTAACGTTAGCCGGCTAGAGGATAGCAAGGACTGGGTTCAAGAACCCAACCTCACGGCTTCCCATGGAACCAAACTTTTATCTGCGACAGCTTTAAAAACTGCGACTGCGAGCAGGTTACCTTGTAGAAGGCCCCATTCGAGCCGCGAACTTCCACAGCCAGTCCGTCCATACTCGTCGGTAGCTCCCCACAGCTGAGCTTGTCCACAGGCGTCACGACTCCCGGCGAGTCCGGTAGCGGTACCACCCCCAGCTTCGCCGGCCCTTCGCCGCCCTCCGGCCGCTTGTGGATTTCCAGTGTTCCGGGTGGAGGGAGAGGGGCAGAGGTGAAGGGGTTGGGGGGAGATGGGTGTGATGGTGTCAGCGGCAGCGCAAAAGCGGACCGCTCTCTCTTCCAGCAGCGGCAGCCGGTCGGGAAACTCCGACGTCTGGTGTCGTCGGGATGTGGGGGTCGGCGCTGGGCGAGCTGTGCGGCACCGCCACGGGAAGCGGCGGAGTCTCGACGTGCGCGGAGGGGAAGAGCGAGCTAATGATGCTACGGCAGGAGGATGCTAGCTAGCGGATAATTAGCTGGGGGGCTAGCTATCAACACCTCGATCCCGTCCGTTTTCGCTGGGATGCTAGCTGGCTAGCATTTGATAGCCTGGCTTGCGTGCGGTGGCTCGTGAGTGGCGCAGTCGTTGCGTTGAAGAGTGTCACAGAAGTCGTCACCGGGGGTCGGTCCTACTTCCGTCTGTGGTGCGGTGTACGGCGGCGTTTCTGTCCCGAAAAAGAGCGTTTGCGATGCACTGCCGCCCGGCGACTCCTTCCTCCAACTACCCGTCCCCTCAAACACACGCCGATAGAGTGAATCAGAGAGGGGCTGAATGACCTCCAACACCCCACCCCTCAACACAAAATATCCGCCCACTAGGAAAACCAGGCCCGTGATTGGCAAAGCACCTCGACAATCACCTGTAGCCTTCATTAATTGGTTTAGTAAATAAGGGCTGGTCCCTGCGATGGACCAATAAAAAACAGGGAATCGCATCCCAACCCAATCCATTGGTCTCATCCCGTGTCAGTTATAATGCTGCTGAAATTGACTGGCTCCCAACTCATTTTGCCCACTCATTGATGAATGAGCAGCAGCAGCCATTGTGTAAACAGCACTATAGGGAAGTTACTACACATGTTGTACATCACATGCTGGAAACAAGGAAAACACACAGAAAAGTTGGGATTTCTTTCCAAATCCACAACACAGTGGTCGCACGCTATTGTGGTGGAATGATAAGTGAAGATGTGTGAAAGTGCGTGGACAAAGTGAGGCAAGCACATGGTTACAAAACACCAAGATTTCAGCAAGGAGAAGACCAGATATGGGCTATAGGACTTCTGCGGGGAGACATGTGTTAGGAGCTCACATGAGAGGCCAGAGCCGTCACGGTGGAAAGCTACACAAGTACAGGAATATACTCACAGCTGTGGAGCCCCCATATTCAGTGTGGATGGAAGATGATGAGCCTTCTCACTCCATGTTTTTTATATGTCCAACCAACCCCCTATACACTATCACACACACACACAAACACACACACACACACACACACACACACACAAACACACACAGTCATGCACGCACACTTCCTGCAAACTTTTGATTGTAAGTGGTGGAGCATTTATGGGCACACACGTATCTACGTTCCCTCGATAATAACATGAGACACTTGCTCTGTGCACGGATATAGAATGTGGCTCTGTCTGGTCTAAATTAAGCCCAGAACTCATTTATACTATGTATACTTCGTCTCCTTAATTGACAGTTACTTGGAATTTTATTAAAGATTGGACATATAAACACAGTCCACTTTTTCCATTAAGAAAATGAGGAGAAGGAAAAAGCACTACACCAAATGAAAATACTCAAGAATCACATACACACAGAGATGAGTGGTAGATGTACGAAATTCCCAATGTTAAGTCAACACAAAGTATCTGAAAAGAGACCAAGGAAAGGGTAACAATATTTCGCAAAGCAGAATTTGGACCTGCAGAGATTTGCATCACCCGTTTGTTTTTTTTGCCAGGAAGACACTTACATGTATAAAATTCTCAATGTTCAGTCTGAACAGCCCAAATCACGGTTTTCAAATATCTAAAGGTCCAATATCTGCTTTGCCAAATAATGCATTCCCCTCGCAGGTCTCTTTTCAGACATCTGATAATTTGGGCAATGTTGACTTTACATTGAGAACTTCGTACATCTAACACTCATCTGGTCTGAGAAACGAAAGGGATAGAAATCTCAGCTAGCTGAACACCTGTTTAGCAGAATAATGCATTCTCCTCTTAAGTTACTAACGAATATTTTTGGGCTGTTTTGACACAATATTGGTTAAATTTTTATAAACAAAACTTATTAAGTCTGAGAAAAAAAGGGGATGCAAATTTCGATCTCGATCTCGAATGAACGATAGGATAATTTATCATCATTCATAAGCACCAACAAAAAAGATTATATCGTTTTTAAATAGTTGCCATAGAGATGTTTACGTCTAGGAGCATCGTTCCGTTGTAACTGTGCGCGCTCCCGCGAGGTGCATACAATTCTCGGGGCAGAATTTAGTGTAGCACTGATTCTAGTGGTCACGCGGAAGCAGTTGGCCAATGGAGGCGCTTCTTGCAGAGGCGCGCAACTTGATTCAGGAAGTACACATTTTGTTTTCTCTCCGGGCTCGCGCTGACAGGAAAACTGAGCAGAAATCCCTAAAAAACACAAGAAACTTGGTTAAAAGAGACAAATTCAGGTGAAAATGACCGAGTCCACTCCCCTGTCATCGCTGGGGAAAGGGGACGGTTTACATCAACAAGGTAAGACAACAAATGGAATGTGTTTACTCCTTTTGACACTGTAACTTTGGAAAAAGAGGCTTATGAGTGATTAAAACCTGATTTATTTTCGAATTAGGGGCACATTAAGACATGAAAGAAGTTTCCATATTGATTATTTATATCTTATAATCACAAATTATCGTGTTATAAATGGGGGGAAAGACTGAAGAAGCTGTAACACCTATTAAAGGTTGTGTTGTTAGTCCAATTCATGTCATTATGAGGATTTGACTGTATTTACTTCTCCCCCCCTCAAGTTCTCGCCTCCTTCCCTCTGTGTGACTTGGCTGAGGAGGACCTGACCCGGAACCCCTTGTTCTGTAAGCTCCTCGCCACCCTGGCTCAACATGTGGACCAGACTGGGCTCACCGCGTCGCTGAGGTCAGAGCTGGACAAGGTACCAGCAGCACCGTGGTCACACAGGGCCAAAAAAACGTTCCGCGTTCATTAACCTACATCACACATACTCCGTATGAGTTACATACTTGTGACTGCAGCTTTTGGCCAGAAGGATCTCTTCCTCAAAATGTAAGGATGCTTCGTAGTGGTGGACCTCAAGATCATAGGTTGTTTCCACCACCATCACTATACACCCTCACCTGAGGAAGGCCCCGCCAGGGTGTGTCCCATAGCCACGATTTAAGGGTTACGGATCTATGCCCTGAATAATCTTCAGGTCGTGGTATAAATGACTCCTGATAGAGATTTAAGATTTCCTACTTACCAAATGATCGGGACAGACTCCCTATCAGATACATCTCCTGTAACGACTTCTACAGTCATATTCTCATGATTGCAGCTTTCAGCCAGGGAAAGATGACGTCAGGTGGCGTCCAAACTTCCTCCTTTCTTAAATTAGACCAAACAGCCATGTGCTGGATTTGCCATAGTATGATAAGTTGTTCCTATTGAAAGACACAGTAGGTGTTTATGACTTACTGACATCTACTGGTAACCAGTAAGACGGACAGTCACTCAGATGGAACCTCTTTCGTCAGAGCCTCGAGGTTGTTAGGTTTTATGTGTGTGTATAAGACTTACCAAGCCATCAACCCAGATATATCTGTCCAGCCACTTTATACCAGCACATTGAAAACCATTTGACAGTGACTTTTACACGATTCAGTTTGTCTTACCTCGGCCGATCAGCATGTGTGCTTCTGTAAAACTGGCATACAGAATGAAGGACACATATTTGTTTGCCCTTTTACACAGGATATCCTTGAAAAATATGGACACGACTCCTCTGAACAGAGTTATAACTTGTGTACACGGACAAAGGAAACTTAGTTATTATACATACTTGTTTAGCAACAGGATGATTGATTATTATATTACCTTTTAATATCATTGAGGTCTTTTTTTTCATAATGAGTTTGTTTTGTATATGAATTTTTCTCTTCTTTTATTCCAGGCAGAGCAGAAGCTGCAGAGCCAGAGGCGTCACTGGCTGCGCTCGGAGAGCCTCCACAGAGGGCTGCAGGAGATGATCCAGGACTGCTCTGTCAGGAAGCACCACGCCATCGTCCCCCCTGACCAGACCATGGTATTTTTCTCATACACATTGGTACAGTCCACAAGTGCACAAGCAGTTGCATGGATTTAATGACAACATTTTTATTGTTGGTCAATAAAGCTGCTAAACGTGACTGTTAAAAATAATTGCACTTCAGTACATATAAACCTACAATAAATTAATGTTGGTAAACAGTGCATTGTTTGTTCATGTTTACCAAAGTGACAAGAAGAGACTGCAGTGCTTTTATTGATTAAGTTGACAAAAGTACAAATGTAATGCATCACTTGCTTTGGTTTTGTGTTTGTAGTTCCATGAGACAATGGAGAAGTGTCTGCTGGTTGCTCAGTGTGTAAGACAGCTGGATCCCAGCACGACCACCAACCAGGACCAGCCCTCCATTCTGGGCCTGAACACCCAACAGGTGATGGAGCTCATGCCACCAGAGAAGGTGAATAATAAAATTGCAATTTATTTATCAATTGTTATTTATTTAATTAAATAGAAGAAAAAAAATTGCTGCAGATGCTGCAGTAGACATATTGTTTAGGGGCAACAATTAAAAACCAATATGATCTTACTTATCAGTTTGGGTGTATTACCTGTGTGTTTCCCTTTGCCTAAATGATATTTGTGTTTTCCAGAATGTACAAAGAATGAAACAGAGTTTACCGAGAGAGCTGGAGAAACATCTCAAGAAAAAGTGTCTCAACCTCCTCGCTTACTACCAACCTGAATGGGGTACATTTACTAAACAGGGATTTATCTGTGGTTATGAGCAAAAAATGTACTTCTCATTCACTGTCAAAACCTTTATAAGTCTATGTCATAGTGTTGCATGTTTTGTAATCTCTTCTAGAGAACGAGAGTGAGGGTCTGAAGAACAGCAAGTTGTCTCACCTGTCAGTCCAGCTGGACAATGAGCAGAAAAGAGCGAAGGGTATGAAGGAGACGTGTAGGGAAAACACTGTTCTCCTGCAGAGACAGACTCAACTCTACCTCTCTGTAAGTACTTCAATGAATTAGTTAATTCATTGAGTTAATTAACCTTATCTAAATTCATCTGCTTTTAATCTGCAGGTTGCCAAATATAATTTCCATGCATTTCAGAATATGTTATTGCTCTTTCTTCCTCATAACCAGGAGCTGGTCAAGTGTATTCAGCTTCTCCAGTCTCTCATCCTGGACCACAGGCTGAAGACCCAGACAGACTTGGACAGAAAGAAGTTGGAATACTTTGAAGGCAAATGTGAATTAGTCTTACAGAAGATAAAGTAAGCAGATTTCAATGCCTCACCTGCATATTTACATTTGCATTCGATTGGAATATTACTTTTGCATTACTTGACACTCTGTTATTATAAAGTTGTTCATTGAGAAGAACACACATCTCTTCAGTGATACGATGTTGCTGGTAGGAACAACATCTTTTTTTAACCTGGCATCAGCAGGCAATATAGCACATTGTCCCAAATTATTACTGCAGTAGTATTGCAACTCTTACTGAAAAGAAGATATATACAATGTGTAAACATGTATTTCTGTTTCTCATATTTCCTCTTCTCTTCGTTTTTAAAGGGCCGAGATGGTAGAAATCCAGCTGGACACGTACACAGCCGACGCAATATCTGCTCATAGAAAGATAAGGCAAGACATTTTTTTGTCTATCTATATCTTTTACAGATCAATTTGATCAAATATTCCCGATAGCATTCATGTTTTTTTGAGACTTTGCTATTTTCCGAAGGGCAACTAATATTTGTTGAAGAAATTCATACTTTTTCACTTGTATTTGTCATGTTCTTTGAATTTATCCTTATCCAAGCCTTCAGAACCACGTGGATGTAGTTTGTCTACTAATCAAACTGAATCATTCTGTTGCATCTCCATTTCAGGGAAAAGTTGCAATCCGAGCTGAAGACCCGTCGGGTGGAGAAGCAGTCTGTGGAGATGAAACTCGCCTCTTTTGAGATCTTGGGCAGAGATTTCGAGGCCCTGGCTGAGGAATACTGCAGATTACTGCAGGAGATCGAAGCGAAAAACTGGGCTCTGAAGGAGTTCGCCCAGTACAACCAGAAGTGATGATCACGTCTGACACTGGGACAACAGCCAGTGCTTTCCCTTTTCACGGTGTTACAACGCTCACAGTGACATGCTGGCTTTTGGACACCTGACACCTCTGCCGTGTAGCATGTTGTTCAAATAAAGTCAACACTGAGGATGTCATCCAAGCCCCCAGAAGAAACCTCCATGAACCTTTGCCATTAGAGATGACATAATGTTTTAACTTGTTGATAAAAAGATGTTGTTTACTTCGTCTTAATAAATTAAGTTTCCTAAAATACTCCCATATTAGTGCATCAGCATGGCACTCAGTATTCCACCTTGTTTTTTTCCACCCAAACCTTTTTAGAGTTCAAACCTTCATCAGAACCTATTACATGCCTACGCTGAAATCTAAACTTCTTGCACGTGGCCCCATGGTAACTTTGGTTTTCTATAAATATATTCTATATCTGCCTTTATAGCAGCTTACTCTACTTAGTATATGATGCATATGGAGGCATGCAATATCAATGTTATGGAAATATAAAATGATTTGCCAGTACAAACACCAGCTACTTAAAATGTTTGACTGCTCGCAACAGTTATTTAGCCGCAGTTTGCAATTTCTTCCACTAGTGAGCAGTGTACTATACATTTTCACTGACATCTGCAGATTTACAGGACATAGAGAACATTAATCTAGGTCTCCTTGTTTCACTTTCCTCCTCTGTAATCCTAGTAATAACATTCATTGATACAACAGCTTGTTTTGACTTGAATCATGCTGTATTTAGCTTCAAATCAGCAATACAATTGTCTCATAAATGCATTCAGTTCACTATTTAGTTGAAATATTCTCAAGTTTTATTTGTCAAATGTACAATGAAAGTCAGCTCAGCAACTGATCTGAGGTATTAATATAGTATTGATGAGTGTTTGTGGCGTGTGAGAAGGCATCCGACCACCTTGTGATCAATCAGTGTCTTCTCTCAGTGAAACAGTTTTATTTCAGACATTGTCAGTGTTTCATCGTCCTCAGATTAAAATATGAGGAGCTAGATTCAGAATCCACCGGGACAGAGACTTGGATAATCAATGAATTCACTTTAAAGTAAAAAAAAAAAACAGATTTTTTATGAAATATATTTCTTTAATATATGCGTGACTTTTATTTCTGCCTTTTATTCGGGCCCGCCAACAACTCCTGCATACCTACAAAAGATTCCCCCCATTAGAATGTTCGGCTCTTTTAAAGTTGAAAAAGAAAAAAGAGATCAAAAAGACTACAGCTGTTGTTACAAATAAGAAATTACCATATTGTGGAAAAAGGCAGAAGCGTGGTCTTCTTTTCGTAGACGATCTTTGTTAACTCCGCCTGGCCGAGGAGAAACTGAAGGGGGTGGGAGTGAAGCATCTCGCTGTGCTTAGACCTTCTCTGCTACCCTCTCATCAGCAGCAGCAGCCCCGCCTCGCGACGCGCGAACCGCTGGCTGCTCCACATCAGCCCGCATCTGGCTGTCACAGCAGCCGCCGCTCCGCCCGCCCGGTGTCGCGGCATGCTCGTATTCAAACCGGGTCTCACACACACACGCGCCCGCACAGAGGACTCGTAACCGGAGGCAGACGCTATGTCGGAGGTGCGGAAATTCACGAAGAGGCTGAGCAAACCCGGGACGGCCGCGGAGGTCCGGCAGAGCGTGTCGGAGGCGGTGAGGAGCTCCGCGGACCCGGTGGTGAGTCTGTGCGCTCATGCTAACCATGGATAATCCCTAACGGGTTAGCCCGCTAACTCCCCTCCACCCCCCTCCCTCCCCTCTCCTCTCCTCTCTCTGTCTCTCACGGGGAAGCACGCGCATTCTCCGCTCCTCTCTTTCCCTCATGTCCCCCCCCCCCTCCCTCCACAGTTTTCATTCACTGGTTATCTCCCGGCACCTCCAGCAGCGGTAGCCCCGCAGCAGCAGCCGCAGCTACCAGTCTCTTTACTGGCAGAGGAACGCCGCTGTCCCCGCGTGTGATGCTTAAGAAGCACGAGTGTCGGCTCGTGTTTGTCAGAACTCGCAGTATGAGAAGATTGCGTGACATTGCGTTCAGGGACACATGCTTTTTTATTTCTTTTGTGTGCTGGCGGATGAGGAGCAGTGCCAGTTGGACAGCTGCAGCATGGCTACCCCCGTGCCGGCCTTATTATTGGAGCCGAGTGGCCACAGTGAGCCAAGGAAGGCTCCATAACTGCTGTGGGTTGATTTTGCAAAAAAAAAAAATACAGTTGTGTTCTTCCTTCACTTGGATTGAATAGCAGTGCTGGTCGCTGCCAGGGGCTCGAGGCTGACTGCAATAATGAGAAGGGGATTAGGCGCAGTGGCTTGAGATGAGTAGCATTTAGGATCCTGCTGATACAGCATGTGTGCGTGTGTGTGTGTGTGTGTGTGTGTGTGTGTGTGTGAAATCATTTTCATGTCAGTAAGTCAAAGGCATGACATTTGTCTTGATGTCATTGCAAAGTGCACGCACGCCTCCTGATGCATTGTCTTCTTCATGGTTTAACTCAAACCATCTGACAGCTCAAATACAAATACTCCTAATGTGTCAATGACAAAACTGCATGCTCAAGCCCCCCCTCCCCATACAAAAAACACACACACAAGAGCCTCACATCCTGGGCCCCTCAGAGAGTGCAGCCGGATGCCTTTTTGTAAGAGACAAACGATTGTTCCCTGGGGTTTTCAGTCTGCAGTCTTATGATGAGCATCTTGAGGACTGTGACGCAAAAGAGTTTCCCAGCATAGTAATCTTGTGATAAGGTTCTGATCACTGCAACAGAGGTGGGTGTGTGTTTTGTGTTTGTAGCCATGCGTCTTGTTGTCTTTTTTAGCAGGCTGCTCATTTTAAAGGAGGGAGCGGTTGGCTTGGTAACTGAGAACAAACGCTGTTTTGTGGAGGGTTGCACGGCCGCGTTCCTCTCACATGGGGATTCCCTCA
The DNA here is from genome assembly GCF_947347685.1 of Pleuronectes platessa. Lineage (NCBI taxonomy): Eukaryota > Metazoa > Chordata > Actinopteri > Pleuronectiformes > Pleuronectidae > Pleuronectes > Pleuronectes platessa. The sequence goes on from NC_070648.1 coordinate 11,633,155, forward strand.
GGCATGCTGTGACCATGCTTCCCTCAATGTGTGTTTGTGTGTTCTTCATCCCCTCCTATTTCTAAATCTCCCTTTCCCTGTCTGTTTTTAGATTTCTCTGTGCGTCTCCATGTATCCAAGCAGATAGAGTTTGTATGATGTAAGGCACCCCCTCGGCTGTTTAGTGTTGGACTTATTGGAGTTTCCATCAGCTGATGTTACTGGACTTGTTTTCAAGTCCGCTGCCATGTCTGTGGTTAATGGTCAATTTAGATATCAAACTGGATGTTGGGCATGGGAGAGAAATGTAAAGCCCTCATCTCATTGAGGAAAGAGATCCATCCTGTGAAACCCCTGATGTAACAAACAACTAGAATGGCACTTAGTCGAGGGCATACCACTGCAAGGGCCCAGTAGTCCCCATTACGTCATCAAGATCCATTTATTAGTCCTTGAGAAGTCAGTGAAATTGTAATTAAAAACAAAAAAACAGGTCCTATCTCACACTGTTAACGGAAGTGATAAAAAAGGACTGAATCTGACCCAGATCTGCACATTTAATGTATCTCTTTCCTCTGACCCATACCACAGCCTTCCTCAAATTTAGTGGTACTCTTTGCAGTAGTTTCTGCGTAATCTTGCTTACAAACAAACATATAAATGGACGGGGGTGAAAACATAACCTCCTTGGTGGTTGTTTACTTTAGTAACAGAACTATGTTGATTATTACTATAGTTTCCCTGGTGGTGTGACACAAGAAAGCCTCTCGGTGCAGCACATTGGAAAGATGTTGTTAATTTATACATAATTAAGGGCTTCATGTTATCTGATGACACAGTAACAAAAAATGAAAAGTGTAATAAATCAGTTTATCAGCCAACAGGGAATTAATGGGCAACTCATTTTCTGATATAATACCATGCGTACATAAACATTTATAGACTATTATAAGTACATATGCAAGTATTGTATACAATATAAATATACCTCAGCCCTCCACAGCATGGTTCCAGAAGTAAAAATCCCATTAATATCCTTGAAATTGGGATTATCAGCCATAATATTTAAACCAAAATCGTTATAGCATATGTAATAACATTTTTGGGATTATTTGTAGATTTTGTTTTTTGCATTAACAAGAAGATCTTTTTGTGTATAGGACATTTCTTATAGACAGTGAGTAATGGAAGAAGAAAAAAGCTAACTAGGCCTCTTTTCGTCCCTTGAAGGAGCAGCTGTGTGTCTGCGCTTCTCATACACACACACACAGATTGGAGCACTTACTGGGGTCAGCCGTGGGACAATTCCTTCATACTGTATGTAGCTTGCATGACAGTGTGTGTGTGTGTGTGTGTGTGTGTGTGTGTGTATGTGTGTGTGTGTGTGTGTGTGTGGGGGAACTCATCCATTGTGTATAAGCGTAAGCCTCTGTAGCCAACATGATAAAATCCACCTGGTTGTTTTGGAGCCTTGAAAGCCTTACATCTGCAGAACCATAATGGGACACAGACGTCTGGCACTGCACCTTCGCTAACATCATCGTCGTCATCATGGTTCCCCGCGAAGGCAGACTGGGAGTCGTGGTTTGGTGTGTGATTGTTTGAGTGTTCTCCTCAGTCAGGTTGATAGCTGAAAGGAGAACGCGCAAAGCATAATAGGAGATTATGACACAAGCAAGATGGGAAAGTGCCTTGATTGCAGGCATCACAACTGTTTCGCCCAAGTGTTAGGCCATGTCCTCAGGGTTTCAGCTTCTTTGCATTTCTCAATCAGTGAGACATGTGGCCTCACAGCTGCCTGTTCGTAATTCGTAAGCTTCTTTCCTCTTCTGTAAAAAGCAGAACTTTTTCTCATCCGTCTTTCCTCCTCTCTGAACTCGCTTCCTCTCTCGCCCTCCCTCTCTCTCTGTAATACGATCAGTGTTGTCGCCGAGCCACTGTGTGCTGCTGAGCCGGCGCCTCCGACATGTAGAGCCGCGGTTGAGCCGTGTTGCACATGACAGGAAGCAGAGCTGCTGCTTCGGGTGCAGCCGCGGCTCGGCCACATGTAATCCTTTCAACAGACTTGTAGGTGTTGTGTATTGCTGCTGCTCAGGCTGCTGGTTGTTGTGTTGTGGGGTATGTGTGTGAAATGATTGATAATGCAGAATAATGGACATATACACAAATATCACATGTGTTGTAGGGGTTGTTTAGGTAGTTTTTTTATTTTGATTAGTGGTTAAAAAAATGGGAGACATGTGTGGATTTTTGTTGGTTTATGTGGACAGCCACGATAGTCAGTGTCTGGCGGAAAGATTTGCAGAGAACACTCGAGTAACTGGCTTAAATGACAGCACCAAATTCCTGGTTGGAGAACATGGAAAGGGAACACTTTTTTCCCCTACAGTCTTTTATTCAAGGAGGATTTGTTAACCCCTTAAACATCCCTGAATTCATCTTGTGCTGCCAAAGATTGTTTAAATCTGCAAAATGTATTTTTAAGTTACGAGAGAGAAGGGTTCCAAAGATATGAAACGGGTCGGACTCAAATTTGAGCGAGAACTTGCCTGTCTTGGGTTTGAATGTTTCCCTTAGTATAAACATCTTATTGTACTGTGTGTAATTCAATATCTTTTTAAACCGCTATAACATTAACACCCCAACATAATAAGCACATATAAAGATAAGGTTTGTGGAGAAAAAACAACAACATATTTTCTCATTATTTCACAAGACCATTAAAAAGATTGATGACGTGTCTCCACCCGTTGTACAGAAATGAAGGCTGAATATCCCAGTTACAGGTGCTGCCATCTTGTGCTTTTGACGTCATTTAGAGCCAACGTCTTTTGGTAAAAAAAATTGGATGTTCATGTTGGACCTTGTTACTTTTAGTAAGAATAAAATATGTTTTCATATTTCTTGGAATCGATATCAGTTTACTTAGGAAGATGTTTTTAACATTTAATATCTCAGAAACACTTCCCCAGAAACACTTCCTGTACCCAGAATAACAATACACACTGTAAACATACCCAGTGGTTGTTGTAGATTGAAGGCAGTAGAAAGCAGTGGAGACCAACAAGCAGTAAAAAAGAAAAAGACAGCCAGACTGCTGCATAACTTTACTGCTGACTATTTCCCTCAGCTGGAAAACACAGCTCTGGATCTCAGCTGCTCGACAGTTCAATGGAAAGTTAACGGAGCACGAGGTAGAAAATCACTCTCTCATATTTTCCCAGCTGTAGGAGCGCAGGCAGAGTCTCTCCGCGTACATGTGCGTTTACTGCCTGCTGACCCGGTGGCAGCGGATCACTGATGTGGCACAGAGGCTGATATACAGCCTGATTTCTGCTCCGGCCCAAACAGCCTGGTGGCTGCTTTGCCAAGGCTTATTGGCTAAGCTATTCATCACAAGTCTTCTCTGCTTAGCTCAAGCTTAAAGTGGCACTTTCTTGGAAATTAATTCTGAACCTCTCCAAGTGGTTTAGGGCCATGTTTGTTATCACATCCTGACCTAGTTGGAGAAGGGAATGCCAAGTTTTTAGCAATTTTAAACATAACAGAGGCAGATTTCAGATCATCCACTTCTCTATGAAACTGAAAACAGGAAGATATAGGTCAGGACTTTCATGTGACATATCTGTTGAGTATTGTACAATTTGTATAAACCAGTGCAATGCCCTTTCCAAACCTGCCTGTTTGGATGGGGCTGTTCTCTCGGCCTGTGTTAATGCCCAAGAGCTACTTCAGTATTTTTCAACGTGTGAAGGTAATAAAATGAACGATTCAATAAAAACTGACAGACAGAAAGACCTTTGTGGAATTAGTAGATAGATGTCTCTAATAAGAAGATGATCTTCATTTAACTACACATAATTGTCTATTTTTTTATGTTCTCACCTTCGTTGGCCTTTCTGCATTTGCCCACACATTTCCTCTCAGTTGCTTTTTTTTTCATCCACCCACAATTCTCTGAGCAATGATTTCCCTGCACCATGACAGCCGTCTGAACTTTGCAGTAGCCTCTCTGATCTCTTGCGGCTGTGCTGTTATTACACGGTTGGTGAAAAGTTGTGAGGGCTTGTTAACTGCTTTCAAATGGCTTATACACAACCAAGGTAAAACTATCAAGGATGTGAGATCAAGAAGATGTTTATTTGAAACGACATGTTTTTTATATCCTTACTCTCTTCCCCCCTCAGGAGCAGCCAAAGATAATCGAACCGCTGGACTATGAGAATGTGGTGTTTCAGAGAAAGGCCCAGATGCACAGTGACCCCAACAGAGACCTGCTGCTCTGCCCGGTGGACGATGTCTCGGTGAGTCGCCGACCCACATCATCATCCACTCTGTCCTCTGGGACTGACCCGGTCTCCGTCATCAGCATGAAGTCACGAGTCAGGGGGAATTCAAAAGCTTCTGTTTATTTAGAACTTCAGAGTTTTATTTGCCTGAATGAATTTCTTATTTGCTTTTTTCTGTTCAGTAAAAATGTAAGCCCACTGAGCAAACTAAGATCAGGGAGAGCTGGGACATAATCGTCAACACACACATTTCTAATGTGATGACGCACTGTCACAAAAAGTTATTGTGCCATCCTTGTGGTTCTTTACTTTTATTATATAATTATCGCAATATAATTTCATCAAAAGCAATACAACAAAGGTTCAATATACATATATACTTATAAATACATTGCTTATGTAATGTGCAAACCAGATGAGGAGATAATTGATAGAACCCAGAGTTTAAAACCAAAACTTTCACTCAGGAGCCAAAGTCTTTAAATAATCATTTGAAATTTAATCTTGATGATTATCGATTATCTGCTTACTGATATGAAAATGTTTGTCTTGATATAATTTTGGACCATATCGTAATAGGCAGAAATGCACTGAAGTAATATGCATGTAACAGTCAACTTAATACATCACTTAAATTATTCACAAAATAATCAATATCCTGTATACAAAACAGCATAAATGTGTGTTTATTGGGTCAAACAGATATGCAGCATGTGCATGTATCTCCTGCATCACAATTCACCTCACAATCAACCTCTGAGTTGAAGTTCCAGTACTAATCTTATAACACAGAAACCTGTACTACCATCTTCACAGTAAACAGGAACAAAGCGCTGTAACAGAATATCACATAAACATCAAGGTTTACAGGTTGAGCAGTCAAACACAACCCAGCAAGGTACCTCTGTTCTGTATTTATCGGCGCTGTCTGACACATGTGGTTTTGTTTAGCACCGTGTCTAGTTTTTTCTTCTTCTCGTGTCCGTAGAGAATCTTTTCACACTCATTTGTCCCTGCCGTCTGTTTCTCGCTGTGTCTTTGCCTGTGTTTTTTTGGGGGGTTCGTGCTGTGCTTACAACGTTTACAAGTAGCTACACAAGTATGCTTCTGCCAATGAGTGTGTGTGTGACTCACTCTGTGTGTGTGTGTGTGTGCTATGCAGGAGTCCCAGCTCTCCCGCCAGAGGAGGACGGTTGTTCCCTCGGTGCCCCAGAATGCTGAGCGGGAGGCCAGGAGTCTATTTGCCAAAGAGGTACTAAAACACAGACGTCCCCGCTTTTGTAAATTTTTGGCAATAACGTCCAGTCCTTTCTGAAGCTAAAAAGAGAGGGTTAGCAGTGAAAGAGGCATTCACTGCTGGCATCAAATCTTCTGAATGATATGACTTAAACTTCCTTTTGATAGTTAGACATTAGACATTAAATTCATATAAACTCCTAAGAGATGATTTCGTCTTTCTCATCACATGTTTTGGTCACTCAAAGCTCTCAAAGAAACACTGGCCCATCGTGAACTCACGCTCTCCTGATGATATATTGTACTGGCAATGAAAAACAGACTTGCCTGGCATGTTGTGGATGCACTCTGCTGCTGCTGTGCCAGGCTCTAATCTGTGTTCATGACCGTGGTAGAGCATGGAAACAACTGTCATAGGAGTTGTTAATACAGACCTTGGCTTACTCAGCATAACTTCAACAAAGATGCATTCATTTGCCCTAACTGAGAAATTCTGCTCGCAATTTCACACTGAACAAAGTGACATATACAATGAAAACCATCTTGAGGAGTAATCAAGTGGAGTCACGGTAGGAGTGACTACTTCTTCTGCTGCTTTCCAGTTCTTAAGTGGACGATATTAAGCTTGAGTTTTATCCAAAAACATGGAACCACGCAAAGTTTCTGTTTCTGTCCTTTTCTGGCATGGTATGGTTCTTGTAATTCAGTGTGTCTGCTGCTCCTAATCCAGCTCTCTGTGTTTGTCAGTGCATCAAGATGTACAACACTGACTGGCATGTAATCAACTACAAATATGAGGCCTTCTCTGGTGACTTCCGCATGTTGCCAAGGTAAGGAAGATAAGGAAAAGAAAAAATACAGTTTGGATATGTGGAGAATTTAGATGTTTGCAGAAAAACATTGGAGCATTTATCCATCCAGTATGTTACATGCATCCCTGTTGCTGTCTGACTCTACAACACCATTACAAATGCAAAATAAATACTGCACTTCTTCCCATATCACAATTATTTTATGCTATTTTTAATGAAAATGTCCTTCTTGCACTAGGTTCCTCTTGCACATTATCTGAATAAAGCATACCAACTATAATATATTATATAATTCCACATGTATGCCTCTTGTTATGAAAGTCAGCCATTATATATTCATACAAATATTGTGTACTAGATAGATAGATAGTACAATATTAGAGAGTGCTTTATCTGTCCTCATCATCGGGTCAGCACAGTATAGGCAGGGAGCTGATTTATTGACTACCTGCTCTCTCTCACCATCTTTTCAAAGCAAAGGCCTGAAGACAGACAAGCTGCCAGCTCACGTGTTTGAGATCGATGAAGACGCCAAAGACGAGGTGAGTGGAGGGCCCTGAGCGTCGTTAAATCGCAGGCACTGATCGCTTGCAGGAAGATTCACAGGCCCAATTGCACCCTGCATGTATGCACAGCTTTCAGTAATGTGCCATTAAACCCCGCTCAGAAATGACCATGTGTAATTTCTTTGAATCACGGAGATATGACACAAATTGGTCTGAATGTCCTGGAACTGTTCGCACAGCAGAGTGGACATGCACTGAAATTGTAACTGAGCTCATGTCCAAGTGACTTATGGTCTGTCGTCAACAAAGCAGCTTGACCGTAAGAGAGGGAGAGAGAGCAGGGCAGTGAAACCAGAAGCCTTATAGATCCTATAAATAGCTCTCATCGATCCTCCTCCCCTCTGGCTGGATGTGGATAAAGTTAGAAAGAGAAATGGGTTTAATTGAAGGAAAATAAATGTTGCTCTCTTCCGAGGATGGGAAGAGCAAGGACACAGCTCTGTTTCTTCTTACAATGGTCCATGATGCTGTTACACTACCTCTGTACGAACGTGTCTGTCTGAAAGGGCAGGTCTAGTTGCACATATTGAAATGATAGGACTATGTGTGGAAAGTATCTGTCAGTTAAAGTGTATTTCTTTCCATGATCCTAAACCCTTTCTGACCCTCGGCTGGCCGTCACAATAAAACAATAATAACAGTCAGGGACATTAGGTGACAAGACTTAATACAAATGATACAGGGTGGGGCGAGGTGGCGGTGGACGTCCACTGTCTCTGACATTGTGTCCCAGGGAAGGATAGATATGAGCCAGCTGCAGGGGGAGAAACAACAGCCAATTAGATTAGAGAATGAAGCCTGGAGATAGAGAGAGGGAGAGAGAGAGACAAACAGGCAGAGGACAAACACACAAACACACACACTCACACACTCACACATACACACATACACACCTACACACCTCCTCACACCTCAACCTTTCTCAACCAGTGCCATGTTATGGGTGTAATGCTCCAAGCTGTGAATCCCTGCAAGTGTCGGTTGCATTACATAACAAAGATATTTGTGCATGTGTGTGCGCATATGAAATTGCTCACTAACAGACCAAACCCTTGCGATGAATATTTCCGTTGGGGCTGATGATCAGGTTAAATGACAGAGGCTCAATTACTCTGCTTTATGGGAAACCAAAGAAATCTTTTGATAAAAAGTTCCTGCAGGACAGTGCGTATTAAGTGTTGATTTCTTGATTTGTGATATACACGCCCTTAAGCATACCCCCGCCTCAAACCCAATGTCAGCCGGGATTGGCTCCCGACCCTCACAAGGATAAGCGGTTTAGATAATGAGTGCATATGATCGGAGATTCTTTCATGAAATTAGCTACTTTTCATAAAGAAATGTTTAATGTGTCAAGGCACTAAATACTGTAAAAAGTCTCAATAACATCAAGCTTTTGAGACTGTCTATACATAGAGTGAGAGTTCTCACATTTATATATAAAGCATTAACCTGAATGAACCTGCACAATAATGTCTGCCGTGATTGATTTCTGTTATTTGTTTGTGTCTGTCAGGACTCAGCGTCTCTGTGCTCCCAGAGGGGAGGCATCATGAAGCAGGGCTGGCTACAGAAAGCCAACATCAACAGCAGCCTGTCGGTCTCCATGAGGGTGAGTCACCACCAGACCTCCTGCCTGTTATTAATACAGCATAATAACAACATGTAGGCTTTACGACACGGCAAACAATACTCTCTCATCTTATATCCACCCATATATTGTAATCAAGAATATTATAATCAGTGTGGACAGCTGCACTATCATCAACATTCACATCTGTGTTGTACAATGATAAACATCACTAGTCAGGGGGCTTCAGAAGAAAATAGCAAAAATACTGTAAAATTAAGTGTGAATAGAGTGCAAACAGTGTTGTAAATATAAAACAAGGAAAGAAACATTAAATTAAATACAGTAATTTACACTGTTAGAAAATATAGTGTGATTGATTAGATCTTTAATTACCTCCAAAATTTTGGGAAAAAAATCATCTGTGTTAAACACATAAACAATTATTAACAACAAAATTACAATATAGAACAGTTAGTCTAAAACTTGAAATTATCATTCTGTTCATCAAAGTCAAAATATCTAAAGAACAAAGTTAAATCTCGAGAAATACACATTATACCTAAACTTTATAACCCAGATTCACCCCTTCATTTGGTATTTGGCACTTCCTGTATTTAAGAGCACTGCTTCTTATGTTGCATCCTTTTGCCAAATCCTGGCCACATATACTCCTGGCTGCACAAGTAAGGAATCTGCCACACTACTGTAAACAGAAACTCACCATAATGTCGAATATCTCATCTCATCTCATCGTCATCCGCTTATCCGGGGTCGGGTCGCGGGGGGAGCAGCTCAAGCAGGGGGCCCCAGACTTCCCTTTCCCGGGCCACATTGACCAGCTCTGACGGGGGGATCCCGAGGCGTTCCCAGGCCAGTGTTGAGATATAATCTCTCCACCTAGTCCTGGGTCTTCCCCGAGGTCTCCTCCCCACTGGACGTGCCTGAAACACCTCCCAAGGGAGGCGCCCAGTGGGCATCCTTACCAGATGCCCGAACCACCTCAGCTGACTCCTTTCTAAGTAAAGGAGCAGCGGCTCTAATCCGAGTCCCTCACGGATGACTGAGCTTCTCACCCTATCTCTAAGGGAGACGCCAGCCACCCTTCTGAGAAAACTCATCTCGGCCGCTTGTACCCGCGATCTCGTCCTTTCGGTCATCACCCAGCCCTCATGACCATAGGTGAGGATAGGAACGAAGATCGACCGGTAGATCGAGAGCTTTGCCTTGCGGCTCAGCTCTCTTTTCGTTAAAACGGTGCGGTAAAGCGAACGCAATACCGCCCCCGCTGCTCCGATTCTCCGGCCAATCTCACGCTCCATAGTACCCTCACTCGCGAACAAGACCCCGAGGTACTTGAACTCCTTCACTTGGGCTAAGGACTCATTTCCTACCCGGAGTAAGCAATCCATCGGTTTCCTGCTAAGAGTCATGGCCTCAGATTTAGCGGTGCTGATCCTCATCCCAGCCGCTTCACACTCGGCCGCCAGCCGATCCAGTGAGTGCTGAAGGTCACAAGCCGATGATCCAATGAGGACCACATCATCCGCAAAAAGCAGTGACGAGATCCTCAGACCACCGAACTGCAACCCCTCCCCACCACGACTACGCCTCGATATCCTGTCCATGTATATCACAAACAGGATTGGTGACAAGGCGCAGCCCTGGCGGAGACCAGCACCCACTGAGAACGAAACTGACTGGCTGCCGAGGACCCGAACACAGCTCTCGCTTTGGGAGTACAGGGATTGGATGGCCCTGAGGAGAGACCCCCTTACCCCATACTCCCGCAGCACCTCCCACAGTTTCTCCCGGGGGACCCGGTCATACGCCTTCTCCAGATCCACAAAACACAAGTGGACCGGATGGGCATACTCCCAGGCCCCCTCCAGGATCCTTGCGAGAGTGAAGAGCTGGTCCGTAGTTCCACATCCGGGGCGAAAACCGCATTGTTCCTCTTCAATCTGAGGTTCGACGATTGGCCGAACCCTCCTTTCCAGCACCTTGGAGTAGACTTTACCAGGGAGGCTGAGAAGTGTGATACCCCGATAATTGGTACACACTCTCTGGTCCCCCTTTTTGAACAGGGGAACCACCACCCCGGTTTGCCACTCCTTTGGCACTGTACCCGACTCCCACGCGATGTTGAATAGGCGTGTCAACCATGACAGCCCCTCAACACCCAGAGCCTTTAGCATTTCTGGCTGGATCTCATCAATCCCTGGGGCTTTGCCACTGCGGAGATGTTTGACTACCTCAGTGACCTCCACCAGGGAAATTGACGACGAAACACCATCAACCTCGAGCTCTGCCTCCAACATAGAGGGCGTGTTATTCGGATTCAGGAGTTCCTCAAAGTGTTCCTTCCAACGTCCGACGACCTCCTCAGTTGAGGTCAACAGAGTCCCGCACACTTTGGTGCCGACCGAAAGTCCTTCTCCATGACCTCTCCGAACTTCTCCCACACCCGCTGCTTAGCCTCCGACACGGCAGCAGCTGCAGCCCTTCGGGCCTGTCGGTACCCTGCAACCGAGTCAGGAGTCCTCCAGGATATCATATCCCGGAAGGCCTCCTTCTTCAATCGGACGGCTTCCCTGACCACCGGTGTCCACCACGGTGTCCGAGGGTTACCGCCCCTTGAGGAACCTAAGACCCTGAGGCCACAGCTAGCCGCCGCAGCTTCAGCAATGGAGGCTTTGAACACCGCCCACTCCGGCTCAATGTCCCCAACCTCCACAGGAATGCCAGAAAAACTCCGCCGGAGGTGTGAGTTGAAGATACCTAGGACGGGGGCCTCCTCCAGACGTTCCCAGTTCACCCGCACTACTCGTTTGGGCTTACCAGGTCTATCCGGAAATTTCCCCCATTCCCTGATCCAACTCACAACCAGATGGTGGTCGGTTGACAGTTCCGCCCCTCTCTTTACCCGAGTGTCCAAAACATGCGGCCTCAGATCAGATGACACGATCACAAAATCGATCATTGATCTTCGGCCTAGGGTACTCTGGTACCAGGTACACTTATGAGCACCCTTATGTTCGAACATGGTGTTTGTTATGGATAATCCATGACTAGCACAGAAGTCCAATAACAAACGACCGCTCGGGTTCAGATCAGGGAGGCCGTTCCTCCCCACCACGCCTCTCCAGGTATCTCCATCGTTGCCCACGTGGGCGTTGAAGTCACCCAGCAGAACTACGGAGTCCCCTACTGGAGCCCCATGCAGGACTCCATTCAGGGTCTCCAAGAAGGCCGAGTACTCTGAGCTGCTGTTTGGTGCATACGCACAAACAACAGTCAGAGTTTTCCCCCCTACAACCCTTAGGCGCAGGGAGGCGACCCTCTCGTCTACCGGGGTAAACTCCAACACCGCGGCGCTCAGCCGGGGATTTATGAGTATCCCCACACCCGCCCGGCGCCTCACGCCCTTGGCAACTCCGGAGAAGAATAGAGTCCAACCCTTATCCAGGAGTATGGTACCAGAGCCGAGACTGTGCGTGGAGGTAAGCCCCACCAGATCTAACTGGTAGCGCTCCACCTCCCTCACAAGCTCCGGTTCCTTTCCCCACAGCGAGGTGACGTTCCACGTCCCCAGAGCCAGCTTCTGCCGCCCGGGTCTGGTCCGTCGAGACCCCTGACCTTCGCTGCCACCCATGTGGCTGCGCACCCGACCCCAACGGGTCTTCCCACAGGTGGTGGGCCCATGAGATGAAGAGAGGGGGGGTGCCACGTAGTTTGTTCGGGCTGTGCCCGACCGGGCTCCGTGGCAAACCCGGCCACCAGGCGCTCGCCATCGAGCCCTCCGTCTGGGCCTAGCTCCAGACGGGGGCCCCGGGCTTCCTCCGGGCTGGGTCCCATCTCCTCTTGTATCGATATTCATTGAGGGTTTTTGAACCATTCTTAGTCTGGCCCCTCACCTGAGACCACTCTGCCATGAGAGACCCTACCAGGAGCACAAGGCTCCAGACAACACAGCCCTCAGGTTCACAGGGACACGCAAACCTCTCCACCACGATAAGGTGACGGTTCCAGGAGAGGAATGTCGAATATACAAAATTTAAAATCAAATCAAAAAAGTGTTTTGTGTTTCTGTAAAATATGTAAGTAAAAAATGAAAGTGCGTGGGGGTTACTGCGATCTTATGTTGCTGTGTGGCTGCAGATGCATCAGTCACAGCAGTGTCAGGAATGTAGAATTAGTGGAGCAACATAAACTTAGGTCATACAAGATGTGTTTAGAAGCTAAAATACTGCATTTCTCTGCAATTAATGTACTATATGATGCTAAAATACTGCATTTTTCTCTGATGAACAAGCTGCAACGATAATGAATCTCCCTGACTTGCTCTACATCGCCGTGCCTTGCAGGTATTCAAAAGGAGGTTCTTCTACCTGTCTCAGCTCCCAGACGGCTCCTACATCCTCAACTCCTACAAGGATGAGAAGAACTGCAAAGACACCAAAGGCTCCATCTACCTCGACTCGTGCATTGATGTTGTCCAGGTATGCAGGTTTTTTTTTATTTGAAAGACTCCTTAGTTTACTTTCCTCTGTGCCCACTGTGAGCTTTCCCCTCTTGGCATCAGCTCCCGCCCTCGCGAAGGTCTGCATGTTTCCTAGTCTCGCCACGCTCCAGGGGCTTTTATGTGATTTGACTGAAGAGAATTACTGCATTCCATTGACTTAAACAGAATAGTCCAGTATTAGCAGTAATTGAGGAGTTGCTGCTGCTGGCTCATGGCACAGGCTGGTGCGTCATTGACTGGGCTGCCAGGAAGCTTTCAGTTTGATGAATGCACTCTGGAGACGACAGTACAGAGTGAGGGGACTCGGGTTTAATATGAAAGCTTGTGTTTGACATGCTGACCAGATTTTACACCTGTACGGTGCTGGCTGAATTACACTGGCCCCCTGTTTATTTCAATCTAATTTTCCAAGAATTACTTTCAAATCCCGACATCATCTGGATCTATTATTCATTTAACATATAGTTCGGGGCATTTAAGCCTTTATTGATTGGTCAATGTTTAAGTGTGAAAAGGGGGGAGGTTGGAGAAGATATGCAGCAAATGACCAGGTCAAAAATTTGTTCTTGTGAATCAAATTGGATTACATTTTTATTTAAATGAGCAGACGCACTTTAACGTATCTGCTCTGCTTTTATCCCTTTATTATTTATTATGAAGGCTTTAATTCAGTACTTTATTTACTTCATTCATTTGAATTCACTTGGGATCGAGTTCCAGAGCTGACACCCCTTTATGAAGAAATCGGACTGTCCAAATTTAGATCTAAAATGTTCTATCATATCCTTCAGAGTCCAAAGATGCGGCGCAATGGCTTCGAATTGAAGATGCAAGACCGCTACAGCCACTTCCTGGCTGCAGACAGCGAGGCAGAGATGGAGGAGTGGGTGGTGACGCTGAAGCAGGCTCTTCAAAGCAGCACCGAGGCAGGCCAGGACAAGAGGAATGGGGCAGAGTCCCTGGACTGTGCCCTGGGTGAGTTGCGTTCTACCTACATCTGAAAATTAACACTCTTGGGAATTACACATGCCCACATCCTCTTTGAGTCAACCCATTATATACAGTCTTGTTGAAAAGGTTACAGTCAGCTAGGTAAGAAAATAATAACATGTCTAAGCCTCTTGTAATGGTACAGAGAGTAACATTAATCCCTCTCCTGGCAGTGGAGGTCCTCAGAGTCTGGGCCCCATGTTAATGGCTTCCATATTACGTGCAGAGGCAGAAATTAGGCTCAGGTGTTTCCAGGGTTATTCTCTACTACACTTCTTAACCTTGTATTTAGTTATGGGGATGTCAAAGTAATTCTGGGACTCAGATATTCCTTCATATCTGTTGTACTTGACATGGATCTTAAATTCCATTCGTTGTGGTCCTAAAAAAGTTTTAATAAGTCAAAAGTTTGACTTGTTGAAACTTGTGGAAACCCTGAACACTTTAGTTGGTAATTTTAACACTATAGCTGCCGTCAATAGACAGTGAGTAGAGATATACTTGATGATCAAATATAAATTATTAGAAAAACCTGTGCAGAAGAAAAGGTAAATAACTCAAGACTCAAGAATTTTACAACAAGTTTCTTATAAGCATGTGTGGACCATCTTATTTCTTAAATCATAATATACTCTCTGTATAGAACTCCAGTGAAACCCAATAGATATATTTTGCTCACAAGTTTCAAAGATGCTGATGAGACACTGGTAGGCCGTCCAAGAAGATGGAGATGCAGTTGGAGTTCACTCAGTACATAATGTGCCACCAGGGAGTCGGCAGAATAGTGATTGGCCTCTTTTTAATTTGGCCAAAAGCCTGAAAGTTTGGCAAGACAGACACAACAGGAGCTACTTGGGAAACGTTTGTTGAGCCAAGGTTTATTGGCCATGATTTTCAGTAGCGTCCATTCCCTGTATGTGCATGACCTTTATTCACGTGTATGCTTACTGTCCTGTTCAATCAGATGACGACACAACCAGCCAAGGTAAAGGAGAGAGCCTGCTGGACCATGGGAGGAGCTTACAACCTGAGCTTATGAAGGTATGAAGGATGGATTGGAGGTTGATTAATTAACACTCATTGGCTTAGTTAGTGATATACAGAAAAATGATAATTAGGATAAAAAAACTGTTGCCTTTAAAATAATTTAATGTAAGAGAAGACATATCCCAAAAATGTGCGAGTCCCCCTCAAACAGTTGCACAATATACAGTCACTTTTTATCGTTTGTGTGCAGAGCTTTTTATAAACAGTCTATAGTGCAGAGGGAAGTTAAAACATTTTGTGTTCATCCTACCTGGTTTATCTGCAGTGAATATTCTTAAGTCGATGTCTTTCATAAAAACTGAATTTGCCTTATTACTGTTCACGCGTGTGGCTTGTATGTAAGTTTGAATGATTACTAAACTGCTGTTATATTTTCATACATTCCATGTTGGGTCAGCTCTATATAAAGCGTTGCTGCAAAAAAACAAATGTGCTTCTGATTTGAAGTCAAATAGCTAAAGAGGAAGTGATTCTGTGAATGTTGCTGTTATGATAGAGATCAGCACCCACAATGGTAATCAGTCCAATATAATGAAATATAAATAAGATCTTGATGGATCTGGTGGTGATTTGGACCCAGTTGCAGGACCCTACTGTATTTTTTTCTGAGGACATAGAAGACATGTTCAATTCTGTCCACAGACTGAAGCCACACTGCCCTGCCCCTTTTTGACTGCTACAGAGCATTGTTTGCTATTCAAATTTTAATCTTGTATCTCATGTCCAAATCGCACCATATTTCCCTAACCATTAAGAATACACATGCCTAGTTCGAAGCAGATAAGATGAATGGGTCGCAAGATAAGCAACATATACTTAGTGGGTAGATTGTTTACCTTACCTTTACAATGTAAGAGCCCTTGAATAGAAGCTCTTTTGTTGAACTTACTGTATTTGAGCAGCACTACGAGCTCCACAGAGACCATGCTGCTTTAATAAGTCTATAAACCCAGAGCGCCACGCAGACAACAAAGCCTTACGTGCTGCTGTTTCCCTCCGTTTGCTCTGGGCCACTCCAGCGCAGCTTTTCCCCCTGCTCCATGCACAAGATCAGTCGAGTTTGTCTGCAGGCTTGACTCAGTGAAAGCAAAAAAAAACAAGGGAGTAGGACAAGTGGGGAAGGAGATGGATTAGGGCTCTACCGTGACCCGAGGGTTTGATTTGTTGTCTCCATTAGATCCTTTCTCTTTCTGTCTGGGTCTGCCGGGCCTGTCTCTTCTGAATAGCAGAGAAAATACTATCAGGCAACAATCTGATCAGATCCATTTTGTTTTGAAACCACCATTTTTTCTATTTCTCTAAAATTGATGCAATCCGTACATTTTTTGTTCCTGAATGAGAATAATAAAAAAGTGAAGTTGCTATCAAATTAAATCTCTATAAAAAGTAAATCTAAAAAAAGGCCTTCTGATGTAATTATATTATATTTTTACTGACATTCCTCCACTTTGTGTGTCTGTCTGTAGTACGCCAGGGAGACTGACCAGCTCAATAAACTCAACAGGAATGAAGGCAGACAAAAGCTTTTCTCTCTTGATCCTGAGACACAGGTACAGAAGATGCTTCTTTGGATACTTACCCATTGTATGATTTATTTATTTCACTATAGATTCAGACCATTTGATCTCTCCTCCCCTTTCCACCATTTACACTGTTTCCTTCTCCCTCGCTTCCTTCCTCTGTCATCCACACGCCATATCCCTGCTCATACTCTCTCCTCTTGATCAATCCTTTTTTCCTCTTGTTTTACCTCCTGCATTCTTCTGTCCTTTCTACTCCTCCTCCTTCTCCCTGTCTGATATCCAGAGGCTGGACTTCTCGGGCATCGAGCCAGATGTGAAGCCGTTTGAGGAGCGCTTCGGCCGACGTATCGTGGTCAGCTGCCACGACCTGACCTTCAGTCTCCAGGGCTGCGTTAGTGAGAAGGGTGACGGCGTCCTAACCAATGTATGTCTGTATCTTACATCTACAACACCGATTTCGATTATATTCTAACTTGTCTATCCCTTAAAGTACTACTCATAATTTACTTTAACCAGTATCTTAAAAGCCTTCATTCAATAGAAAACCATATCATGCTGTTATCGCAGAGGTGAATCTCCTTTAGTTTTAAGACCAAGGTTAAAATATCCACCTTAAACCTTAAATGGCTTAAAGACTGTCTATTTTTCAAAAGTGATCACAAAACCATTGAAACCTAGTCTCAATGAAATTGCTTAACCTTTCCTCTGACTTCATTTTGAGTGCACTTAACTACAAACCGAACCACAACACACATGCTTCCTTTTCACACCACAGATCTTCCGATGCCCTCACAGTCTGCTGTGCTTGCCCCAGATAATATACTGTGCCTTCATAATTCATGTTGACCTGTCTGGGAGAACTTTAAGTAACCAGGCCAAAAGAAGAGACCCCATATTGTTTCAGACAATTTTGTTTATGATTAAAGCAGTTGGAAGTAAAGGATTTGCAAGAATTGTGGCTTATATGCAATGAATGAAGAGCTGATGAAAGCACGAGGCAGCGTTTCTAGCATGTGCGAGCTTTGTCTTTGTCAGAGTGGATGGTTGTAGTCATAAAACATTGAGTTGGACCACCTCCGTCTGTTTGCTTCTCCATTAGAGGATTGAAATGACTCATATTTGTGGTTTGGAAGCAGCACGTTCTTTCCCTCCGCTTCTTCCTCCCCTCTTTTCCCTCCACAGGATCGGATAGGTTTAATGTTTACTGGATGTAGAGGCTTGCCCATCACGCAGAGACCATTCATCCTGGTATAAGTGCACAGTCGCTCAAAAGTGTGTGGGCTGTGGTAGAGTAGAGCCAACGTGTGCTCCCAAAACAAGATATCAACCTATGTTTTGAGGCTGACGTACTGAAAGCCAGTATTTTAGGAAAGATTTTCCTCTATATTTAAGCTAAATGCACTTCGAGACAACATTTTCTCAAGACATGTATTAATCTACAATTTTCAGTTGTTGCATGGCAGATACAATGTCATGGGTCAAATTGAAATGTATGGCAATGTTTAAGGTGGTTTGCCAGTTTCTTAAATGCAGGTTTTACGAGGAAAAGTACCTAACTAACAATGAACTAACAATTCAAGAACAAGTCACGGACATTTAGAGGGTTCATATTATCACTCTCAGTACTAGAGTCTGATAGATTGATTGACACATATGAGCCTGTCCCAATATCAGCCAATGATGTTCTGATATGAAACAATTTGACAGAACAAACAATTCCGAAAAGATGTATATTCATGTTTACATTCTTACTTTAGAAACTTTATTTTCTTAATTCAATACTTATTCTATACAATTGTTTCTGTTTTTCTGTTTTCAAAGTTTATGGTTAGACGGTAAAAGAAATCATTCCTTAATTATATTTCTTTATCATTAGGGTTTCAAGTTTCGAGTCATTGCCATCTCTTTTATATATGTATCGGCCGATATATCAGTATTGGAAATGTTTTACCCCCTGATATCGATATCAGCTAGCCTGGATGCCAGACGAATTTAGCCCCGCCCACAACATTTTTGGTCGGGCAGTTCGGTATGGAGTCGCTCCGTTGGGAAAAAATGATGCCCGACCGGGCCAATCAGATTGTCAGGGCGGGCTTTATACGATGATTGACAGATGATCAACGGTAACGTAATCAACCACGTCATCAAAGTGCCCTTGGGTTGAATTCGTTTTCAACAAACATGCCTGCCGCTGGAGAGCTGAGATGTGTAGATGCTGCCATTGAGTCTGTTTTAGAAGACATCGACAGCGCATTCATTTTGAAAGAGGAACACAGAACGTGGAGGCGACGCCAAAGCACCGCACTAATCCCTATCACCCCGGCGCTTGGCTGTTCACAACGGACACTGAAGCGACGCTGAACCGCCGGGCAGCGCTAATAATATCACCCGTTGATCCAGTAGATCGCTGCACGGCTTTGTGCCAGTCACACCGGAGGCTGAAGCACCGCGCTGCGCCAAGGCTGCCTTGCGGTGCTTCAGCCTCCGGTGTGACCGGCACAAAGTTTTAACATGAGAGTGGATGGGAGCCAGCTGTTATTTAAGGCTTGGCGCTGCGCTGAAGCGTTCGGTGTGAACCCGGCGTTAGTAAATAACTCACAATGCGTTGCTTAGCATACGTCACATACTACGTTGCTCTGATTGGTTGTAGGTCTATCCAATTGAGCGAAGAAGAATTTTACTTCCTGGTCAGTTGAAACACGCCCATAATCACAGCCCAATGGAGCGGTCTCAGACTCACATTCTGACTAGAATTGTGAGTCTGACAACGTCAGGCTAGATATCAGCATCACTCCCTACAAAATTCACATCCATCTGGCTAAGCTTGGTCGTCCAATACATGGCTCTATAGTTTCTGGTGAAAATAAAAATAAATGTGATTTACAATATAGTGTAAGAGCCAGATTTTTACACTTCAGATACTTCCTACACTACCCATCACCCATCTCTCTGCTGAACCCCCAGGTGGAACCGTTCTTCATCAGCCTCGCCCTCTTCGACGTCTCCAAGAGCTGCAAGATCTCGGCCGACTTCCACGTCGACCTGAATCCGCCCTGCGTCAGGGAGATGCTGACCGACGCCTCGGGCCAGCTCTCTCCTTCGTCCGACTCGGATGGGGGAGGAGGCGGTGGAGGAGGAGGACTCAAGGATGGAGGAAGGGGAGTTGGACTAATGGTGAACGGCGACTCGGGGAAAGGGAACGGCCTGCCTGTGCTTCAGAGGGTGTCGGAGGCTCTGCTGCGTTTCCCCACACAGGTAGAAACATGAATACTTTGCTGATGAACCACACGTCTGCTATTCAGGACTGGGTGTGAACTCTGAATCACTGTTCCATCCTTTTTGCAAAACATATTTCGAAATCAGCTTCTTCTGAAAACACCAGTATAGTGGGGATGCTGATATGATAGTAATTCTTCTGGTTTAAACTTTTAAGGCAAGTGACATAAGGTATACAAAACATAATCACACCTAATGTGTTTTAAGTAATAATAAGGTGAAACTGAAGAGGTCTGTGTTATATTTCTGTGGTTGTCTAATTTAGTTTTATAATGTTCAATTGATAACAGGGATCCTGGTGCGGTAGTTGGCTTATACACAGCAATTTGGCAGCCTGTCATCCTGTTTGGTGCAGAGCTCTTTGTTCTGCTGTTCGTGACAATTAGAGCAGATGAGGAAATAGCTGAAAATGAGGTTTAGTACAGTCTGGTTTGCTCCTTCTGTTTCGGAGGTTATGTGTTCACCCAAGTCTTTTGTTTTGTGTACATGTCAACGGTATTTGCACCATACTAGTTGGAGGGATGGGCGATGGGCGAGTGAGGAAAATATGTATGGAATGTAATGTTAAAAAAAAGATATGCTTAAAAAGAAAATGGACTGTCTGGAGTCGGATATCATTCACTTTGTGGCTCTTGGTTCAGACTGTGTTCTTAAGTCTGACATTTGAATAATACAATGAATTAAGTGACACCCAACAGTAATGACTTTCCATATTGGTTATTAGATTAGATTAGATTAGACTCAACTTTATCGTCATTGCACAGAGTACAAGTACTGAGACAACGAACTGCAGTTTAGCATCTAACCAGAAGTGCAAAGCAGTAAAAGTGAAAAGTATGTGCATATGTAAAGTGGAATATGTAAATAAATAAGATATATGCAGTAAGAAATAGATACGGAACATGAACAATATTGATACAAGACTAGCAGCAATATGCAGCGTAATGTACTATAAAAATATACCTTATTTTATATTAGCTGTTTATGGGATGAAATAACAGTCCATCCTGACTTTCAGTCTATCTCCACTTCCAAATTGATTTTTGTGACACCTCTCAGCATTAGCACTCTGACTGCAGCTGGCCTGGAAGGGACGAGGTATAAGTGAGCACCTGATGGAATGCTCTCTTCCTAACATCAGAGAACTCTTATAACACAGAGGTCATAATAGTTTTCACGTCATTATAGCTTTTCCAGATGGCGAGTGCGTCTCCAGATGACGCTTGGTCCATGTGCAGCCTTTAAAGTTGAACTCATTCAGCTCGAAGCTGATGTCAGATCTCTGGTTTTCCTGTTTTTCTCATGCGTGCTTTGCTCTCGGTGTTGTAATGCTTTATGTCTTATCCCTCCTTTTTGCTGTATTTGAAGTTTATTTAAGAAAGAATAATGACCATGTGAGAATCGCTCTTGACCCTTTGGGCAAACTCCTGCAGGTGCTGTCAGATCATGCTCACTCTTTGTTCCTCACCTCTGGCTGCTCTGCACCGTTAATTTGATTAAGACACTCAAGACATGTTCCTGCTGTAAATCAGCAGCAGTGAGGTTATGAAACGTAGTCAGATATTCTTCCATGACAAGAGACGTGACTTGGAAGGGATGGAAACAACTGGAAAGTAAGAAGACGAATAGCGCAGAGTCGGAGACACAAGCAGATTCAGATTCAGTATTTCTATCTGGTAAAAGGTTCTTCTGTCTGATTTATGGACTTAATGTGATGTTCTTCAGGTCGCCATGTGTGAGCAGAGCACACATATTATACACAAACACATGCATACAAACATAGCAGGCTCTACCTCTGTGATTAGTGGGCTATTATAGCTTGGCTGGCCTAAGTTTAATTTAGGTGGACTGGGTGTGGTCCAAGGACAAGTTTCCTTCTGCTTGTTATATCTCTCTACCACATCATCAGCTCTCTAGACTAGAGGATGCAGCCTCTGCATCAGTTTCATTACATAACGAGCAAATCTAACACATGACTTTTTTCTCATCTTCAAACCGGCAGTCGTATGGTGCAGCTGTGACGATGTCTACTAGCTTTTCTGGCAAATAAAAATGTCGAATTTAGCTAGTTTTCTTTCCTCTTTCCAATAGACAGTAGCGAAAACGAGTATCAACAAATCGTGACTGTTAAAGATTGAAACCAGAAGCAGCTGTGTGTGGTTGTGTGCTACTTGTGAAGCTCAGATGGGAGAGGACAGACAGAGTGTGTGTGTCTGTCTGACTCGCACCATGCTACTCTCTGCTACGTCTATTATTAATGTGCAGTTTGATGTCTGCATCTATTTTGATTTAGAGCTGCATTAGCCGCTAAGAAGCACAGCGGCTTCGTCCTTCAGTTTTATTACTTGTGCAGAAATCTTTATGATATAAAAATAACTTCCTGCTGTCACAAGCAGTATTTTTTTTAAAATTTCTGTTCCCACAAATCACCATGGATTTTCTACGTGTGATTATAATATGAGCGGCGTGGCTCTGTCTGTTTGTGTGAGCTGACACCACAAGCTTCAACATGGCCCCATCTCATCAGACCAAAAATAGATACGAGCACCATGCGGTTTTCCTGTATAAGTTCTGCTTACAGCCGCCACCTCCCCCTGCACTTGCCTTGTAGGGAAGCAGCTGATGAGTTTAAGAGTGAATACACGTTTCTAGTTTGAGTTGAATTATTTGAGTTCCCTGCAGCTGTGATGACGTTTCCCCTGACATGCACGTATCCCTCCTGGGACCACCTCTCCTCTTCCTATTCTCTGTGGAAAAATCCTGGCGGGGGGAGGGTTGGAGGGAAACACACAAGTTACTCAGAGTCTGTGTAACTGTCACAGTGACTGTTTTATCGTTTTACATTTCAGTTTGGTATTGCTTTGCTTTAGAAGCAATTAAAATGTGATGAAAAATGAAATAAATAAGATGTGACAAGGTGAATTGGCTATAAAATGTGTAAAATATCTGGTTTCATTCATTCATTCACAAATTTAACTCGGTCACATGATCTGGTTAAAAATTGGATTGTGGCATTGTGGGCAAGAGTCAGCGTGGATGTGGAGGATGCATGTGCCCTCCTCAAGTAGCAATTCTACAAATGGTCCAATGGTTTGTTTTTGATTGGATTTTTTTTGTTATGCTCATGTGTTTGTCGCTGGGCTTTAGATTTTTGTCGGTCTACTAGTGTAAGTCTTAAAACTTTTTTTTTTCTGTTGTAGTTTTGACGTGTCCTTAGGAGGAACGATAGAAACGTAAAACAAACCTTCAAATACATCTGTATAAAGCGTGACCATTTCCTCATCGGTGATGTTACGGTCTGCCAAGTCAAATTACAACTGCAGATGTTGTCAAACTGTATCGTCACGGTCCTTCACCGATGACCCTCCTCTTCACCACCAGCTTTCCTTCTGTCTTCCAGGGTATCTTTTCCGTCACCAACCCTCATGCAGACATCTTCCTGGTGGCCCGTGTGGAGAAGGTGTTGCAGAACGGCATCACCCACTCTGCCGAGCCCTACATCAAGACGTCGGACGTCAACAAGGTGGGCCATCTTTGCGTTTCGTCTCATTTGCATACGCTTCTTCCCCTTTTCCCCCTTACCTTCCATATTGATTATATATTTTCTGCTCTTCCATTTTTCCGCAGACTGCTCAGAAGGTGCTCAAAGCTGCCAAGCAGACGTGCCAGCGCTTGGGCCAGTACAGGATGCCATTCGCCTGGGCTGCCAAGTAAGACAGGGATACATCTGTTTGGATTCATCTTTTGGAATTCAGCTTCATTGAAAAGAAAACACACAAGTGCAACTGTTTCACCTCATTATTCTTCTAAATAGTTGAACCAATTCTGAGATGTATGCATTTCAGACTTTCCCAACCCTGTGTACCACTAATGCAAATCATATAACATACAGTAAATATTTTATTATAATTATTCAGGCAGCCTAACTAATCCCCAAACTATCCAATAGTAAATGCATGGGGATACATCACATTAGCTTTAAAACCTTAAACCCTGTAACCGTAGCCCTGTTTGTGTTTCCAGGCAGGTGTTCAAAGATGCTCAGGGCAGCCTGGACATGGACGGGAAGTTTTATCCGCTGTACCGCCACGACAGCAGCAAAATCTCCACCGATGACATAATCAAGCTGCTGGCCGACATCAGGAAGTGAGTCATCGCCACTCTCCTGCTATTTTTGCCTGTGCATTTGTACATTTTGAAATGTTTCCTGGTGCATCTTCCTCTTGTGTTGAATGTATGTTTTCCTCATCAGACCCGAGAAGAGCAAACTTCAGACAATCCCTGGACAGCTGAATGTCACCATTGAGTGTGTTCCGCCTGATTTCTCAAGTATGTTGTCTCACTCCCCTCATCCTAACATTTGCCTCTCTCTCTATAACAATGCTCACACTTTGAAGTCCAATGCCTGCCTTTAAAACACACTGCACAATGTAAATATGAAGGAGCCGTCGCACATCCGTACTGGTAACTTACATTGTAAAGTCAACAACACATTTTGCTGCAGAGTCATGCATTGGGTTCTACAGCAGTGAGTGTACATTCTTACAATGCCTTTCTTTATTCTCTCGGGCATCTGTACGTTTTTTAATTTAATTTATGCTTTTTATTTCTATACAAAATACAAAACCTCAACCATAGCAGGTATTGTAATGTATAAAAACTCGAAGTAAAATAAAGGTCGTTCAATATAATGGAAGTGTCATATGTACATCTGCGTGATGCATGACCCTGAGTTTGCTCCTTGGTGCGGCACAACAGGAACTAGGCAGCACAGGTTTTGGTTCCCTAACTCTTTTGCTCTGCACCCCCCCCCCCCCCCCCAGATACGGTGACTTCATCTTACATTCCCGTCAAGCCCTTCGAGGACGGCTGTGAGCGGGTCTCGGTGGAGATTGAGGAGTTCCTCCCCGAGGAGGCCAAGTACAACTACCCCTTCACCACCCACAAGAACCAGCTATACATCTATCCCCTGCAGCTCAAATACGACAACCAGAAGACCTTCACCAAGGTGTGTGACTCACAATGAAGCTGGATAGAAGAGGAATTGAAATAATGAACTTAACCATCTGTTGCATGGTGTGACCATATGGCAAGGATGACTTCCTCTCAATTTTATTGAAAGGCAGCAATTAAGAGTCCATCTTTTACTGTTTAACACAACACATTTTTCAGCATCAAAACCAGTTTAAATGTAATATGTTTTTTGTAAAATTGTAAAATTAATAGGTTGACATGTGGCAACTAATTACCCATGTGCATTCAACCTATTGGACTCTAACAGTCCAGTAGCACAAGGCTACTCTGAGACTATTAACAACTCTTCAGCACATTTATAAGGGGGAAATATATTATTTTTATGTGATGTTTTTAATTTAAAACATTTATGGAAACAAAAACACAATGATGGATTTAACAAACACCCGGATTCCTCGTTGGTCCACTTCTGCTTTTTTATACTGTACTTTATTTTTAAGCTAAGAGAAATTCAACCAACCATGCTGTTAGAAATGTAGATTCAGCAAAAATGTATAATTAGATATAGATATACAGTATATTGAATAGATTAGCCACTCAGTTTAAAAAAAAAAATCCCAGAGGATCACTCACTCCCACTGATGTAATGTTTCCTCCACACCAGGCGAGAAACATCGCAGTCTGCATCCAGTTCAGAGATTCAGATGAAGAAGGTGCAGTCCCTTTAAAGGTGAGTTGCACTAACTGCATGGAGATGATATAGTTCATGTGCTACTGTATCTTAGTGTTTCACTCATTTTAACCCAAGATTAAGGAATTCATTTACATTTTAGCTGCTTGAAGGTGAAATATATTTTAAGAATAAATGGTTATAATCCACCAAGGGTAGTTTGAGAATAAAGTAAATGAATATCATGACTATATTCTTTTCTTTATCCGGAAATTATGAGAATGAAGAGTAGAAATTTACAGTAAAAGTCTCTAGGAGGTCAGAATATTTTAAGATTTTTATGCTGTGCAACAGTCTGTCTGCTTTTATGTGTCAGATGGAAGAAACTTGAACTATTGCTCCACTTATGTGACAATACCTGGGCTTGATTTGAAGCAGCAGAGATTTCAACGATGTATTATGTCTTTATTCTTAAAATCTAAAGTTTTAACGGTGGCTTAGACACAGAGAACAAAAAAAAATCTTTCTGTACTGCAAACACCCTTTATTTTTATTCAAAAGTGGGCTTTCAAAGTTTGCCTCAGGACGTCCAAGTTCAGATTTTATATTGTTTTCTCTCAAAACCAGGCACTAGCACTCAAATATAGCCTGCCTGTGCTTAGATTCCTGCCATCAGGCTTCAGCTCTTCTTCTCGCGCTCACGCTGCCTCTGTGTGCATGTGAAGAGTCTCCTACCCTCTCATTTTTTCTTCTACTCTTGTTTTTTTTGTTTTTGCAACAAGTCTGTGAAAACTCCCCAATCAATAGAATGCCAGGTGTAGTGTTTACAAGGGAAAGTGTTCCGCCCTCGCCAATTTTGCCTGTCATTCGAGAGCAGTGTGAGCACGAGGAGAAGTGCCGGAGACAAATCTAAACACAAGCAGGATGTAACTGAGTGGTAACCCAGCGTTTTGAGTGAGAGCAGTACAAATTCTGAATCAATAAGTTCTGCTCTCAAACTGAGAGACCACACGCTTGAATAAAGAGAGGAAGAACCCCATAAACACTCCTGTAAAATCTCATTATTTTATCACATCCCATAATTCAATAATGTAGTGAAGACGGCTTGAACATGTGTTTAAGTCTTTCATTCATGCTCAGGAGAATATACATGCACACATAGCAGAGGATCCGGACACAAGGGAAAAAAGACTTCATACAGTCCAGGTTGAGTTCCTACTGTTCAGAGCAAATTAAGTTTAAGATAGAAGATCGATGGTTGTGATGTTGAGACAATCATACACTGATATTTGATCAAAAGCAGAAGTTTCAGACATGATGAACTTTTCTTTTTATTGCTTTTCACAAATTGGAAGCCTAAAGTGCGGCTGAGGGGCCAGAAAAGGAGAAAGGAAAAGCTTAAGGGTAGCTGGTGATTATAGCTGGCAAGAGAGGATAATGAATGGTCATTCTTTTTTTCTTTCTTCTTCTCTCCTTTCTCATAATTTCTCTCTGGCCACACGCTTTCAAATATTTGTGGCTGGAAACAGTCATCAACGCACCATGGATCGTTGTTTTCACTTTTTTTTTAGAGGGAGCGAGGAAGACAGAAATTCTTTCACATCAACAGCCCGATAGCATTTACACGTGATGCTCCCGATAAAGTCATGTCCGCTCACACACACTCAGGCTGGCGCAGCGAGGCAGAAAGTTGTTTACTAACAGCGAGCAGCAGGAGCCAGCAGCACACCTCTGTGGAGATTTAATCCGTCAGCGGAAGCTCGGGGAGGTTCTGTGTTGAACATGAGACACAGATCTGAAGAGAGAGGGAATTCTTTTGAAGCTCTGGGAAGCACTGACGAGAAAGTTGTAGAAGATAAATAATTTTCCACAGGCTGCGATTTGAAAAGATTAGTGCAGAAAGTGATGTATTGTCGACCGGTCAAACCGATACTGTGAGCTCTGGTTTGATGAATTTGTTTGACCTGAAATTGTAAAAAACTGTTAAAACTAAGGTTTACCAGTGCAACCAGTATAAAGTGTTTGATTTATAGTCCTGTGCAGTGCAGTACATGTATGAACAGGAGGACTTTGACAGATATGATCCCAGGCATCTCCCCTAATGTTTCACCTCTACCCTCATCCTGAGTCGGATAATCACGACTCCCATCAGCCCCTCTGCTTGCAGCTACAGCGTTGTGTTGGGTTTTCCATTGGGGTAGACACAGTAGATTTCCCACTGCTGTACCTTGTGAGATGTAACCACAGATGTTTTCCATAATCTGTGTAACTCTTTATCTAGTTTTCCTGTGTTTTGGTTTGTTTAAATGCTCTTTTATTGATTAATTTGTCAAGAATTTGGTGCCTTGCTCTGTGATAGGTGCTTCATTTTTGTCACTGAAATTAAGTCATCACAACTCTGTCATCGTGATAGTTTTAAATATTCAATTACGGGAGGCATCCTTCCAAAAGTGCACAAGTCTTTTAATTAGGTTTTGTGGTTATTTCTCCCATCAGGCACATATTCTTTATTCTCTCCTGTCATTATTATAGTCATTAATTTATTTTCAAGTTTTATGTCTGGGAACCTATTAAATTCACTTAAAGTCACTGATGCCTGCTGCAGCTCCAGGTCTTATCTTATCTTATTATTATTATCTTATTCTCATGAGTATTTGAACCCTGTCCCCTTTGCTCCCGGAGCCCCTCCCATCCTCATGACTCGTCCAAGTCCTGAAGAGGCTCCAGCTGTTTTTTTTTTTTCATCCTGGCTCCTATCAGTCTCACTTTCAATCACTTGGCTCCAGATGTCCGTCCTTCCTCTGGCCAGCACTGCTCATTACTTTTCATTACAGACGACTACAATTGTTAGCATCCTAATTTAGAGTCTCAAACCAGCCATCAGACCATATCTGAATTTCCATCTTCCCCTTGTTCTTCCGACAGGTTTTTTTTTTTTAAGGTGCTATCATGAAAGATCCCACATTTTTAACCTGTGATGCCTCTTGCTGACACGTGGAAGGAGAAAATTTGTATTTGAGTGGCCACATGTGTGTTCACAAAGTTGTGTTATTGTACATCCAGCAGGGGAAAGATGACACTAGTGCTTAGATGCAGTAAACCAAACAGTGCTGTGCAAGGCCTAAAAATAGGTATCATTTTTCACGACGTCGCCCCTCTTGTCTACACGGATCCTCTGCTTTCTTAAATTCCTGGTTCCACTTTCTCCAGTTTTGTTGCTGCTTCAAAGATGCACGTGATCAAGGCCTCGCGCACTCTTATTCGTCTTTTTTCCCCTGAATACTGTCTGTAACCACAGATTGCTGAGCACTTACTCACCGCTGTGCCCCAACATCAAAGACTTGAATGACTGATGTGCTTGCCTGCTTTCCTTTCAGTGCATCTACGGCAAGCCGGGGGACTCGCTCTTCACGGGCAGCACCTACGCAGCTGTCCTTCACCACAATCAGAGCCCGGAGTTTTACGACGAGGTGAGACGACCCCGCTCAAATACAAAAGTCTAAATATATCTGCAGATTTACAGCCGTGTGATTTATTCCATCTGCTCAATAAAACCTGAACATACACATCAGGTTATTGTAAATGATGAGAAGTACATCTGGAGCAACAGGGAGGAAACTCTGCAATTGTTTTTTCCTCAAAACTCCCTTGAACTTATACCTTTTGTACAGTGTGTGTTCAAGGCTCAAATTCCTCAGCCACCACTGAGATAATCCAATAAATCTGTCACAGGGGTAGAGCTGTGATCTCACACTTGACTGGTCAAGCAGACACACGCACACGCGCGCACACACACACACACACACACACACACACACACACACACACACACACACACACACACACATACAAAGCCAGATAGAGGTAGAACAGAGGGGGTGTCAAACTGATTTAGATTTTAAGAGTCCCCACATACACCCACATGAGGGCTTCCACAAACTGCAGCACAATCACTGGGATTTACCCCCCCCTCCCACACACAGACACACATGTTTCATCTTCCGCTCACCTCATGGAGGATTTCTGACAATGATCTTTATAGTTTTAGCATATTTTATCCTAACCTTGAGTACATATACGTTTGCTGTATAAATTGATTGTTATTATTAATGTATGGAGAATTTCAACATTTAAGAAGGTCAAGACAGAGACAGCTTTATTGGGACTTATTTTTTTGCAGTTATAGTCTGATGGCAGTTGTATACGGAATTTTGGATCGACTGAGTGACTCATACCCATCAAATTCTTCTGAAATGTGTTGCGAGCTTGATGTGTTTGTGGAGAATCAATTTAGTGTGTCATTTCCTGTGAGAAAATCATGTGCCAATATGTCAGGAGAATGCATTTCTGTGCTACGGCTGCCCCCTTGTGGCTATTGTGTTTCACTGAACTACACAATGTGACATGAAATTTATACAAGAGATATACAACCTCTTCATCATGACTAACATTGATGCACTGACCTTCTTTAAGTCGTACCCTATCCTTACTGATCATATGAGATTTACTGCCAACTTCGCTACGATTAAAAGAGCCACCAAATGTATCCTGGTTAATTCAGCAATCTTACACCCATATCTAATATTTAGTGTTTCTATGCCTGCTTTCTTGTACATTTACAAGACATGTTCTTTTTTCAAATTTGAATCTGGTAGAGGCGCTGATATTCACATCTGACAGCTGTTCTCAGTTTGTCTCTGGGAACTGTATCTGTCCCCAGCAAATACACTATAAATAAATACTATTGGTATCTGAAAATTACTCTTCTGGTCTAAGCAGGAATAAAATGATGTCACCTTGAGCTTGAAACGATGAACTTTTCATCCATGTGCAGGTTAAGATTGAGCTGCCAGTGCACATGCACGAGAAACACCACCTCCTCTTCAGCTTTTACCACATCAGCTGCGAGTCCAGCAGCAAGGCCGGCAGCAAGAAGAGGGAGGGAGTGGAGACGCTGGGTAAGGAGAAAGAAAATTGTTTCTTACTTAGTCAGCATTATTAATCAAGAGGTCTGTTTTTCTTGGAGAGCAAGGTGCTTAAGGCCTCTGTTTGCATCTTTCATAGTGGGTTACTCCTGGATGCCTTTGCTAAAAGACGGGAGGATGCAGTCATTAGAACTTCAGCTTCCTGTAGCTGCCACCCTGCCCACTGGATACCTGTGTCAGGACACCAGGAAGGTAGAACCATACCCACCCCAAGCCTTATTAAACTATGAAGTTATCTTCTGTACAACCAGAATCGTCTGACATTGATATCTTGAGTAGGGCTATAAAAAAAAAAACTGGAGCGCTCTCTGAAAGCTAATGAATTCCCCAGAGAGAATCTAACATGAACGATAAAATCTGATGCAGTAAAACAAGTGCTCCAGCATGTTCTGACTTTTGCTTCTTTGAAAAGTCCCAGCCAGATATCAAGTGGGTGGAAAACGCCAAGTCGCTGTTCAAAGTGAGGACCCAAGTAGCATCAACGATATATGCTCAGGTACAACATTGAATACTCCTTTTCTTTCATTCAAATGTAAAGTATGCATGAAGGCAGCTGGCGTCTGTGTGTGGATGACACTGATCCTGTTTCTCTCCAACAGGACCTGCATCTACACAAATTCTTCCAGCACTGCCAGCTGATGAGGACCACGTCAGAGGGCAACCAAGCAGAACTGATCAAATACTTGAAGGTGAGATGAGGAGGAGGGAACAGATTTACGTTTTCTTCGTCTTACCCAACGTTCAAAGAGTTTTAAAGTACACATTCTTCCTCGTTCCCTCAGTGCCTGCACGCGATGGAGACTCATGTCATCGTCAACTTCCTACCGACAGTGCTGATGCAGCTGTTTGAGGAGCTCACAGCAGCCAATAAAGAAGCCCACGAGATTGCTGTCAACTCTCTGCGGTCAGTTGCCCACTCGTGTAAAACGTGGGGTTGCGATCTATTTACTGCTGCTCACCATGTTCACAGTGAATCATTCTCCTGCTCTGTGCCTTCAGCGTGATCATACATATTGTCTCCCGGTGCCACGAGGAAGGACTGGAACACTACCTGCGCTCTTTTGTCAAGGTAACGTTCCGGCACAGACTCGCACATTTTGTCCTTGCATTTGACATATAGCCGCTTTCTGACATGCGCTGAACTGCAGTCAATCTCCTGAAATGATCCAGAGGGGCTTTGGAAATTCTCACGAATTTCACTGGCCAGCCCCCAGTACATATTCTGAGTTGGCCCATGTGAAAAAGAGGCAGGAGATCCTCCAGAGCAGTGGATCCCAAACTTTTTACAGTCACGTACCCCTTCAGACATTCAATCTCCAGCTACGTACCCCGCGCAGCACGTGCGATAGGAAACAAAAGATGTTGAGTTATGCAAAACCTAAATCAAATATTTCCCCTGCGTACCCCCTGAACCACTTTGCGTACCCCTGGGGGTACATGTACCCCAGTTTGGGAACCAATGCTCCAGAGGATTCACCATGAGTGACTGGGCGTGTTGATGACATTTCTAACATTGGACAGACACAAAACTGAAAGAAAAAAAAAGAATGCAAATATCTCATGATGAAAGAGTGGTGCCATACATTTAGAAGACATCAACTAAGATGTGAAGAAAGCTTATGGTGAGAAGGTCAGAGAATCTCCTCCCGCGTTCTTCATGTGCAAAAGGCACACTCAGGGGAAAAGTCTGTTCCCAATTGTGTTGACATTCTCCAGAGATCATGTCTGAAAACAACTTTAGAGAGAGAATTAGTGAAACTGACACCTTCCAGGTATTTTTTCTTTCAACTGCATCCTGTATGTATTGATTATTTATTTTTGTTCTGTCCTCAGTATGTGTTTGTGACCAACAACCCTGCCTCAGGAAACTCTGCGACCACACACGAGCTGCTCGCTACTGCTGTCACAGCCACCCTCAAGCAAACTGCGGATTTCAACACCAGCAATAAACTGCTCAAGGTGTGTGCCTCTGCATCAGGCTCCATCGCCCGATTAGTTGCAGTACCAACTCAGGACAGCAGATGGTACACTTGGCTATAAAAGGAGAAGAAACATGGAGCTGCTTGTACTGTATTTTCCAATCTTGACAAGTGGGATTTCTGTCAAATAGCTCATATTTTCCCCACCATCACCTTGGCTGTTTGCAGTAGATTTCAATTGATAGTGTTCTTTCTGAGGTAGGCTGCATATTCTCCAACACCCATGAGTTGAACTCTAATCCTCATTTATCCCCTTTCTGTAGTACTCGTGGTTCTTCTTTGAAACCATGGCCAAGTCCATGGCCCAGTATCTGCAAGAGGGTAACCGCATGAAGGTCAGCATCAATTGGTTTAAACATTTTTCTGTCTGTTTCTCACAGTTAAAATTGGGCAATGCATGTTTTTCAGGGCTAGATGTTGTGTGGACTTTTTGTACCAAATGTGGATGAAAGAAGTCAGCCGATATAAACAAACTGCACACAAGAAAGAACCGATAGTGACTCATTCAACCATTACCATATTTGACATGCTAATGTCAAAGTTCCTCTGAGTCAAATGCAACAATGCCAGATGTTGTGTGATGACTCTTACATTCCTCTGTAGACAAATTAAACTCTGACCTGCTGAGAGAAAATTAATATTTTCAAGTTTATCCACGTTTTCACCATGTTTTTCTTTTTTGGAAGATGATTACGTGCTCCATCATCAGTTATTTTCCCCCGCCCGCCTCTTTAGATGCCGAGGGCCCAGCGATTCCCTGACAGCTTCCACCAGGCGCTTCAGTCCCTCGTGCTGTCGGTCATGCCGCACATCACCATCCGCCACATGGAAATCCCAGAGGAAGCTCGCTGTATCAACCTGAGCCTGGCTGGTTTGATCAAGGTCCGAACTCCACATGCAAATTAAAGACTAGACCAAGTTCACCGAATTGCACAAGGCACATCCTCTTCATACACTTGTCCTGGAAATGGTTATATAGCAATTCATCAATAATACATAATTGCTATCTAATAATAATGAATTATTCATAAAACACTTAATAATTTGCTATTTTTATTCTAGCAAGAAATAAAAAGGGGAATTGGAGAAGAATTTACAAATGAAATCTTCAGTTATTTTTCTCTCTCTCATTCATTTAAAAATCTAATGAATAATCATAGAAATAGTCCAAATTACAAAACCACAAAAAGGTCAATAAATACAGCATTTAAGATACAATGATAAATTCAGAATCAAATAGTAAAAATAGAAAATGCAGTCTAAAAAGAAAAATAAACAACTGGAATTCCCAAATTGAATTTAGAATACAGATTTGAATCCGGCATTTGCAGTAAAGGGTAATTTCCTTTCACATGGGCGTTACAATTTCCCTTCTGCTTCTCCTTTTCCTGTTAGCTGTTCAATGTACTTAGTCAGTTTTTTGCAAACAAATGTTTTCATGTCTGTTTATTGTATGATTAGTAATTCAGTGATGAAATGCTTTATTGCTATTTCTCTGACGCGGGTGCTCCTCTGTACTCCCTGCCATAATTACCTCCGCCAAGGATTTTAATTGGCATTTGTTTGTTATTCAGCAGCATTACACGAAAACTGCTGGACGGATTAACATGAAACTTGGTGGAAGGTTGTGGTTTGGGTCAGGGAAGAACTCTGGTGTGATCAGGGGGCGAATCCAGTATATTAATTTCTGCACATTCGTTAACATTGCGAGAGTTTCCTTGTTTACTTAGAGAATAGTTTGTGGCTCTTTATTAAAATGCGAGTGTGTGAGATTTGGTGTAGATCCAAATAAAAATCTGGATCTAGTGAATATACATGTGGTTTCGTAATAGGCACCGTTTGGCCTTGGTGGATTTTTGCATTCTACAGAGTGACAGTACTTAATTGTTCTGCTTTTCATCTCTGCTCCAGAACACAGCAGCTCTATTGATACTATCTCAGATTTCAAAAATGTTCTTTTATTATTGGTTTACAGCTGCTTCGTACACATGTGAACCATGTGTGCTGACTGAGCTTGTTCTCTCCTCAGAGGTGCCTGACCTTCATGAACAGGGGCTTCGCCTTCGGCCTCATCAACCACTACATGCGCCATTTCAGTCTCAAAGATCCCAAGGTACGTGCCCTGACTCAGTGGCCCAGTGCACAACAGACGGTGGTCAAAATGTGCTTTAGGTGTGACTTGTAAAGCGATGGGGCAGCGCCATTAGAAAATGAAAAATGATAATAAATAAAATAAATGATCTTATTGGGTGCTTAGGTACGACATAGGTTTATATCAGTATGAAAATAAAATGCAATCCTCACATTAGCCAGATGAGTTCCTTGTGTCACTGCTTTTAGACATGCATGAGACTCTGGATAATATCCTGATAGTCTCCTGTGAGAACGCCGCAGGAGATGTTGAAGATGTTTCTAACAGGAGACAGAGGCCAAAAATGAAAATGACAAACTTTAAACAAGTGTCAAGTTGAAAGAGCGGTGCCACACACCGCGGGCCGACGCTGGTGTCGATGTGCTGTTAACAAAACACGTGATCCTGCAGAGGAATTAATGCATAACTTCCTGCCTCCTGCGTCAGCCCTCACCTGAACGCTCCGGAGAAAGTCCAGACCCAATTGCATTGACATTCTTAAGAGTTTGTCTGAAAACAGCGTGTGTCCTCATTGCGTTATTATTAATAGAAACTTATGCTTAAAATTCCTCAGCAGAGCATGAAAGATGGGGATACATGTGGCTTGCACTTGTCCATCTTTGAAGCTTGAGCAAAGT
The DNA here is from genome assembly GCF_947347685.1 of Pleuronectes platessa. Classification (NCBI taxonomy): domain Eukaryota; kingdom Metazoa; phylum Chordata; class Actinopteri; order Pleuronectiformes; family Pleuronectidae; genus Pleuronectes; species Pleuronectes platessa. Next base: position 11,668,345 of record NC_070648.1, read on the forward strand.
TCTGCATGCATCATTATATCATATTCCACCTGAAGCTTTTATTCAGTTTTGCATGACTCCAGCTGCAGCAATGTGGGGCGTCCCCCTACCGTATTGATGGTTGTGTTAAGTTACACAGGCAAATTTGACTAACAGATGAACCCATGAACCACACAACAGGTTTTGGTTTGACAAGCTCTGGATTGTATCTATTTAGAAATTAGACAGAAATGTGTGTGTGTGTGTGTGTGTGTGTGTGTGTGTGTGTGTGTGTGTGTGTGTGTGTGTGTGTGTGTGTGTGTGTGTGTGTGTGTGTGTGTGTGTGTGTGTGTGTGTGTGTGTGTGTGTGTGTGTGTGTGTGTGTGTGTGTGTGTGTGTGTGTGTGTGTGTGTGTGCGTGCGTGTGTGTGTGCACCTGTGGAAGAAATATCTCATGCACTTGTATTTGCAAAACAGGTGCTGACTGAAATGAAGTTTGACTTCCTGATGACAGTCTGCAACCACGAGCACTTCATCCCCCTCAACCTGCCCATGGCTTTCGGACGCACCAAGCTGCAGAGGGTCCAAGGTGAGACTCCTCTTACACCCGACGCGTACTAGCATCGCTCTCACGTGACCCCAGACCCCCTCACTGACCTTGTTCTGACCTGCGCCCACCACCACTAGTCCCGTCTATCACCCAGCTTGATTGTGGGCCCTTCGTGTTACAGGTTTATTATCAAGCAGGTGGTGAAAAACACACCTGACACGTGTCCCGACTCTGACCTGTACCCGCTCAACAAGTTTATCCAACATTCATTCCACAACCACAAGTGGCGAGCAAACGTTTGTGTTGTTGTGATAAATGCTGCATGTTTTAATAGTTTTACCCCTACTTTATTTATTTTCACGTCCTCCCCTTCCCTCTCTGTTTTTTGTTTTGTTTGTGTGTTTTTGCCTATGATCAGATTTTATTCCGTATGCGACGGAGCTTTTTGGCCCTGTAGGTAGGTGATGCTCACCGTACCATGTTTGATACCGTACGCAAACATCCTCGCACGTGACCGCTCCTTGTTCTGACATGCACTAACTCGCCATCCTGTCAGCCTCTCTGTTTCACAACAGCTTCAGAGCCACGCCAGCTCTAGGCAGAGGCCTTCATGTGCTTGAGCCTGTGTTTTGTAGATGGGAGGAGCTTGGCTGTTGTGGGAACGGACACTCTCAATGCTTGATAGTCTGTAATAGTAAACTCTAGGCAGGAAGCTGCATTTCTCTCTCTTTCTCTCTCTCTCTCTCTCTTTCTCTCTCTCTCTCTCTCTCTCTCTCTCTCTCTCTCTCTCTCTCTCTCTCTCTCTCTCACTGCTTGTGTTTTCTCTCTGAAAGGAGGTTACTCTAGGCTACGTCCTTATTTCAGTTCAAACCGACCTGTCTATGATTCCTCTTGAATTATTGCTCTTTCGTGATTTGCTGATACAAATGAAAGATTTCTGCATTACATAACACATCTATATGTGTATGCAATGTTTGGTGTGGAAACTCTATTGTCTGAATGAATGTCTTATGTGGGTTTGTGGGTATACTGCATACATATTGCAACTTGTTCTATTGAATGAACAACACATTAATATTCTTTTTAAGAGTTAATGATAATCCATGTTAAGTCTTGTGTATACGTAAGTAAACCATTGCATGTACATACCATATTTCACAAGACACATTGTGTTTATTAGATTACAGAATGAGGAGGTTTCTCCCAGCCCACACTGACCTATTGTATTTCCTGTTTGGCACGACATCAGAGCAGAGTCTGGAGTTCAGCCTGACAGAGGACTACTGCCGCAACCACTTCCTGGTGGGCCTGCTGCTGCGAGAAGTGGCCGAGGCCGTGCAGCAGGGCCCCCAGGTCAGACAACTGGCCGTGAGCGTTCTCAAGAACCTGCTCATCAAACATGCCATGGATGACCGCTACACGTTGAAGGTGAAGCGTCATGATGAGGCTAAGAATGGACGAGTAAAACGGAGAAATCCCACCGATCCTAAATGCTTTGTTTATTATTAAAAACTATTACAACATGACCAAAATGGATTTTAGTGCATTTATATACGAAATAAAACTCATGTAGTCGTCTCTTATGTTTCAGAACCAGCAGGCCCGGATATGTTTGCTCTACCTGCCGCTGTTTGAGCTGCTCTACCAGAACTTGAAGCAGTTGTCCGCCCAACCTTACACCTCAAGCCCTGGCCTTGGCCTCAATGTGAGTCCCTCTGCGACCCTGGACCACCACAGCGGGGTTATAGTGTGCCCTTTTGTTATCTGACTCCCTTCAACATCTATCAAGAATACGATTAAATCCTAGAAGTTGCTCTTCATCAGGTGAGGAGAAACCTTTGAGGTACAGAGGGACGTTGGATCATCTGGACATGAGAGACAGACGATTTTAGCTCCAAACGTTGTACCTTCCACAATTTATTGAAGAAGCAGATGACAGCATTGATACAGAATTGATAGTAGCAGTTTTTATTGCTTTGGACTCTGGACTCTGCAACTGCAAAGGTGGAAAAACTGTGCGTGTGTGTGTGTGTGGTTCCGGTATTCCACATGTTGTGGGGACCTAAATCTGTTTGCACAGTTTGTTTATGGAGACTTGTCTTCCTTATGCGTAGGTGTGTGTGGACTTGTTACCTCTTCATGGGGACAAAGAACAAATGAGGCTAATTGTAATTCCTGAAGTCCTGGTTATTGTTAGTGGTAAGGTGTGAATTGGGTAAGTTAAGGTTAGGGACAAGGTTTTTGGTTAAGCTGTCCACAATAAAGTCAATGCAAAGTCCTAGACAACTGCACAAACCTGTCTGTGTTATAATGCAAACTTCAAATGGTGTCTATCAGAAGGTGCAGCTGTTAAGTCTGTACCCATATAAACTGAATTTCATCCAATGAGATTTGAACTGAGCATTCTTCCAGCTGACTAACATCTAATGGTGTTCAGTATTTAACAGTTTACATCATAACAGCAACATACTTTTCAATTCCTCCATCTTGCGGTCGTTCCAGGGCTCCAGAGACGACCTTATATCCACCAATTCCACCGACAGCCGGAGAATCAGCACTGCGATTGAGAGAGACCACGGTCAGTTTAAAATGGCGGATACTGCACAATACATATTGTACCCGGCTTCTTCCTGTTTATACATCATCCATTATCCTCACTCACCGCAGAGACCTCTTTCTGCAGCAGATTTTATGCAAAATTAAAACTGTAACATAACAGGAGCACTCTGTCTGAAAGCAGATGTGTGCTCTGGATTCGTCACCACACATGCCACAGACTCTCCCTGAGGCTGCCTGGTCTCTGATGTTACAAACATTATGGTTTGTATAATATTTGCATTTAATGAGGTTATGGAAAGTGCAGTGGCCAAACATAATAAGAAGGTGCAACTGAAACTAATATTGTTATCTCTTCCAAATTTGAAATGAGCTCTGGTCACGCTCGACTTCTATTATGTGTGTAGTAGCTTCTCGCCAGTTAAGATGCTGATAACACTTTGCAGTTATTTTTCAGGAACATTCCTTTTATATTTTAACCATTTATTATGCTTATGAGAGAAGCAGCGTTTCCCCCAAATTTACGATTGTTACCGCCAACAAGTTTGTGAGGTCTATGTATATTTTATTGTGCTGCTTTCAGCTGATATAAATAACACTGCACTCTGTTGGGCTGCAGGTCTTCTGGCTCTGAACGGCCATGTTGTGAGGAGAGAGGACTCCAGGTGCTCTCTGTTTATGGACCCGGGGACACCAGACAGCATTGAGGTAAGAAAGTCTCACACTAGCAACAACCTTTAACAAGGTTAAACACTTCTTGTAACTGCAGCCCAGCACACATAGGACATGGACGCCATTATCCAAAGCAGAGTTGATGTGCTTTTTAATTAAAATGTAGATATATGAATGTTAGCATCAGAGGACACTTACCAAGGCCCAACAGCCCCTCAAATACCAATCAAACTGCACCAAACTTTAAACTCATAGACATCAGTTTCCTAAATATACCTGTAGATTCTGTATCTGTATTTAAATGTGTTGATCTTTGTCAACGCTTCAGAGACGCGGCTCCACCATGAGCAGCAGCCCAATGCCTCCTGTCGGCCGACTTGGACAGTACGAGATCCGAGGCCTCCTGCTCTCCTTCCTACACATCGTCAAGACCCTATCCGAGGGTCAGTAATACTCCCCACCCACGCTGCACAATCAGGACTAAACTGCAACTGTTTATTCCAAGTTGACTAGAGTGAGATATGTCAGGAGATAACAACATGCATCAGGAGTTTGTCGTTTTTTTTCCACAGACACGCTAATGGCCTACTGGAATAAAGTCAGCCCCCAGGACATCATGAACTATCTCAGTCTGCTAGAGTGAGTAGTGTTTTAAGGAAACTATTGTTAACCACACACTAGCCCGATTAAATAAAGTTATATGAGACTGAGGTTTTGTCATAAAATTCTTCAAGGTCACGCCAACACTCCTGGGCTGTTGTTTGAGAGAGTTATGATACTGACATCATCCGGACATAATAATGGTGGTTTACACTCTGAGTGCTGAAACAAAACCAAAAATATCTCCTGAAAAAGACAAGGCTCCAAAAACGGATACCATTCCTCAGACTCTGTAGTAATCCCACAATGTTTATTGTCCACAACATCCATTAACTGAAAACAAACGTAAACCAGAATAACACTTAGTAGAGTGCAATCCTCAGCAAAGGCCCAGTGGTGTCCTCAAATTCAATCAAGATGCATTAAATTCACAGACTCGGATATTAGTTCCCCTAATATGGCACATTTTTTTCAACAAGATCCAGGAATCCCTGCTTGTGAGGTTTGGTAAAAACGCCACAATGTCTCACAATTTTTCTTTGAATTATTCTTTATTGTTTCCATAAGAAATAAAGCAACATCAACCGAAGCAGGTAGGGTTTAGTGTACTTGAAAAACACAAAGTAAAATAAAGGATGAGTGGCATAATGCAAGTCGAAGTATTGCAAAAACAGACAAACTAACAAAAAACTTGTTTATATACATTCATACATACACACACATACGTAAGACGCATTTAGAAACAAGTGAACATAAAATATATATATATATACAACATCAATATAATGTATAAATGCCCCATTATCAAGGTATTTCTTCACCAAAAATTCTTGCCTGACTCATACCACACCCTAAATCCATTTGTGTAGGTATCAATCCACACTTCCCCTGCTCCGGCTAATGCTTGTACTTTCTGTGCAGGACATGTCTGGTTCAGTTTCGTTACATTGGAAAAAGAAACATTGGCAGGTAAGTCTAGAAAGCCGACAGCACATCTCTCTTTCCTGTCGTACATGGTTATCAATGAAAAACTGTAAACCCTATTAAACTCGATTAAGCTCAAAAGAAGCATTATTCTAAGTTGATGGATCTCATAGAAATCTTGGCGTTGTTGGGTTAATCATTACATCTCCCCAGTTTCTGGAGGAAGGACATTGTATGTTAGGTTAATGTCTCATAAATTATGAGTGTGTATTTCATGTTAATAATTAATATAACTTGATATCTGCAGCCGGGGGTTATTAAGTGTATTAAGTGTTCCTTTCTGGAAAAAAAAAAAAATGCACTCTGCGTTTCTGTGGTCTGTTTTTTATGTAGGAGTCAGGAAGTGTGTGTGTCGAAGCTATTCTCCTCGGACAGGAAGTCTCAGACAATGCCGGCCATGCGCTGCAATCGAGCCAGTCTCATGCAGACGAAGATGCACCAGTTCGGCACCATGGAAGCCTCCCTCACTCTCAATATAGGTAAGCACAAGCACAAGTTATAAGAAAATTCCTTTTTTATGTTGCTTACATGTGCATGTACATGTTCATGCACATGTAAGCAAAAACTAATTTCTGCATTGACAAAGTTAGAAAATTCAATATTTCTATTTCAAATCTTAAAGGCAAAACTTGACCTTCTGGGTTTATTTTCAGAAAAGTATTTTGTCTTTTTTAATTTATAGATTTTTACAAGAAACCTGATCGTGGAAGAAATCAAACGATTAACTTTCAAAGCATTGTTTAAATTTGGTGCAACTTGGACATACGATAACATTGAATATACAGGCGACCAGTGCACTGTAGCGGCAGCTCTGACTCGTGAGTGTGAAATATGAAAGGCATTTGGACAAACTGCAAAGGCATCATAATCCAATTCAAAAAAATAAGCAGCTAGAGGAAACTAAGAGTTATTTAAAGAATCTAAAATAAAAAAAATGTACGGTCGAAGAGTAGAAACGTTTTGTGGAAGGGCGACAGTTTCCAAACCACTTTGTCCACAAGTGGTTTTTAATTCATCCAGGACCAAACACAATGTCAAAGACTTGTTTCAACATTCAATGAGGTTTGAAGCTGACAGCTGGATTTTGGGAGACTAGATGAAGAGATGGCGACTCGAGTCTCTATTCCAAAGTTATTCTCGCATAGCAAGACTCAGGCCTTGGGAGATCTGTAGAAAGGAAATGTTGTAAGGCCCGGAACAAATACACCTCTACAGAGGGACAGCACCTGTTTGGAGATCATTGGAAATTTGCCAGAAATGCAGGTCCTGGTTGTCGTTTCTGTAGGAGTGGCTGCCTCGGGCACTCCTGGAATTATAACGCTTGATGGCTCTCTGAGCGTGTTGTAATAGATAATTGACAGTGTTAATGCAAAAGTACCATCCTTAATTACAAAGTTAAACACTGTCCAATACATTCAGCCTTCAACTTGTTTGAAATGATATTTACTTTGCTGCAGAAACACGACTGTATTGTAACTGTAGCTCTCCAAGTAAACAAAGAAAACAAATACTACCATGGCGTTTACTTTCAGGAGCTTGCCTGGTGTTCAAGAGTGTTGCATTTTTTTCTGTCTCGTAATGTGAAACGGCAAAAGCATCACATGTTCATGAGGGGAAATTTGACGGGTGCAAGAGGTTCTGGATTTGCATAACTGAGTCATTAACTTGTCCAGTACATACACAAAACATGAGTGTTGTCGACAAGGAAGTGAGTGATGTATATTTGCAATTATTGAAAGCAGGATTTGTTTGTTTGTGTGTGTGTGTGTGTGTGTGTGTGTGTGTGTGTGTGCGCATTATTGCAGGGACGGGACCATCGGAAGCAGATATCCACCATCATGCTGTGCTAGAGGGCAACATCTCCACTGAGGTCTGCCTGAGTGTCCTGGATGTCCTGGCTCTCTTTACACAGTGCTTCAAGGTGAATACACACAGACAAACACACACACACACACACACACACACACACACACACACACACACACACACACACACACACACACACACACACACACACACACATACACACAGTGAGGTCTGAGATATTCAAGTGATTGGGAAAGTTGTTTCTGAGTGTCGGAGCTCACTTACTCAAATGTGACTAAAATCTTGTATAAATAAAGCCATGTTGTTATTGAAATAACAACATGGCTAACTTAGTCCACTCATGATTTCAGATTTAAAATCTGTCTGATGGCTGACAGACGCAGCTTGTTTACAATCAGCGTGGTAATAAAGATTGCTGGGACTATTTAGCCTTTTTACAATAACACGCTCTGGCCAGGTCTTCACTCATTCATTACACATAATGTTAAACAGACCTGGAACCCGAGGTGGACCCAACTGATTGTGTAAAACCCAGTTCAAACCTGTACAAGTCCCAGGTTCAGCTTAGGGTCCTACGGTTCTGGTGGACCAGTAATGGCCTAGTTAGTGTGTGTGTGTATTTTAGAGCATAGGACAAGATGGTGAATGTCCCTTGTATGTTATACTAGTATTTAGGCATGAAGTGTGTACAGGGAAGAATGTAACACAATGTGTCTGAATAATAAAATATGTGTTTGTGTATGTGTCAGACCCAGCTACTGGACAGCGAAGGGCACAACCCCCTGACGAAGAAAGTGTTTGACATTTACCTGACCTTCCTCAAAGTTGGCCAGTCAGACGCTGCCCTCAGACACGTGTTTGCAGCGCTAAGAGCTTTCATTAACAAGGTAGAAAAGTGGTGTTGTTTGACAAACTTACAACATTTCCACCTGCATGCTGTCACACATGTTCTCCCACATGTTTTCTTTTCTTTCTCACTCTCTGAAAAACATCCAAAACACAGAAAAATGGAGGAAGCGTAAATTAAACATTTGTTTTCCTGTGATTGTTGACTTCGCGACTGCCTGCTTTTTATGTTCACACGTTGAATCATTACTCTTAATCATACAGTATTTTTTGTTTTATTTATACCTTCATTGAGGAAGTAGACGCAAGCTCCAACAAGTCTAGATCTCAGACTATCCAGGGAACAAAAACTTTCCAAGGGCCGGGCCACGCATTTCCTTTTGCTCCACTCTGAGAAGAAATCTACTGTTTGTTCGATGAATCATAGGATAGCAGCAGAGCACACTCTGTTCTGGCATGTCTTTTTTTTCCCTCTTACAGTAAGAGAGTGAGACACTGGCTTCGGTCACAGCACTGACAGTAAACAAATCTCTGTAGTAAAGAGCTCGACTGCTGCCAAATGTAAAACAATGTTGTTCATTGAGGTGCCAGGCAGAATATAAAAAACAAGTTCCCCAAAGTTTTTTGTTTTAAAAGTCTACAGCTAAATATGACTTAATCATACTAAATTTAGATTTAGTATGATTTAGTATGATCAATCTCAATTTTCACAGAGGCCCCAGGGACTAAACAAAAAAGCGGCTCAGATAGTCATTTTGAAATGGCTGTTGTTTTCTGTTACAGAGATGAAAAGCAAAACTAGTCTGTCATCCAGCAGTCTCCTTTTAAAAACACATTTTAAATAATTTGATCCAGATTTTTATTTGGATGTGCGTCAAATGCTATGCACTGTTAGATATCAGTCCAATTGGTTGGTTTTGTTAATTAAGACCATGAATGATTCTAAGAAATAAATGAGGAGGATGAAAAACTGCAATATTAAAGAAAGTGAAAGAGAAACCCTAAATCCACACCACAATAGTTTTTCTTCTTTCCTGACCCATAATGCACCTGTACCCTGTTTACACAAGACTGTAAAATATAAAGCCCAAATTAAACATTTAATTCTCAAAGTCCATAAGTACAAATAATAGATTGAGGGTACATTTTTTATTCGGGTCACATTTTCTGGCTCACGGGTATTCTCCTGCTTAGCACACTAACCTGTTGTCTTGTTCAGTTCCCATCAGTGCTGTTCAAGGGCCGCGTGACGCTGTGCGAGGCGCTGTGCTGCGAGGTGCTCAAGTGCTGCGTCTCCAAATTGGGGTCCCTGCGGGCCGAGGCGTCTGCCCTGCTCTACCTGCTGATGAGAAACAACTACGAGTACACAAAGAGGAAGACCTTCCTGCGCACACACCTGCAGGTAAAGTGGTGAAACACAGTCCACTCTCCAGGTTGTCCATGATCTCTTCTGCAGCCCGATGTTCACCTTTGAACTTTGGCATACAAACACACACACACACACACACCTGAGTACTTACGTGACTTTTATAACAGAGGTGCAGAATGAAAAGAGGCTTTCGACACAGTTCTAAACACAGCTGGCCTGCTGAGTTTAAGAATTTCGGGCTCCTCTAAATACTCAGGACTAGAATGCTGCCCAAGTTTCCTGTGTGGCTCACTGGACTCATTTATGCTTCTCCTCTCTCTTCACCCCTGCACTCGATCCATCATCCCATTTGCTCCTTTCCTCTGCAGATTATCATCGCAGTAAGCCAGTTGATCTCCGACGTGGCGCTGACTGGCAGTTCGCGCTTCCAGGAGTCTCTCTCCATCATCAACAACTTTGCAAACAGTGACAAGGCCATGAAGGTATTTCACAAGGAAATGAGTCTTCAAGAGACAGCTGTGAATCTATATAATCTACCCTCCCCTGGATACGAACTCTGCTACTGATTTGAGATTAAACTGTTGTTGTTGTAAACATGAGGCGAAGGGGACGCCACCTAGAGTCCTGGACATTTTTCGGATTAGATTACTGATAATATGACATGCGTTTGGATTATCTGATTCCTCAGAACTGCCTTGAGACCAAAACTACAGGAATGATTATCACCAACTGATTTACATTGTCACCTCTAGCTATGCATGATGCGAGGAGAAAGATGTTTCTGTACCATTTTAATTCTAATAAATGTATTTGTTATTTATTAATTATTACTAATGATGTAATACAAATACAAAATCAAAGTGAGCAGTGAAAATAATAGAACATCTTTCCAAAGTAATGGCAAAGAAAAAGGATTTAAAGGAAACTAAATATTTTCACATATTTGTGTGTGCTCGTCTGTGCGTGACCCAGTCCACAGCGTTCCCCTCGGAAGTGAAGGGTCTCACCAAGCGGATCCGTACGGTGCTGATGGCCACGGCCCAGATGAGGGAGCACGAGAGGGACCCGGAGATGCTGCTGGACCTCCAGTACAGTCTGGCCCGGTCTTACGCCAGCACCCCCGAACTGAGGCGGACGTGGCTGGACAGCATGGCCCGAGCACATCTCAAGAACGGAGATCTCTCTGAGGTATCAGGACATTTATAAATATCTGTTTACGTCATCTGTTCATATGTTTAACTATCAGTCTCCTCTTCTTTAAATGTTTGTTTTCGAGTCTTCCATCCTTCAGTCCCACTCTTTTGAACATGAGATCTCAATTACATGAATGGATAAAATAGAGCCATACAATAAACAAACTTCTAGTAATGTTAAATAAAAAAAGTTTTAGTTTTTAGTTTTTAAGAAAATTCAAAGAAATTGCTTTTTTAAACTGAGAATTTGACACAGTTTTCATTTTATTTTTATGATGCTGCAGCAAGAGTTTACTTTCAGCTACTTGGAAGTAAACATTCCCTTCAGTTTCAGTGTAAACAAGAGGATGACAATGTTTATGTCATTATCCTAAGATAGTTATACTCCTACTACTACGCTTTATTTTGATTGTTTAACAATGTCATTCAAAGGGGGACTGTTTTTGCTCTTCTTTGTAGAGAGGTCAAAGGTCGAGGTTGAGGCAGGGCTGGAAACCGGATGGTCCACTCCTATTATACTGTTAGCCGGAGTTCAAGTCCATTTATCTATTTAATCCGTTTTTAATGCGAGGCTAAGAGCACTTTCCACAAACAGGAAATACATGATGACAGAGAACGAAAGCCAGCTCACATAGCCTGAAACAATTTAGGTTCTTTCTTGTTTCCACTTCAATTTAATATATTTTTGTTTTGTATTATGTTTTATTCTATAAAAAACTTGATTAAACATATCTTTTAGCCCCACAGATAATAAGTGTTTTCATCGAAAATGGAGACACGGTTAGATTGTGTATCAGTAAAGAATAAAAGAAACAACTTCATGTGTAAAAACAGGTCAATTAATTATTTTCTACTTGGCAGCTCTCAGGTCTTACTTGTACTTGTTGTTGCTACACGTGTGGTAAGCTGCTAGTTAAATGTAGGGTGCGACTGCTAGATGTGGTTTTACAGTTGAGTCACGCACAGTAAATACTTTGGCAGTGTCACACTTATTGCTATATTTGCTTTAGAAACTTTCACTAAATTCGGTCGGTTGATTTTCTTTACAGGCGGCTATGTGCTACGTTCATGTGGCCGCACTAGTTGCAGAATACCTGTACAGGAAAAGTAAGTCCCCTCACCCAACACATACATACACACACACACACAGAAAGCTTTAGCTCTATTTATGTCCACTCATACTGTATTTAAGCACCAAGCGGTGTGTATAGTATTAATAAAGGTCACTGGTTGAGCCATTAAAGCAGAATACAGAGGAATGAGTTAAGGAAAGGCTTTGCCGAAGGGTTTAAGTAACTTTTTGGGTGTGTGATGCAATCAGCCACACAATGCAGCAGCTTTCATCACAACGCAAACACTTAGTCAGATTTACTAGAGTTACTTCCCTTTCCTAGATGGAGCACGCAAAAACTCCAGAGACTGATACCGAAAGAGAGCCACACAATTGTTTTTTTTACAAATGATCATTTTCATCTAATGCAAAACATGCTGCTAATTAAGCAAATGTGACAAAGATATTAATTACCATATGTGCCCCTAACGGTTGTTCATTAAACAACAATCTCTCAAAAACTTGTTTGCCATCCAGACCACAGACGGCAGCAGATACAGTATATACGCAGTGCATCTGCGTTCACACATTTATAATCCTCTTCCTCATGACTCCTCCCGGCATAATATCACACCTTCAGCTGTGTAGACCCTCGACTCTGGAACCCTCTCCCAATCGCCATCTGTGACATTGACTTTCTCCCCACGTTCAAATCCCGCCTCAAAACCCACCTTTTTAGATATACTCGTTCTGTTTGACCATGCTATGTAGGAAGTCTTAGTTTGACTATTGTTGATTTTATAGCTATTTCATTAGCCTATTTAATTTGACTGTTTAATCGGGTTCCTGATTTTGCTTAAATCTGGATACTTGTTTGTTTATTGGGCATCACAAACCATCCAAGCCAGCGTTATATTTCAGCTTTCTCTGTAACACTTGTTTTACAAAACGTTTCTCTTCTCTTATCACAGAATCACATTTGGTCTGAGCTTCATGAATTGGCATTGATTTTTTCAGAACCAGTTGCTGAGCCACTGCTCTTGTTGTGACCTCAAAATTTACAGTGAAATATAATCATTTTCCTTTTCACATCTAAATATTTGCTCTTCTGCCGTTCGCTCGTCAGAGTTGTTCCCCAGCGGTCTTGCCTCTTTTAAGAGGATCACCGTAAATATCGAAGAGGAAGCCGCCATGAAGGAAGACACAGGAATGCAAGACGTTTATTACACGGAGGTACACATTTTCTTTTTTGCATAAGACATTCTAAAGTGGAGTGAAGTTCTTAGATCACTTTTTGCTAATTTCTTAATACGATGGTCACTCCACGTTTTGCATCTTTCAGGAAGTCTTGGTGGAACACCTGGAGGTCTGCGTGGAGGCGCTGTGGAAAGCCGAACGCTACGAGCTGATCACGCACATCGCCAAACTTATAATCCCCGTTTATGAGAAGCGTCACGAGTACGAGGTACCGTGGCAATGTCCCAACAATCACACAGGCGTCACACACAAACATGCACCTGATGTTTCACGCCTGTCTTTGTAAAAGGATTCATCAACATCCTCGCACCTATTGGCGTCAAGTAATCATAATAAAAAAGTAGTCAAGTGCTTTTGTTTTGTTTTGTACTGACAGGATTGTCAAGGTGCTGATTTCATGCCCTATGATTCAGCCGCTTGCGCATCACCAACACAGAGATCTTATAAAACAGAGTATATGGTGTCTCTTTCTCACCTGTTGGGAATGCAGCAGTGGCTTCATTCCATCCATCAACAGCTTCCTCTCCCTCCTTCTCTTGTTCATGATCTCTCTGTTCACACTGCCAGTCTGTCACAGGGCTTGTAGACAGGCAGGTACATTCACATTCTTATCAGAAGTGTTAATTATTATTATTATTCTCACACCTAAACACACACACCAGTACCTTACCAACAACAAGACGGACCAGTGTGAAACTCCCATGAAGGTGTTAACTCCCTGTGACAGCTTGAAGTCTCTGTATCTTGATTTGCGTGCATTTTTCTCTAATGTTAAAGGTCCAACAATTAAGCTGTACATGTAGGTGTCACAGTGTCAGATATTTTACCTGGTCACTTGGATATGAACACAGATTTTTTTTTTAATTTGATTGTATTTTAACATAGTTTGTTGGGATGCCACCCGGGCCAAATCTGATCCCATGTCTCCTCTTCACCAGAAACTAAGCCGACTGTACGACACTCTGCACAGAGCCTACAACAAGATCATGGAGGTGATACAATCACGCCGCAGGCTGCTTGGGACATACTTCAGAGTGGCTTTTTATGGACAGGTGAGGCCATCAGGCACCTTAAAGGGCTCTATCGATATAAACATCCATCCATCCATCCAATTTTACAGGAAGTCATGTTTAAAGAGTTTTAAACATTTGCTCTACAGTTAAAGTAATTTATTTGAAGCATTTAAAATGCCAAGAAAATCTTCAAAATTGTGGAAAACTTAGTTGCTGGTCTTGCAGAGGTTAAAGTCTAAGGACCAAGAAACTCCCACGTGTCAAGTTAAGTTCCAGATATTTCTCACACAGGACACGTTGTATGTGTTGTATTGTAAGCCTCCCGCTTCACTTCCAAGCTGTGTGCGGCACGGGGGAGAATACACCATTCCTTTCCTATGGCAAAACAAATTGCTGTATGGCTTTGTGTGGAGTTGAACTTTGGTGAACTTTGATATTTGCCTTGCATTTGCATGTGTGACCGTTCCCTCATACTTCCCGTTTTTATAAGTAATGAATAACAAGAGGAGAATTGGTCCATTGATCCAATCAAAGCGGGCAGGTAACTGGCGCAGAAACAATTCAAATGTTTTCGGAAGAGGCTGCCGGTGAGGCTACACTGTTTGTTAAAATGGAAAATTTTAGACTGTTAATATGATAGTGTGTATAATTATTGTATTAAACAAAATATACATTATGCACAGTTGATGATTTTGGTTACACTTGGCAAGTTCTTTAAGTTATAAGTATATTTTAAAACAAAGCGTTATGTGTAAAGAAAAAAGATAATCCCAAATCCAACAGCAACAGAAGCAAGTCGGATTCGTTGTTGTTGTATCAGACTTTCTCCTGATCCAAGTGGATTATTTATGTCTTGCATTCCCTCCACTTGGATGGTCCCTACTGTTATTCATAACTCAAACCAGATGTGTATTTCTCACAGGGCTTCTTCGAGGAAGAGGATGGGAAGGAATACATATACAAAGAGCCCAAACTCACTGGCCTGTCAGAAATCTCTCAGCGGCTGCTATCGCTCTACGGGGAAAAGTTTGGACCAGAAAACGTCAAGATAATCCAGGACTCCAACAAGGTGCGGTAGATACATAGAGAATGGTCACTTGGAATAAAGACTTCAAAGAAACGGTCAGAAATGAAAATATGTCATTTGGCATTGCAGCCCTGCTCTTGTGTGAATTGAGAATCTGCTGCTGTTGAACCAGGTGCAGGTCCTGGGCAGTTCCTCAGAATGCTTTGACTTCTTGTTCTTTTATGAGTGGAGGGATGCTAGTTCCAGTAAGACCCATTTTTACTTTATCTATTGGACCGGGTCTGAGTTTCCTCTTCAGAGGACTCATCAGATGATTAATCAGCCTTCTTCATTCAGGAGAGCTGGGTTCCAAGACACACCCTCAACTCCAGCTTGATCCTGTGGAACACATTCTAGGTCATCAGCATTAGAGATTTCAGACTCTGAATCCAGACCATAAATTTCGATCCTGTTCTTGTAGCATCTTTATGAGCATTTCAGCCGTAAATCTGAATGATTGCGACCAGCGTACCATCCCTCTTGAAAAAGATAATACAAAGCACTAGAACATTTACAACTGCACATAAATCAGTCTATTTAGTATATACTGTTCTATTTCGAGCTTTATTTGGTGTTGATCTAGCTATCGTAGATAACAGCTAGTTAGTATGACATAGTTCTCTTTCTCACTAGTAATGGATTGTAAAATAATACTTACGTGCATCAGATTTGCAAAAGCAGCTGTGTGAAATGGATGTCAGGCGCACTGTATTCACTACCTCATTTTTGATCCATGTTTAAAAAGTGATGTGGAAATAAAAAATGTTTTATGTTTGTTCATAAAGTAAGATAAGGATGAATACAAATATTGGTTTGTGGTAGTCAAACAAGATAACTAATGGATACCTGGAACAATAAATTCTAAATTACATTTATTTCAAAAATATAGCAAAGACTGAGTTGGGTCACTTTTGACCCCTTGTGTATCAAAGGGTTAATAAAGCCTAGAGAATGGATTTTGGATGACTTTTTCATTACTCACTTTCAACAAGTCTGATTTAAGCCTCACCAATCTTAAACACCCTTTTTGTATTTCTACCAGGCCATTAGTTAGATCAAAAGTGTTAACATATATTTATCCATATTTTTTTCCATTCCTTGAAATATAAAATTTCTTTAATTCAATTTTTTTTATCCTATTTCTCATGTTTTGTAATATCTTCTAACACCTTATATGCTTTTGTCATGTCTGATTTCCACACCTTTTTGAAAATCAATTTGACCGGACCTGCGTTGTGTTAACGGTGTGCTTGCCCCACAGGTGAATCCCAAAGACCTGGACCACAAGTTTGCTTACGTCCAGGTGACGTTTGTCAAGCCGCACTTTGAGGAGAAGGAGGCGCCAGAGAAGAAAACGGACTTCGAGAAATGCCACAACATCAGCCGCTTCGTGTTCGAGTCGCCGTACACGCTGTCGGGCAAGAAGCACGGCGGCGTGGAGGAGCAGTGCAAGAGGAGGATCGTACTCACAAGTGCGTGAGATGCGCTCGCAAGCAATCCCCTCTGTTGTAGTGTTAGAAGCCTATTGATTGGGAAAGGGATGTGATACAGTGATGAGACAGTGTTGGGTTCTAAAACTCCTAGTATTTAACATCACAAATACAGACAGTACCTCATACTCGAAAATACACAACATTTATCAGCTTTTAAATTTTCAAATGCATTTTTCATTGTTGAGTTGTAATAGGTTTTTTTTTTTCGCTCTGCACATTCATTGCTTTGTACACGCAAGCAAGGCTGTGACTACTTGACTGGGAGTTTACATCAAAACAATTGTCAGTGGAATTTTTATCACCACCACCTGGTACATACAGTAGTGGTTAACCAAGAGAGACAGTCCTCAGCCTCTCAGACTGAGTCAGAGTGGAAAAACTACGGAACAGATAAAACAACGGAGGCTTTGGTTAATTTCTCAGCCTGTTTACAGTGGCCTGAATCGTCATTGAAAGACGACCTTATACTCTGGAAGTGTGTGCATGACCTTGTCTGTTTTGCCTTCCCTCTCGTCTCTACAGCCGCCAACGCCTTCCCGTACGTGAAGAAGCGTGTGGAGGTGTTAAGAGAGAACCACGTGGAGCTCAAGCCGGTGGATGTGGCCATCGATGAGATGAAGGCGCGAACGGCCGAGCTGATCAAGCTCTGCTCCAGCCAGGAAGTCGACATGATCCAGCTGCAGCTCAAACTGCAGGGCTGCGTTTCAGTGCAGGTATGAGTTATGAAGGAAAATAATTCAAACATGCTGATTGATACTATGCACCAAATAAGAATGCTCAACATTTTGGTTTGTTGCAGGTGAATGCAGGTCCTATGGCCTATGCCAGAGCCTTCCTTGATGACAGTAAAATCAATCAGTCTGGTGGTACCAAGAAAGTAAAAGACCTCAAGGACATTTTCAGGTACCCTTCTTCTCATTACCATTATTCTGTGTCTAGCAGTTTTCAAGATCATCCTCCTATCTCGTTTCCTTTAAGTTTGTTATCAAGTGAATTGGACTTCATTTTGAATACTTGCAGACGCTTCCTGGAGGCTTGCAGCCTGGCTCTGGACATCAACGAGCGTCTGATTAAAGAGGATCAGTTCGAGTACCACGAGGGCCTGAAGGGCAACTTCAAGGAAATGGTGAAAGAGCTGTCGGACATCATCCATGAACAGGTAAACTTATTTTTCTTCACTCCAAAAGCCCACACTCAAACAAATGCATTTAGAGACTTGTTTTGTACCTTTTTCGGCGTCTTGAGTAAGATTATTTTAACATCCTGGTATTGTGTTGCTCAACAATCTATGACAATAATTGTTGAGAAATTAAGCGGCTGCGTATTCCATTCATTGGTTGTGCCACATACAAATATTAAATACATGTTTTGTAACATTGACCTTGCAAAAAGGTTTTGGTTTTATGTGTCTTGAGTTTTCTGTCAGACAGTTGACACATTGCTCACTGGATTAAAAGAAAGGACATTGTGGAAATTAGGCAGCAGCGTGAAAGCTTTAACTCTGGAGAGAAGAAAAGAAAAACAAAACTACCTACATAGCTTGATCCTGCGAGATCACATGAATATATGACCACACGAATAAAACCTGTTTTTAAACATCTTCCTGGAAACTATTACTACGTTGTACCCATTATGACCCTGTCGTCACAGTGCTGTGGTTTATTTTCATAAATACAAATGATCTGAATGGGTTGGAAGGGCAAATCACATTACACCGAGCTGTTACCACTGGATTAACCCTGCTGTTTATGTTATGAACTTACTGATACTTCTTGATGCATATTGTTTTAACACTGGTCCTGATCAGACCTGCACATGCACCATACACCATACAGCGGTGTTGATTTAGCATTGATACATTTTCTGCTGGAACATGTCCTGCTCCGAGAATTGGCAGAATCGAGCTGATTCTACCAAGGCAGAGTTGAAGATGGAGCTTAGCTGTTGTGTGGCAAGGTTTTAGGAGAAGTTGGTGGTGTGCACCGACGCAGCAGCTTTCCTCTCCTCTGAACAATGTTTAACTATGTGCCATTTCTGTTGCGTCTTATTTAATATTTATATCGTATGTGCCACTCAAGTAGACATGCTGGATTTCCTTGTCCTGCTGTGCAACGACAACGGCATTTAATTTTATTCTGTTTAGCGTGTACATGGCCTACTTGACTTTAGCTGCTGCTAGTCACCTAACTATTGCCAAACAAGTCTGTGCAGTTTTTTTCTGTCTGAGTCATGGCTGTATTGCTGTAACACATTGTGGAGGTGTTATTTTAGTCGAGCTGTTCTCATTCCATTAAACTAACTGGTCTGACTTCTTCTTTCCAATATGCTGACCTTTAGCTTTAAGGGGGAAAAAAACAGGTAATGTGATAATTAAGTGTGTTGAAGCTCAAGTATGTCATTCTGTTCTTTCTTATTATTTAAGTTATTAATTAATGCCCCTTCTTAGTTAAAAGCGAGGGTTGGCAAAACTGGAAAAAGTTAGAAAGGACAGGCCATAACCGATCCACTCCGTCCCCTCCCATCTGAGTTTTGGTCAAAGCTACGTCCCCAAAACACATGAACGTGCACTACCTGACCATAGCTACAAGCCGATTTGATCCATAACCTCTGGCTGTCGTCATCTTGGCTGAGGGCTCCAGTCATGCATGGGCAGGGTGCAAGCAGGCAGGTTAATTAATGACAGAAGGGAACGCCAGCTCATTTGATTCCTTCTGATAAAATGAAAGGTCGTGTTTATTACATACCTGCAAGGGCCACAGACGCAGACTTGTCTTATGTATTGATTAATGGCTATTGGGACACTAAGAGGAAAGAAGTACTGCAGAAACCCTACCGTGAATTACTTCCTTATACTGTATGTTTCAGCAATTAGTTATCAGATATATTTTTGTTATGATGGCCTGCTGTGTTTGTTAATACAGTTTTAATGATGTGTCCTTAAAGGGACAGTCAATCCTTTGTGTAGAAGTGAGTGTAAACATGGTGGGGCAGGGTTTTTTTGTGAAGGGCGCAGAGGTTTTATTTAGTATTCAAACATTCAAACAAGAAAAAGTATAGACAAAATCTGTATATTTAGGAAAAACAAAAGCAATAAAACAAACAAATTGTAAAAATAAATAAAGTGTCTGACCCTAAAATGAGTATACATCGAAAGAGGTCCCTCTCTACAGAGGCCCCCATGTTTTTTTAAAGTAGCCCAGACTGGACGAACTAAACATCTTATGAGTTTTTACGACAGCTGAAGGCTACCACAGGTCCTCTTTCATGTTTGGAAGGGGAGGGTGATGTGAGGGGGATTCAGCTGCAACATTTAACTTCATCACTAGACGTCACTGAATTCTACAAACTGAACCTTTAAGTCCAAATAAAACCTTTAGAGTCAATCCTGAACTTGTTCGGTAGCCCATGAGGAGCAGACAATACTGATACGTGAAAATGTGGAAAAGAAATACCCTCCAAATGTATTTATATGGCATCAAGCTGCAACAAAGATCATAATGATAATATAAAAATGTTTTTGTAATTAACAGCTTTGTTTTAGGTTTTTCATCACATAACATTTTTTTGTCACTGTCGAGCTTGTGTTAAACCTCATAGTGTCACATCCCATAATCCTATCAACTAGTGCAACATTTTGCTGATTTGACTGCGTGTGTGTGTTTGTCCTGTAGGTTGAGGTTAAGGTCGTAGTTTGTTTAGGTAAAGGTTAGTTAAAAGTTAAGGTTAGGTTTAGGTTTGTGTGTGTGTGTGTGTGTGTGTGTGTGTGTGTGTGGGACCTTTGTCTTTGTGCATAACTGACCCTCATCCTGTTGATGTCCTGCTCTGACCCCAGATCTACCAGGAGGACATGATGCGCTCACTGTTACAAAACTCTCGTCACGTGTTTTGTGCCATCAGCGGGACGTCAACTGACCTGGGCTGACTTCTGAACTCATCCACCTCCGCACCCCATCGCCCCCTGCCGCCTCTCGCCCCCATGTATTTTATATCCTCTCAGTTCTCCTTCAAATGGACCTGGATGTGCAGTCGATGGTATGAGAGGGCAAAGACAAAAAATACTGCAGCAGTGTTTCTAAGAATGTAACGCAGCAGCTCCAACTAATGGTCGGCATGTCAGGTTGCGGTGTTGTGCAGTCATGCTAGGTAGCATCGCACTTTTTTCTTTCGCCTTGGCGACAAACCGCAGGATCAAATGTTTTCATTCCAGAGAGATGTTTTATTACAACCTTTTTTCAGTCCTCCCTCTGCGATGTTTCCCTTTAGAGCTATGCAGGACACAGCGCTCTCCACAGTGAGTTGTATTCACTCCTTGTTTAGATTACAGCGGTGTCTTCCCCCAGTGTGTTACCAAACAGGATGATCAGTATCGAAGCTTGACTGGTTGTGCTGTAACATGCATCCAAATCAGCCAGGCAAAGGGTGAGCCTTTACAGCCTTGTGCTGCATGCCCAGCAGATTGTGATTACCACCTGTCACGTTTGTGGAGCCAAAGTTATAAACCCCAGTTTGTTTGACAGAGGACAGACCTCAGGGTTTTTTAAATGTGTAATAAAGCTGCTCTTAAGATTTGCAGTTTAAAAGTAGCTTCATCACATTGTATATATAAAAAATCTATAGGCAATAATCATACTGTCCTAGATATATAAAGAATTTTGTCAAACCAGGCAAGAAGATGATAGAATTCTATCAGTGCTTCGCAACTGTCATCACAACAGTATTCTCAGAGAGTTCAGAAATTGCAATTTGAGGACAGGACACACCGATCTCAGCAGCTGTATGATAATATTTACTTCAGGACAGAAAGAGACGGCTTCCTCTCAGCTGGGAGTACATCCAGTGCCTTTGTGCTCTGCCTTTAATCGAAATAAATAAAGACCACAACTTGCTGGTTATTCACGGTATTTCACAAGTGCTACACTGAAATTAGCAGATTGAATGAATAATATTTAAGTACATGTACATAATTAGCTGTAAATTGAATTCTGTATCCATGTATGCTTGTACGTACTGTATGTAATTATATTTGTATCATTTTGGACTCCTGTTTGGTCCAAAGTCTGTCCTAGCAGAGATTTTTTTCTTTTCATTTTTACTGCATTGCACTCACAAGTGCTGCTGCCTGTCAGACCTACTTTGTAAAGCGTCTTTTTTTTCCAATAAAAACTTGGTAAAGCAATTGAGCCTGGGGACAGTGTTTATCCGGTAGCTCTGCAGAGGATGCCAAGTCGTTATGGACTTAACTCTTTAACTTTGGATTAAACGTGTTAGACATCTCTGCTGCTCCAGCTGCCGAAGACGGTTGTGCAACATGATTGAAAGCTGCAGGAGAGCCAC
This sequence comes from Pleuronectes platessa, assembly GCF_947347685.1. Lineage (NCBI taxonomy): Eukaryota > Metazoa > Chordata > Actinopteri > Pleuronectiformes > Pleuronectidae > Pleuronectes > Pleuronectes platessa. The sequence continues at coordinate 11,690,113 of NC_070648.1, forward strand.
TGAAATGGATGCTGTAATAACCCTAACAAACGAAACTGTTTCACACGTCACGTTACCCCGCTGGTGTTTTATTGGGGGTGTGGAGTTCAGGAGCTGAGTCATCGTCTTCTACACCAAAACCGAAGCTATGATTTCTTGTCTTGTCTGTACTTGTCGTGTTGAAACAGGATGAGGGCCCAAAAAACAGAGTTTGCCTTTGACACATGAAAAATGCTTCAGGATTATGTTCAAATCAGAAGCATTTAACAGAGACAGGAAAACAATGGGGTCGCTCAAAGGACAAGGCAAATATAAAGATTGATCTAGCCATTTTATGAATCAAAATTGGATCATTCAAATGAAGATCGATTTGAGTTAACCCAGCCCCGCTCTCTACACGTGATTATAAATGTTGATCCTTTTCTGGTGCTATAAGAGGCTTCTAGAATGGTGATGTCTCCCAATGACCTGGTGACATCATCACATGCCTATGACCTTGGCCCTTTTTTGCTTCTTGATAACAGATTTTTTGTCTTGCCGTGTGATAAAGGAGATGGCAGGAAGTAAAAGGCAAAGATCAAAGGCATGTGATGGTTGCCAACTGCCACTAAACGAAACTAAAAAACAAAGGATCCAAGGATTCTGCTCCATCCATCCTAGGCATCAATCTTTAAGTGCAGTACCTCTAAGAAAAGGTGTTCCAAAATGGAAGTCGAAGATGATGTTACACTGATCAACTTGCTTACAAATATGACTGACGGGTGTATATCAAGCGGGCAGGGAGTCACCCCAGCTGCCCTGAACAGTCAGACAAGCTCAGGGATAAGCCTGCTGTCAGATTTGTCCTCAGCTGAAGATTGGATGGAGACAAACCGACTCTGTCCACAGCAAAACGGGACCAAACCCCCCATTGCAGAGACAGCTTGTATTTTTGTTCAGAGCCAAGACAATGACGAGGCCTCAGAGAGCGAGGATTACTGGCAGTCCAATGGCCCACGGAAGTGTTTGTGCAAAAGTTTGAAAAACCTTTGTGTCTGGGAAGATCCTATCTCGGACCACGAGGAAGAGGATGATGAGAACCTCTGTTTGATGAACTTGCTCAGCGGGACCTCAGACCCCAACGACCCATTTATCTTCCATGCCCCGCTCGAGATTCAAAGGCCCGGCAAGGCCTCTCCAAGAGTGTCATCTCCTTCTGAATGCAGTAAGAAGTGGGAGGGGCTGGACTATGCCCTCCCCGAGGCCTCTGCACCGACCTCCTCCACTTCCACCTGTTCTTCCTCCCCGGCCCAGAGTGGTGTTCCATGCAAAAAGGTCAGTGTCTCTTCTGTCAGTCTCACCTCTTCCAGAGGATGTCATACACTGCTTTAAATTAAAATGCTAGTTTGAAACTAAGATTTTAAAATTTTGATAGTTTGAAAGTTTTGATATTAACGACTGATCAAAACTGAATTTTTTCTTCTTCTTTGTGTCAATTGATCAATAAACTAATAATATCTGTTCTTTCACTTCCTCTTCTTCTCCCTGTCAGGTTCTGTTCTCTGATCATGTGGAGGAGCTCACCCTCAGCTCTGAGAACGATGGCCGCGCTTCCTGGCAGGAGGCATTTAGCTTTCAAGGGCCCGACAAGGCCCCTCCATGTGTGCCATCTACGTCTGAATGCAGGACGAATGATGAGAGGCTGGACAACGCCCCCTCCGAGGCCTCTGCCCCGACCCCCTCCACTTTATCTTCTTCCTTCAGGACCCAGAGTGGTGCTCCAACCAAAACGGTCAGTGTCTCTTGTGTCAGTCTCACCTCTTCCAGAAGTTTTTCATTCACCGTGTTTTTTATTAAATTGACATTTGGAAAGTTTAAATGTTTATCAACAGGAAACAGAAAAAAACTGTTCTTCAATTTGTCATTACTGATCGCTTGATCAATTAACTTATAGTTTCTGTTCTCTCACTCCCTCTTCCTCCTCTTCTCCCTGTCAGGTTCAATTCTCTGACCACGTGGAGGAGTTCACCCTCAGCGGTGAGGAGGATCGCCATGGCCCCTGGCAGCAGGCGGCCATTGACCGCTTCCGATTCCAGTGGCGCTGCCAGGAGGTGGAGGCGATGATCAGCTACTGCCTCGAGCCGAAGCACCGCAGCCTGGTGTACGAATACCTCTACGCCAGTGACACACCTCCTACTCATTGTGTTACTGGAGAGAACACCGAAAAAAAATAAGATGTAAAACTTTATTGATATCGTTACAAAAAAGGTCTCGAAGTTGGAACTATTAATACAGGAGCCGGCTCGAGAACACTCGAGGCATTGACATTGTTTTTTCATGTACTGGTCAATTGTTTGATTTTGGTCTACTTTGCTCTTTAACTCTAAGGGAAAGATAACTAAATGTGTACGAAAATACACATTTAGATGTTATTTGTTCTACTACCCTGTCTGCACCTGTATATTTCTCCTACATTCAGCCAACAAGCTCATCTGCATAATTAAACATTTCAGGAGAAAATACTGTCTTGATGTAGCTCAATAACCGGGGAAGTTCCTTTTGGACTCTATTCACCTGCAGTGCCAATTATCACATTTTCATGAGTTGAAGCCTAGGTAGCATTGCACTTCAGCCGCCTCGGGGACAAACTGCAGGTCTTACTGTTGTTTTCATTAGAGATGTGGTTCTACAACCTTTTGTCAGTCCTCTCCTCCACAGTGATTTTTTTTTTTTTTTTTGACACTGGTATCTTCCACACAGTGTTGATCAGTGGGTCAGGTTGAACTGGTTCTGTCAGTCAAGTTCAGGGCAAGCCTTCACAGCCTTGTGCTACATGCCAAGCAGATGGCAGAATGTGATTGCAAGATAAGTATAGAGTGTCTGCTCATATTGAAACATGATCCACGTCCTCATTGGGTCCGGACTACTTCCTGGTGGAGTTCATGGACTCAGGTTCCTGATAGAGAGGCAGGCTTGTTGGAATATTTCCGCCCACTCCGAGCCTAACCCCGCCCTGCCGGTGCTTCCCGGTAGAGTGGACCACACACCCACACCCACACAAGTGCGCTTCTGGATATCCACTCTCTTTTGTATGTGTGTCCCGTGTCGTTTACTTTCCTCTTGTTCTTGACGTGACATCTTTCTGCCGGGCTCTGCCCCGCCAACACAGCCGGACTGGGAGCTGTGGCCACTGATGAATCGGTCCCATTAGTGGAAAACCAGGAATTAGAGTGGAGTCGAGCCGCCGACGCACCGAAAAGACGCTCGAGGACAAGCATGACGGTGACTCCGGGGCTTTTTGCCGCTTTAACGTTGAGCGCCATGTTGACGGTGTCCCGCTGTGATGCAGGTAAACACTCCTTCACATTCCTGTCTTAGTCCCAGAGTGGGGACAGGGGCGTGAGTCATCAGCAAATGACGGTTAATTGTCCCCAGCCGGTAATACCCAACACGGGCATCTTTTGACAGCCCGCTGGTCTTATTCGTGTGTTTACATTCCTTTTTTAAATGTTCAATTGCTTTTTATTTTGAATATAAAACAGTTTTTTATATGTTGTATGTCTGACGTATGTGTAGTTATTTTATTTATTTACAATGTCTCAGTGGAAGAAACAATTTTTTTTTGTAATTGTTTATTTTTTGACGTTTTTTGCAGGTTTACATTTGTTGTTTGTTTCTTTGACAAAAAAAGTCACAGCAAAGTAACTCTTGGAATATTTTTGCACGTTTTGTGTTGATGTTTTTTTGGGCTTCCAGTGAGAAACCTGACTTAATGAAGAACAGGCAGAAGGCCAAGTAAGAACAAGGAAGTGAAAAAGTGAATTAGAACGACATATATATATTTTTTTTTTATTTAACCGTAAATAAAGGGTATGATGAGGGGAAAAGTGTTATTGTAGAAAATACTAGTGCAGCAAAAACATATTTCCACACCAAATTACGATTTTTAATGTAGAAACCAGAGCCTTTAATTAAAGTGAATGTTGTTGCTCAGTAACGACCATGTTACTTTAAACCGCCTGTGTTTGGATTTTACGTGCAGGGTGTAAACTCCACTGCTCATCGCACCATCAAGTGTTATTGATCCCACGCCAGGGAAACTCACAGCAGTGGACAGTCAGAATGATGTAGAGAAGAGAACACTGGAAATGAAAAAAAAGAGAGAATAAAATAGGCAAATCCAAAAAAAACATTTTAGAAAAAAAACAGAGAATATGTAAGTTATACACACCTGTTTACTACCAACAGAAGTTTCATTTCGAGAGAGATGAAACTGGTTAAAATGTAGTGACACAGAAGGATTGCATCAGGATGGAAACTGTATTTGTGCATTATGTGTAAGGAAATATTGAAATAAACATAGGTGAATTTATAGACTGTAATAAGCATATAACATGTAGCATTTTAAATAGGAGTATGCTATGTAACATAACGATTTAAATATTCAAATATGCACTGCTTAAAAAAACGATGGAGGGAACACTTAAAGGTCTTCATCTGCTGGTGCAAATAAAAGTGACAACAGGTGCAACAGAGGCAAAAGCAAGACAACCCCTTAAAAGGGAATGTTTATCCTGTGGTGGCCACAGACGGTTGCTCTCTCCTTCTCCTTCACTGGGAGCATGAGACTGTACCTGCAGCCGACTCAGGTTGCACAGGTAGTCCAGCTCTTCTAGGATGGCACATCCATACGTGCTGTCGCAAGAAGGTTTGCTGTGTCTCCCAGCACAGTCTCAAGAGCATGGAGGAGATACCAGGAGACCGGCCATTTCACAAGGAGAGCTGGACAGGGCTGTAGAAGGGCATCCACCCAGCATCAGGACCGGTATCGGCTACTTTGTGCAAGGAGGAAGAGGAGGAGCACTGCCAGAGCCCTCCATAATGACCTCCTGGCTACTGGTGTGCATGTTTCTGACCAAACTGTCAGAAGCAGACTCCTTGAGGTGGCATGAGAGCCCGACTTCCTCTAATGGGACCTGAGCTCACAGCCCAGCACTGTGCAGCTCGATTGGCATTCACCAGAGAATACCAGAATTGGCCTGTCCGCGACTGGTGCCCCGTTTTCTTCACAGAGCAGGTTCACACTGAGCACATGTGAAATAGTCTGGAGACGGCATGGTGAACGTAATGCTGCCTGTAACATCATCCAGCATGACCAGTTGGGTGTTGGGTCAGTCATGGTGTTCATTAGGGCTGGGGTAACGCATCAAAGTAATCGACATCATCCATTATGCTTTGATTTGTGCTGTATTGGTTGTGCGGAAGTTGGCTGCGCACAGTCAAAGTATGGACTCACCTGCAGAGCAAGCTACATATTGCCCATAATCATCTGGGATAGAATAGATAATAACAAAACATCGTTAGATTAATCGGGGGGGGGGGCGCTAGATAGATTAAATCCAATGATTGCTGGAACCACTGCAAGGCCATTATTGTGTGTGTTTGTTTTTTCAGAAAAGCATCATTTGTTTTGAAACAGCAGAGGGTAATTTCCTCTTCCTTTAAAAATCTCCTCACACAGAATACCAGCTTCCTCCGCCAACAAACCTGTCGTATGTGTGGATCAACAAGTTTGCTGTGAAAATGTCCTGGGACTGGGAAAGGCCTGAGTCACTGCCACACGACTGTAAGATCAGTTACGAACTCGTTGTGGTGCAGGAGCAGCCATATACAAAAACAACCAAGGTAAATCTCTTATTTAAGTGTGGGACATTGCATGCAACAACTGAACTTGATTTCGATCTTATTTATATTTTAGACAACAAAAAGTGATGAGTTATAAATAGATTGACTTACTGACCCCTCTTCAGTTAATCAATCAAAATTGTATTTGTATAGCCCATATTCACAAATTAGTGCATCTCATAGGGCTTAACAAAGTGCGAAATCCTCTGCCCTTAACCCTCAACAAGAGTGAGGACAAAGTACCCAAACAAATGTGAAGACCTCAGAGAGAGCCACATGTCGGGGATCCCTCTCCCAGGATGGACAGAAGTGCAATAAAATAAAAGTATTTAGGACATTGATGAGAAAGGATAGTGTCTAACATAAATAGAATCAGAGGAGCTGTAATGATGGAGGTGTTGTCAGTAATGATAGAATATGTGAGGAGGTTATTTTGTTTAATCTAGTTGTAATCAAAATTCATGATCGCCTGCCACCAGCATCATAGTTTTAAGTATTGTGTTGGTACTGTTAAAATGTGATGATGTTCAAAACGTACTGAAGACATTCTAATTAAAGAACATATTAATAACCAATACAATAATAATATAGCCCCATATAACATAATATAAAATGTGCAACATGAACATTTCAAGCAGGAAGGCTTCAGTTTGTACAAGAATCTTTTTATTTTACAATTTAAACCTGCAGTAATAAGATCGATGCTATAACAATACAACCATAAGCATACAAGTCCAATGTCAGGTGTGTCAACACTGGTGTGTAATTTAATATTACTGAACGACCCAGAACAGTCCACTCAATAAATCAGCGATGAAACAGACGTTACAAAAATACCTCAACAAATATTGATCAAAGAGGTTACAACCCCCACTCCGACATCAAGGACCACGCCTTCTGGTTAGCATGTGTACAGAAAAACAATAAGGCTGGATGGGGTGTTACAATCGTCAATGGTTTTCCAAGATTTGATAGTCGGCTATTGAAATTAGTAATAATAACTATGTATTTTAACATTTTAATACCATGTCTTATATAGTAGCACAATTTATAATTACTAGAGTCCGACCGATTTATCAGTCGGCCTGTGCAAATTGGCTAACATGAGCCTTTCAAAGACATGTCAGTATTGGCGTTTATATTTTTCGGAAACTTTTTTGGAGACCTTTATTTTATAGAATCAACAATGCAGCATATATATATATAAAAGACAAACAATAAGCCATATGTCGTAAGTGCTTGAAGGAAGACAATATGTTTCAGTTGCGAATGAATGCTAACTGAAGTTATCTCAGAGCAGGTCAAAAACCTTACTCTTACAATTTTATATATACAGAGGCGCACAAGTCTTCAATGAGCAAACCCTTTTATCTGCTTGAAACCTTTAATAGAACCCGGCTCTGAGTTTGCATTTGTCTGCCTCTGCCCGGTTGCTGTGAGAGAGAAAGGGATAGAGGATGAGAAGGCATGTGTCAGCGAACTGTCATCATCCCTAAAGTCCATGTGGTTTTTGTTTCTTTGTCTGTGAAGCGCTTGGATTCGAAAAGCCACGTCGTGCATTGTATCACAGAGAACGGGGATTCTGATCGTTGCAAGTTCACTGTTCATGCAGTGTTCAAAGAAGAGCTCTGCAATGGTTCAAGTCAGAGCAGAGGCGTGACTGAAACTGCTAAAAGAAAAGAGCCACGAGGTGAGTGCCAGAAAGTGGAAGGTAAACATACTGGGGATTTCGTATTTCGATGCTGTGTCCAATGCATTCATTGAGATGCATTAGAACCAGGCTTGAATTCTCTCCATGCACTGTATGTATGTGACGCCTTTGTTTTTTTGTCCTGCACAGTTAAATTGGTGAAGGATTTCAAATGTCTCTATACAACAGAGGGATTCAACTGTTCATGGATCCCAGTGGCTCTGAATCCGAACCTGGAGATAAGCTATAGGTGAGAACATGTATACAATATGTCATTTCGCTTAATTTTCATGATTGTCAACACCAAAACATTTACGGCCACAATGGTTGTATGTCCAAACACAGAGACCAACTTTAGCAATACAATAGAAAAAAGAACCACACACATATCTATAAACATGTAGACACACCAAATAAAACTACCCCAGAATAAAGAAGTGAGAAAATAAATAAATAATAAAGTTATTAATTAAAAGAACAAATTAATTCAGTATTAAAGTTGATTGAAATTACAATGTCAAACAACAGGTCGCAACATGTCCAACAAATGAGCTCCCCCTACCTGCCAGATGAGATGCATTCACACTGCAGCCCTCCATCCTTTCTCCTACGGGCTCGTACTCTCTGAAAGGTGGTGATAGCGAGTGATGCCTCACTAACAAAAAAAACATGAACATTGATACCCAGATACTTCATTACAGCTGATCCCGCTCCATGTGCATGGCATTTTCATTCTTAATTCAAGGCGGGCAGTGTTGTAAATGAGACATATCTTAATACTTGAAAGTATCTAGTGGCGACTGCAGGAATTGCGGCGTCCAAGGCCCCCCTTCAAAATAGTGAGGACTTAGCTGGTAAAGATCCAAACCAAAGTAACTCTTTGTGGCTCAACTTGAATTTCTGCCGACCTCATTCCTCACCTCTCTGTTTTGTCACTTCAGGGCTTGTGTCTCAGATCCCAACAACAATGAAAGTTTGAAAGCAGGTGATCGACCTTACATCACTGGAGCACGGAACAGTTGTTACTGGCCTGTAGCACAAGGCACGAAATATGACGAAATCTGCATTTATATTGAGTCCAAAATTGGATGGAGCTACTTCCAACCTATAATCGGTTAGTTTTATCTCCAAAAGAAATTAATATCGATGTCATTAATGTGATGGAAATAAATATAAAACATCTTCCGATCTCCCCAGGACCAGCTTCACCTGTCTTGACGATCACAGAAGACACCGATCGCCTCAAGTTGACATGGTCGTCTCCGGAGTTCCAAAACGACTGTATTTGGAAATTCGAATTCTGCTACACAGAATGCGAAAAGGCCGAAGTAAGTTGTCACCCTTTTCTCCCTGTCTTAAATAATGAGGTTTTGTATTTGACATACATTGACATATTTATCTGGTGCAAATACCACAAAAGAGAAGTCTGCAGTACAAATATTTTCTAAATCTATATGTGTCTGTTTTAAGCCAAACATTTAAATTCAGACGACTGCATCATATTCCATTAGGGCTACATACTGAAGTTTCAAACTGTCCTCCTGTGTGTGTGCGTCATTTTTTTCAGCAATGCCGGATCCACACCTACAAGCTCTCAGACCAGAATGAAACGCTCTCGCCCCAGAATGAGATGCTCTACAACCGAGACTGCCGTTACGAGTTCCGGTCCCGATTGACCACCAGAGAAAATTGCCCGAAACTAGTCAGCGACTGGAGTGAAATTGTAACTCATGGTAACCAATCAACTTTACAACACTGCTTTCAAAAGTTGTAAGACAACAATTATTGCACATATAAGCCTTTTATTAGACATGGACCTTCGGAGAATTCACCCTCTCGCTCATGGTGATCTCCTGCTGTGTTCTTACATCAGTTTGAAGATGGAGATGACCACTCTAAATTCATAATAATACATTTTATTCATACAGCACCTTTTATACATAAAATGTAGCTCAAAGTGCTTTGCAATAAAATCAAAGCCATGAAATAAGAGATCAATAAGAACACGTGAGCAATGGAGTAAAGAATTAGGAATTTAACATAAAAATTAGCACAAGGTTTAATAAGGAGAAGTTAAAAAAAGGAGAATAAAAACAGATAGATAGATCAAATTAATTAAAACAAGATCATAAAGCTATCATCAGAAGTAGCTTGTCAGATGTGTAGCAGGAGTTTGTTCCAAATCTTTGCTGCATAGCATATGTGGCACTAATAACTGTGGTCCAATCAGATGTTTCTGTCATTGGTCTTAATTTAATAAAGTAATAGTAGTACATTAATAATGTAAAGACATACGCAAGTGTCGGTGGTGAACCTCCTGTTCACTTCCAGTTGATGCGAGGGAGTTGGTGAATAAAACATTTGCTTCCTGTGGTAAAGGACATACACTGTGGTGAGTTCATCTTGGGTAAACTTTGACCCACAGTATTCCCTTCGTATTCGTCCGGATTTTGACGACTTCAAATCAGATATCGCATGGAACATCGGCAGTTGATTTGCAGGAATGTAACTTCTGCATGGGTTGGCTGAAGGGTTGGAGGCTGTGGGCATTTGGGGCTTTAGTTAAATTGCTGACTTGAGGAATACCTAGTAAAATTGTCCTTAAAAGCTGACATGTGTCTGTTGCTCTCCACAGGTGTGAACAAGACTCCTGACCAGACGCTGCCCCTGGTGGCCATCATTATCCCCATAATTTTGTTCGTCTGCATCCTTCTGGCCTGCTACTGCTTCAGGAGGTAGGTTTGACAAACAGAAATGAAGACATTAAATTGTAGCGTCTGTAGATGGCACAAGGTGAAACTCGCACTCGAACATATATTATCTCGTTATACCTCGAAGAGAGACCGTACAAAATGATCAATAGAAAAATGTAAATCTGCCTCGACCGATTGGGGGGAGAGGAGAGAGAGACCAGGAACGGTTGGGTAATCATATTTAAACTCTGTCTCTCTGGTTGTTAATGAGATATGAAGAAATTCACTTTCTTGACGCGCATTCCTTCGGGTTCTACGTTTCCAATACCAATGGCTTTATCAAAAAGGAACAGTCAGTGAGATTATTGCAACACCTGAGCTTTGTGCAATAGGAGGTCAGTTGCTAGACGACATACAGAGCTCACATGTGTGACTAACGTATGTCAATGAAATTCCCTTGAACATGAAGAAACATGACTGAAACCTAAAAGACAAGCTACTGTTACTCGAAACCCAATTTGACTTTGTTGGGTTTCTGCCAAAAGCTGTGCAGCCTTTCCACGAAAGTAACCGCGTATGTTCTCATTAACCTTGATGGGTGTGTTTAATGTATGAACTGAAAGTAAGAATGTTCAAAATATCTGCCAAACCCACAACCTCAGATAATGTAGGTGTGTACAGCTAGAACGGATGAGTGGAGGCAGAGAAATGTGAATCATGCACTGTCATGCACGTTTTTTTTTTCACATCAATAATATAAAGCAAGCCTTCAGTTCAGATTTGTATCTGTTGGGCAAACACACTAGACGGCTTGTCTCCGAATCAAATCATGTTTGCAAAGGTTGCTGAGAACAGAGAAACTGAAGAAAGATTTCACAGATTTAAAAAATAAATAAACAGCTGCTTGTTCGAACATTGTAAATTTTATGTTTTGGTGGCGAAAATATTTTGTGCTGGGTGCTTTAACTCTCTGATGTGTTTTTTTTTTTGTGATCTGTAGGCACAGCGACATTATTTGCCCCAACATACCCGATCCCTCGGCAATATTCAAAGAAATGGTGAATGGAAACAAAGAGCATAACAAAGCTGAACATAAGGTATTTATTTCTATATTGACGCGGCACTCATTAAAATCGGTGTGCTTTACTCACCTGTTTTCTCTGCCTCCACAATCACTCATTCCACTGTTGTGTTTTTCAGCCAATAGAAAATGTGTACACGCCCATGCCAGAGGACGTCGAATCCTGCAAAGTCACCCTCATAAACCAAAGTGGCGCCCTGCAGCCAAACTCCTGACAGGCCCCCCCACACCGTCATTCCTCGGGTGGTGAGCTGTCGGGGGAGAAATTGAATACACTGCACGCCCACCTGTACCTGCGACCTGCACCCATTGGACGATAGCAACTTTACGTCACACTGTGTCCATGCCCGTGCTTGATCGTCTATTCGACTCTAAATGGGACGATAATTTATAAAACGAGCTTTGTGCTGCATTGAAGAAGACTTGTAGTTATTGATTAAGAGCTACAATCGTTTTTTCCCAGACCTCTATGGGAACTGAAGTCTTTTTGCAAGCAGAGCAGTGAAGTCGCCCCTTTGTTAGTCATTGCACAGAATACAGGTGTTTGGACTTGGTAAGTTCATCGCTGACGTGTGAAGTAACTTAACAACAGACCTAAAAGCTTCTTTTTTTCTTTCCTTTTTTTACTGACCTCTGATTGAAGCGTAGATTCTGTAACTGTTGTGCGTTTAACAAATGAGCTCTGCTGTACCTGTTCTGTACTGACCTGAGCACAGCTCTGTACCACTCTGACCCGCTAGAGGGCGGCAAATACATGATCTCAGCTGCGTTTAGGCCAGAGGAGGAAGATGAGGATTCTGACCGAGTGTGTGCGTGGATTGGAGGACTGCAATTGGGCCAGTGGGAGCTACTGTACATTAACTGGGCACTTTCCGGCCAGTAAGAGGAGCTGCTGTATCCCCGGAGACCCGCTGTTTGGATGCCTGCCCCCAGGGCAGCTCGACAACAGGCAGCAGGCAATCTCCTCTAAGCAATGGACTGTGATGTAAAAGCCACCTAGTGAGGGAGTAATGTCTCAATATGTCTCAGCGTGAATACAAACACTGTTTTACATGGAACTGATTAGGACAGTGCCCTTGTGTTTGTGCTGTAATTCTTAAGAACAGACTTTCCTAATGTGAAATGTAATAGGTGTGTGGCTACAGTTGAGATGTGAACACATCTAATCCCTGTCAGTCTCTCAAAAGGAAGTACACTGTGTTGTCAGTCAGGAGACAAACAGACTTGCGTTTACTTTGCCCGCAGATGCTGATGTTTCCGCATAGAGATCACATGACTTGCACACTTGGGAACGATCATAACAACTTTCTTACATATGTCGATGTGATTTGTCGTTTGAAAATATTACTTGTGGTGTTACTGGTCGTTTTTTCCACCTTTGAACACACCTTTCAACATTGTTTTTGGGCAAGAGAATTGTGAGTGAATTCAAATTGATTACAACATGCCTGTCAGCTCTGATAATGTTGTGTAATTATTCTGTCTGCTACACACCCAAAGTGCCACATCACCATTAGCTTCCTTTATTAATACCTTTCTAACACGTACACATGACATGTGATATTCACATCATATTGTGTTATATTGTGAAACCATACTTATATACATACATATATACGTTTTAACATTCATTAATGGGCGAATGGGCTTAGTTTTGATAGCAGTTTTATAGTCTTGATGACCACTCAACACAGTATACAATATAGTTATGTCCTTTAAACACACACCCATGTGTGCAGCAGTTTGTTTAACACACATCACCCACACACCGCCAGCACAGACACAGCACCCAGGGATCCAACCAGTGACCTTTTCGTTACGGGGTGACCCACTGTACCTCCTGAACCGCAGCTTCCCACATATAATGTTTACTGTATGCTATACCTGCCCATGTATTTGTATTAGTGTATAGGACTATATATATGTGTGTGTGCATGTTTCCAGCATTAACACTGACCTTGTCAGGACCTGTAGACCTCATGACGGCCAAAGCCTGGTCCAACTGAGGCAAGGCCTCGTTTCTGGCCTCCTGGTTATAGATAATGGTAAAATGTGAATTGTACAGGGTTAGGCATGAATTTGTCTTGATTAAGGTTACAGAGAGAAGATTTAGATAAAGCTCTCCACAATGAATGATAGTCAACACAAAGTCCTCATAAAGACAGCTGCGCAAACTTATTCCCATTTTAATTTGTGTGTTAGTCCGCATTATGACCACCAAATAATAAACCACAAGGTCTGAGGAGAGACATATAGTGTCGCACAATCGGTGAATAGTCTTTCAGATGTATCCACAATATAACACGGAAAGCTTGCTTCTAAAATGAGGAAAATTTCGGCATGTTGAAACAGTCTATATATATACAGTCTGGTTGAAACCCAATGGTATAACAGGATGTTTAGCCACTAGTGGTATTTGTGCACGTAGTCATTCTAGCTTAGAATTTAAACACATAAAAATAAATAAATATAATGAGAAATACAGAAGAATGTAATTGTATCTCTCATCCTCGAAGTGTAATACATGTGTTCCAAATAGGTCTTACTATACTTACAAAGGTGATACAATCTAATATGCTTTAATCTCTGTACAACCGTGATGACATTTTTATCATGTTTTTTTTTAATTATTATTATCATTAAAGCCGTCACAGCTGTGCATTATCTTAAACTTCTTAACTTATCTTCTTATATAGTGTTTTCTGATCTCATGTTGTCTCATCTGATCTCATCCATAACGTGGTGTGTTCATATAAAACCATTGTTCACAGCTCTTGCTACGTGTGTCCTGAGTGTCCCATCGAGAAACGGGAAGTTCTCCGCCCAGCACCAAGCCTCCAAACCCTGCCCCCATAAAGGTCGGAGCCAGTGACTCAACCGGAGCCTTGAGTTCCGCTGTTGTTTCGCTCCAAGTTGAATGTGAAGGTCTCGGCGAGCGAGCGAAAACGGAACCATCGAGGGACTGGGTGAACAGAGAGAAGATGACCGGGACGACTGGGAGTTTGTCCCTGTTCCTGTTAGCTCGCCTCTTCCTGACGGTGGAGTCCCAGACGGGTAAAAACACACTCTGCTATCGATGCCTCTGTGATTCAGGATCAGCCGGTATCCCAATTTAACTATTTATAAAACTTTACAATCCTGTCTCTCTGAGATCGTGATGAATCCATATTTGACTGTAGACACAGGAACCCGGTTCACTTGTTGGAATATATATTTACCTTTATATACCCAGGTTATAATAGGTCGTGTTCGCACCGTTCACTCAAACTCACCAAACCAGAGTTGCCCTCAGCAGAGTATATGGAGGAACAAAAGTGCCAGAATTAAAAAAGTGATTTAATTAATTAATTAATAACAGATAAATTAGTAAATGCTAAAAGATGCATATTTAACAAACCAAACACAACAATGCAGTTGTGATAAAATAGGTTATATTTGTATCTTGGATATTATATAGATAACATCTCTTCGTTCATTTTTTATCCCTACATTTATTGAGTTATTAGTGTGTTATTCACTTATTTATAGATTTCTTCTTTTTATTTTGGAAGTCCTTGATCATAGCCCAGTAGCCCCCTGAAAGTACAACAAGCTTAAAGGTCCAGTGTGTAGGGTATAGGTGCGTGCGTGTCCGTTATTGTGTAGCTCTGGTATTTACATGAGTACAAGGGACTTCTTTCATACAAGGCAATGATCACATTTGTGGCCATATTCAAATCAAACCCTATGTGTAAAAACATTGTGCTGCAGTAGCAACTCCTCTGCAGAACATGATGTGGAACTGAGAAGCTACATATTGTGCATTGTATATAGGAATTGATATTAATTTGAATATTGTGCATTTAATAGAAAAAGTTGTCCTTCTTTGTGTATATTTATTTCTTGTATATTCAGCCCTTAACAGAAATAATAAATATGACACTTCCTAAGTGTTTTTTTTTGTGGACGATATCAGGTTGGTAGATCTTGGGTTCGAGAAGGTTGGGGACCACTGCTCTAATATGACTTTCTCAATTCCACATTGGTTGTAGTTACATTTACAGCTGACCAAGAGCTTACACGCCTATTATACCATTTTTTAAATCGGATAGATTCCTATTTTTATTTGGGTCCGCACTAAATCGCACCTGCTCATTTCCACCAACTACGGTATCTGAAACTTTTCAGATTCGGGTGTAACTCTCTTAGGAATCAACAAAATGTTTAAAAAACGTCCTATTACTGGATCCGCCCCCTGATCCAGATCCACGAGCCAAAATTGAATTGGCTCTTTCTTGAACCCTAACACATCCTTGCACCAAGTTTCATGGTGATCTGTCTAGTAGTTCTTGTGTAATCCTTCTACAAACAAACAGACAAACGCTGACGAATAACATAGTTTGGCCTGTGAAGTCAGGATACTAATGTGCATGTAAAAACACTCATTGTTGACACATTTCTAACATGTTGATTTTGGTCGAGATAGTGATGTTCTTGAGTGCTGGCTGTCTGACCTTAATTTATTTAAAGCCATGAATGTCCCACACTGAAAATAACATCAAAAATCGTTTACCTGTAGGAATTCTTCTATGGTGATGGAAAGAATGTTTAGTGCGAGTTTTCTACAAAATGCAGTTGTGCATACACAGGAACTGATCAAAACCCTGCTGAAACCCTATGTTATGAGATTTCTGTCCTTTTCTCCTTCTCCACTTGAGACCCAGTGTTACCACCACAGAATCTGTCCCTGCTCTGGATAGAAGACTTTAAACCTATGTTGACCTGGATACTACCACAGCACTCATGGACGAACTGCACCTATGTCGTGAAACCAAACAATGATAGGGAGGTGAGTTCCCATGGGTCTCTCCATTTTGTAAATTGTTTTTCTTTTTCACGAGAGTATTTATGAACACAACTCATTTGAATCTAAATAAACTGACATATCAGATGGGCAATGAAATTGGCCCATGCAAGCCTTACACAGACATATCGGTGTCAGTGTTTATGTTTGCCGATATAAAGTGCCATGAAGTGTTTTTTTTTGTGTGTGTTTTTAGAAGATTGTCGCTTCTCCTCCCTGGATCGCTTCTTTGCTCTATGAAAAAGGATTTCAGAAGCTGTCCGTTCAAACCGTCTGTGGTGAAAGACGAAGCAATTCAACTTACCTCTCTTTTCCAGGTTTGATTCCTTTGCTGCCCTGAATTTCACTGCTTTTGAGTACACAAAGAAATAGGCCAAAGCTTCTGAACAATATTTTTAACTGGATTCACGTGTGTTTGCTCCACACAGAGATGGTGAGGAATGTGAAGGGCTACTGGTACTCTGAAGAAAACGCTAGTGTTTTCTGGGAGACGGCCGTTCCCAGGACAGATGTTGGTTTTTTCTATCGGTATGTGTCATTTATCAAGGCCCATGCCAAATATGGTGATTGAGTGTTTTAAATACATGGCGGACTGCCATCTCTAGCCAAGTGTCCGTAGTTTTCCTGACAGAAAAGGACTGTTGCTATCTTTCATAAAACTAACCAGCTTCTTGCCGTCGAGTCAGATATAAGAGTGGTTCTCATCAAACCTCTGGCAAGAAAATGAGGCGTTTGTCCCCAAAATGTTGAGCTGTTTAATTAAATGTATCGAACAGTGTATGTGTGTGGTGTCCTCTCAGCCAGGTCTGACTTGTAAAATAGAAGCAAAACTGGGCAGATTTAAAAGTTAATTCACTTTTTGGGGATTTCAGGATCAGTGTGCAACATGAAGGCTAATCACAGTTTGTTCTCTCTTGTTCCAAGATTGATAAAGCAGGATGGTAGTGTATCTAAACGTGACCCCCGCCCACCCCTGCGAGAGTGCTCATCGTACAGTTTCACAGAAGGCGTCAGGACCGGCTGTGAGCTGCAGGTCCACCTCAAGGAGAGCATTCGTATCTTGTTCAACGGGACGGAGAACAAGAAGCTGTTCAGGAAGACCGTCCAGATTACACCGCTATTTGATTTTACTGGTAAGTTGGCCAGTGCTAATTTGGGATGAGGAGTTGTGCGGAGGAAGGAATTGTGTAGCAATATGTTACACTTCCTCATTCAATGCAAGAAGTCGCTCTTTGTTCTTTCTTGGAAATGTAATAGAAGTACGTTTCTGAGAGAATTTGTTTGTGTGTGTGTGTGTGAGTCTTTGTGTGTATATATATGGTTATTGTTGTTGTGTCATGCCCCTCTCTGCACAGTGAAACTGCCTCCCCTTGAGTGGACAGTTGAAAAGACTGGGAATAAATTCAACATCAGCTGGATTACTCCTCGCACCAGAGATCAGTTAAAGGAGTTCGTGCTTAATTACACTGAGTGTGAGACATCAACGGTAAGAGACGTCAGATTAAGTCCATTCATTTTATGCATGAACTCAATAGGTGCCATCAATAATAATAATAACATGTAATAATTTCAATCTTAGAAGCAACTGGAAGCCTCATTAAATACTTTTAATACTATTGATATTGAAATGCCTCTGAAGTTCAATCATTTTAATATTTAACTTTGCAACTCATTATGTCTCATTAGGAGCTTTTCCTTTCACTCTGTGAAAAGGTTATATTTCAGTCATATTTCAGTCTTTCTAATCAAAATAAAAGATATATATATATATATATGTATGCTCTCCTTCACTCATCTTCCTTGCCTTTGTTGTGATAGTGCTATGTTTCTTAGTGCATTACCACTAAGATAAGATAAGATAAGATAAGATCATATTTGAATATGCAATATTATAGCAGTTACATGCAATACTTAAGTTTAAAGAGATAAACACAATATAGACAAAAACATAAATGGAATAAAAACTATTATAGACAGTGTAGAAAATAAAAAAATGAATGGATTGCACAGGAATCATTGTAATGCACAGACGGAATGAATATTGCACAGTGAAGAACGTGATCCTCGCAGTGCTGCCAGGCTTCTCCGGGGGAGATAGAGCTGTGTGTTGTAGAGTGTTAATGTGAACTATGTGGACATAGTGTACATTATGTCATTTTTATGACATAATGTAAATTGATTGGTGAGTGATTAACCACAATAACAATTATGTCTTCTTTTTCCCACAGCCTCAAAAGATAACTAAAGATAAAACATCAACTGAGCGGACCGTGGTCCCTCACTGTCCGTACCGCATGACGATGCAAGCTGTGTACGGAAACAAAGAAATAAATATCTGGACCCCGGGGAGTGAGAAGAAGTATTTTGGTATGGTCTTCATCTCTCTGCTTGATATTAGAAAAGGCACTGTGTACAACTTTCCCAATGCCAAACAAGACTGCATGCCTGTCTATCTGTTATAACAGAAGAATAGAAGCGAAAACCAAGTAGTATATATATATATATATATACAAACTAATAAATCATCACGAATAGGTCATCACCATAAAAATGGCTTTGATATTATTTCTTAGGACAACTATTAAACTGTTGTGATATGCTATATCTAGCAATGTTAAAGATTCACACCAGCATTCACTGGGCTCTGTTTTGTGCAAGCCCTTATAAGACCACTAAATCTGGAGATCTGTCTATTTTGGTTGTTCTTTTTCACCAAGATCCATTAATTATTCCCTGGGAATCAGTAAAAAGGTCATAAATAATAAAGAAAGAAAATAGAAAGAAATCCTGGCCCCTTGGTCTGGATCCGGGACAAAATATAGTGAGGCCCACGTCCCATCGTCCAACCAAGTCTCCCGGAAATCCATTCAGTATTTCTTGCAGTAATCCTGCTCACGAACACAGGGGGTCAGGAACTATGGAACCGTTTAAAGCCACTGTGTGTAGGATTTTCAAAGTGCTGCTGCCATCTACAGGCGGTTTTAGGAAGGATTCTGCGACAAAGACTCCTTCTGCATTCGTGTTGTAAAGTCCTTGGGTTTGATTTGTTATTTGAAACGTTAAGCACTGTTGCTTTGTCAGTCCCCCTCAGCTGATAGTCACATTGTGGATGTGTCTGTGTGCAGATGCAGAAACCGATCCTAACGCGTTGCTGTATGCCGTCGTCCTCATCCCATTGATGTTTGCTGGCCTGACAGCCCTGACCTTTGTGTGTTGCAGGAAGCACATAGGGTCTGTAAACGTTTTCCTCCGATCCTATTGTCTCTTTATTGATTGGTTTTGACTGTGATATTTGAACTCTTACTGTACAGGAAAAAGAATCGCATCTTCCTTAAAGTGCCTCAACCTCGGGACTTCCTCACAGATATTTCTGACAACAATAAGGTGAGGTTAACTCCCTGATTGTCCTGTCTCCTGGGAGTATTAAAGGGATAGGAGGGTGTTTTGGGAAGTATGCTCATTTGCCCTGACAGGTGAGGAGGTTGACCTTAAGCTAGGTGTTAAAATCCCAAGTGTGAAACCGTACCTCATCTGTGTTGGTTCCTTTGGACGTAGTCAGGCTGTTCTGCCATGTTGCTGGTCTTTTTGCTAAGCTAAGCTAACAGGTTGCTAGCAGTCACCTTAATACACAGTTTTGTGGTCGTCTCAGTGGCGTATCTATGTTTTTTCTATATCAGGGGCCATAAAGGGGACACAATTTCAACAGAGTCGCCATTTCTATGTCCAACATCTGTGCACAAGTCCTGATTCAATAAGTTAGTCATCCCTTGTGTTCTGTTAGCTTTATAGCTTTGAGTCATTTGTAGGAGTTTTCATTTCTCAAAGGAAGTTGTCCTGGTCTCTACAATGATGGGCTTTTTAAAAGCCACGCTGAGTTTTGTTTCCTTTGAGACCCCCAAACATTTCTCCTTCTTTTCTTCTCAGAGCACTGCTTGCAATCTGTTCTACCCAGCAGAGGAAGAGAAATGCAGGATCTCACTGGTGTTGGAGCCTGAAATCAGCTAACGGAAAGACGAGTGAAAGTCTCCCGAGCTCCTGTTGAACCGGCTCAAGAGGAAAATGGGAGACTGTGCTGTCGAAGAGGACACGTCTGCTGGTCAGAATGTCGAGCAAGCTTTTTTATTGGCTCGTCGATGAGGTGTGTCAAAGCAAGTTTTCAGTCTTAGAACATATGACCCACACAGTCATGCAGCAACCCCGGCAGCAGCAGCTAGAGTTCATCAGATCTGTAGGGTCTTAACAACCGGTCGTTCTGCAGCGACACATTTGCATCCAATAAATTCACTTTTTCCCGATTGTTTGCGCATTTATAAGTTGTCGTTAGAAAATGTTGCCATCAAATGTAGCTGCTACCTGAATGTGTGATCGATCAGCGCTGGTGCTTGTCTGGTTGAGATTGTTTCCAATGTTAATGTGTTTATTTGTTTAGACTTAAATATAAAGTTAATAAATCACAAAGCTTGGCTCAGCAATGCGCTGTCTCTTGTGTCCTTTTCCTCACAGCTGAGTCTCTTTGCACCAAATCCAGAACACAGACTTACAATGAAGAAACACACGTTTACACGCCGTAGCAGATAAGCTTAGTTTTTGTGACATAGCAAAAAATGATCAAAGTTTCCACAGTTAAAGATTTTTGCGCAATAAACCGGGCTGGTTGACGATCTGGACCTGCGTTGCGACAGGAAGTTCACATATAACTTGCTATAAATTGTGACATCAGACAGAGAGGGAAGTTGTTGGCCCACACATTACATTACATTACATTTCATTTAGCTGACGCTTTTTATCCAAACCGACTTACAATAAGTGCAACAACTCCGAGGGTACAGACCCAGAACAACAAGAATCAAGAAAGTACAATTTCTTCAAAATAAAACAAAACTACAAAGTGCTATAAGTAAGTGCCATTTAAGTGCTACTAAAGTGTTAGTTTCAAAGAGTTGTTAAAGTCGGAATATACTGCCACATCACACACATACACTGCCACATCATCTCCACAGAGCTGGTTCCTCTTGTGTGTCCTTGACATGTAAAGACGACAGTGAGGAGTCCCATCTTCAACTGTTAAGATACTGTGTCGTCTAACGATTGGAGAATACATTTCTGGCTTGTGCACATGTGCTTTCAGTAGACACAGTGTGATGCTGGAAGGGAACATACTTTTACTGTGAAGTTTCACTTCTTCTCACTGAAACCTACAGAGAACAAGTTATACCAAAGTAGTGTTTCTGTTCCTGAGTATTTCCCATCCCTGTCTCTTCTGCCTTGTGGTTACAAGGGTATTGCATTCATTATTGCATCACATTGCACACATCATGTCACAATAATGATAAGCTATCTTGGTGTCAAAAGGTCAAAACCATCTGTGCAACAAATAATTAATATTTAACATTCAAAACAAATTGAAAACAACCAATTACACCATGAGTAAAATAAAAAATAAAAATCGAACTATACAATGCCTGTTAGATTTAAAATTCAGAGCCACAGGTACATGTTGGCCGAATCACATTAGATACACTGGACTGATTAAACATGATGACGAGACTGGTTTGCTTTAAGCAGCGTCTCAAGTTTCTACTTTTTAAGATAGAGAATATTGTTTCTTAAATCAACATGTAGGCTATTCCAATGGTTGGTGGCTCTGAATGAGAAGAGTGCTTTCTGATCACCTTAAGTAGCTCTCAAATATTAAAAATAAGTTGTCTGTATTTTTAAGTCACTATTTTTCAACCCGATTTTCAGCAATATTTGTGAACTTTGTTATATTCATTTCCCCAGTAAAAACATATTCATCCAATGTCAATGTCAAATCTAAATATTCAATTTAACCCTTTACAGATATTGGGATTTGGATTTAACATTAATATTTGAGATTTAGATTTTTAGTTGATATCTAGATTACATTTTTTATTCAATGTATATTAAACATTTATATTTAACATTCAGGTTTCAATTTAATGTTTCGATTACACATTTCAAGTGTATTTTGTTCAAAAGAAGTCAACAAAGTTCACATAAATTTCTATAAATTGTGACATCAGACAGAGAGGAAGTTGTTGGCGCACACATACACTGCCACATCATCTCCACAGAGCTGGTTCCTCTTGTGTGTCCTTGACATGTATAGAGACCTGCAGACAGTGTCTCCTTGTGCCGAGGAGGGGGGGGGGGGGTCGTTTCTTGAATCTGATGCAATCTGTGTGTAACCGGTGCACCAGTGTTATTCCAGACATGCAGCAGCATTATGGAGCTCCACTGACCTACATGGGAGTCACATGTGACCATGAGTCCAGGACAGGGGAGAAAATAAAATCAATATGTGTATCTATAGAAATAGTCTGTATACTAACTACACTGTCTGCGCTGCAACATAACACAAGGTCTAATGTCCTCATAATGGAGACCTCACACACACACACACACCATGCACTGATAATCACGTTCGATGCAAATACAGCTGACATCTCAGAGTGTTCACAAGTAAATAATTTATTATAGAATATCTTTTGATCTTAAATCCATCCACTCACCACCACGTGCAGGGACATATATATATCAAATATTTCTGTGAATACAAAGCCCCGACAAAAACCATACGACCGCTGTGAGTTAAGCTACTTCTCTCAAAACAAATTTTCCGCTGGTACACCTTCACAATAAAAGCCTATGTTAAGTGGTCCTAGCACAGCGCCCTCTGCAGTCACGGAGGCTTTTATTTTGTCACCGACGCATTAGCACTTCCGGTCGATCGCCATCTGACTTGACAGATCTCCCGCCTCAACTGCGCCATCTAGCGGTGAAACCCGGGAATTGCCAAAATGTCGGCTCAGACTGGTCCTGATGCTGCAGGGATGCAGAGCAGCGACGTAGGAAGGGAGGGAGCGATAAAATTGATGCCGTATATGAAAGATCTGGCGCAGTCTCTGTGGCGCAATGGAATAGCGCGCTGGACTTCTAATCCAGAGGCTCCGGGTTCGAGTCCCGGCAGAGATGGGTCACTATGGTAACACATGGTGTGCTTTTTATCAGCTGGACACAGATGATGATGCTCTGTTCGCTGTTGATGATTTTCTGTTAATCCTCAATGAGCTGCAGTGAACAGAGAGAAGCTCAGTCCTGCTTCACTCTCACTGGCCTCATGTTGAATAGACATTTCTTCTTTTTTATTTATTTCACACATTTTGTCCACAGTCGTATTTTACACCCTTCATATCTCTTACATTTGAATTTATCCGGGGACTGGATGGTTTTGGTGCATGATGAAATGGTTGTGTTTTAGAGGAATAGCTCTACAGAAAACAAATGTTTTGAGATGTGCCTTTAAACACCAACTCCATTGAGAGGGACAAGGTCCATCTGTCAAAAGTCCAAAGCTCCATGGCAATGGAAATCCAAATGATTCAGCTTGGACTTCCTCTTCTTTAATCGTACGTTTGTGTTCATTCATAATGTGAGACAAAAAAGTTGCTAACTGACATTAGATGACTTTTGAGAATTTACAAGGGAAATTCACTGAAATCTTTTAACAGCAATTATTGAAATTTATAAAGATTATCATTATATTATAATTTTTAAGAATTGCGCTGAAAAATGCAAAGAGATATATACTGAATACACCGAAATATATAGAAATATCCATTAAAAAAAATACGCTGCCAAATACAAAAAATATACATAGATACCTTAGAAAAAATACACTGAAATATTGAATATGAAATGTGCTGAAGTATTTAAAAACAAATATTCAAAAATATACACTGAAATTTATTAAACTATAATATTAACGATATATCCATAATAACAAATTGATCCAAAGAAATTATTAAAATGAATTAAAATGAACTGAAATATATAAATGCACTGAAAAAAGACATTTCCAGATAAATTTACTGGCTGTACTATAACTTATAATATTGATCCATCAATTATTCCTCATATTTGTACAGGTATAGTCCACAGACTCTTTAAATTAAAAGGTAATTTCAGATTGAAAAGGTTCACATCTCTCATCTGGATAAGAAGTGTGTTCTTTGTTCGTGTGTGCGTGTGTGTTTGTGTGCCCCTGTGTGTGTGAAGGTATTTTGGGATCCTTGCTCCAGTTGTAGTGATGGGTGGGAGAGCAGAGCACTTGCAGGGTTGCTGCGGAATTAACGCCACGTGGGGGCGCTCCAGCATCGGTGTTGTGGCACGGGGCTCACTGGATGGAGATTCGCGGATCTTGATACAGTTACAGTATCACAGGCGGCGATTTCATCATGGTGACATCACTGTTCTATTCCATGAAATACTCAACATAAATAATAATTTTATTCCCATAATTCCCATCTCCTCTGATATTTTAATGATAATCCTGACTTTGTCAGGACATTATTTGTCTTTCTCATTACTGCAGAGTCTCATGTGTAGTTTCATCGTATGTGTCTGCTCATTCTGCTGTAGATTTGTTTGTTATTATTTGTTATATTCAACAGATTGAGGTGTGGAGCTGAGTTAAGGAACCAGGCTCATCTGGAACGACTCAATTACCTCATCATGACCCAAAACCCTCCACTACAACATTGTGTCTAAGGAATTAGGTCTCTCTGAGTATGTTCAGTTTATTTATTTATTTCATCATGTTTCTCTTTCTAGTGTGTGTGTGTGTGTGTGTGGGGGGGGGGGGGGGGGGGGGGGGGGAATAAGTAGTAGTTGTGGAAGAAGAAGAAGAAGAAGAAGGGGCATTGCTGTGGTGCCGCTGACGTGAGATAGGGAGAGGAGAGAGAGAGAGAGAGAGAGGAGAGAGAGAGAGAGAGAAGAGAGAGAGAGAGGAGAGAGAGAGAGAGAGAAAGCGAGAGACAGAGAGAGAGACAGAGAGAAACAGAGAAACAGGGAGACAGAGAGACAGGGACAGATAGAAAGAGAGACAGACAAAGAGAGAGACACAGTGAGATAGAGAGAAAGAGAGAGAGAGGAGACAGAGAGGGAGAGAGAAAGAGAGAGAGAGAGAGAAACACAGAGAGACAGGCAGAGAAAGAGAGATAGACAGAGGGGACATAGAGAGGAGAGCGAGAGATGAGAGCGAGAGAGAGAGAGAGAGAGAGAGAAACACAGAGAGACAGGCACGAGAGACAGGCAGAGAGAGAGAGACATAAAAAGGGGGGGGGGGGGGAGAGAGGAATGCGCCTCTAATGAGAATATGGCATCAAGTCAGAGACATTGCTGCAAACACCGGAAGTTAAGCGAAATTGTCTAAAGTTTAATTCAGATTATTATCTATATAGTTTCTCGAGCTGTGTAGTTGTTTCAAAGGGACATTTCTCAGTTGATAACACAAATAACAGTAAAGTTACACTATGGGCGCATTTAAACATGGATTATCATAAATCATAATCATCAACATGACAACAACAATGATATTAGCTGTGTTCAAGGGGACAGGGTGGCTAAGGTGTTCCTTTTTTCGTTTGTGATATTTTCGTTATTATGTTTACCTCTGATCTTCCCAGTTTTAGTCTTCTCACTTTATTGTGAAGGCCAGAGGCAGGAAAGTTGAAGGTGTCGTCATCGAAGCGAGCTCGGAGGCTGTGGAGCGGAGCAGGAGAAGAGGGAGAGCGGAGAAGAGAGAGCGAGAGAGAGAGAGAGAGGAGAGAGAACAGCGAGAGAAGCAGCGGTGAGATGGTGTAGAAGCGGAGGATTATTACTCTTCTTCTCCGGTGCTGTTACCGTCCTCACGTCCGCCCCGTCCCCGCTTTTTGATGCTGTCCTCACGGGGCCGTGAGCCACGATCGGACCCGGCGGAACCATGCAGAGGCTGCTGCTCCTGAGTTTGCTGCTCACTTCTCAAACTGGTAAGGCTGCGTGCGTGCGCGCGTGTGATCACATATTACTATTAATCCGTGTCCGGAAGGGCTTGGAGAACAGACGTGCGTGTGTGTGCGCGTGCGAGGAAAAGGGACAAAGACGTGGGCTATGGCAGGATTTTCACAGTGTTCCCCTCACATCCCGGTGTGCGAGCAGTGGGTCACCTCAGGCGTGCGTGCTTGTGTGTGTGTGTGCGTGCGTGCACGAGAAAGACAGTGCGTGCGTGTATATACGTGTGTATACGTGTGTATAAGCATGTGTGTGTGTGTGTGTGCGTGTGTGCGTGTGTGTGTGTGTGCCGCAGCAATGGATCACCACTTTTTTTTTATGATCACTGTCGCGCGCCGGTAAAAAAAAAAAAAGAGAAAGAAATGCAGACGGTCGCGAGTGCGAGTGCGCGCTCAACTCGAAGGGGGACTCGTGCGCGCGCGCCCCACCGGCCCAAACGGACCTTTTGCACATGAGACAAACCGAGCACCCCCCCCCCACCCCACCCTCAACCTCCCACCTCCCGTTACATTGAGGCGGTCGAGGCGATGAGGACGTGACGGGAATGACAGTGATTGACCAGCGCTGCTCTACATGCCAGCAGCACCGTGCACGCTGCTCTCGCATGTGAATGGCTCGTCAGTCAGTGAGAGCGCACGCACACGCACGCGCACACACGCGCCCCTCCTCTGCTCCTGTCCTACCTGAGCGACCTGACACACAGCATCACTGTAACCCACTCTGCTTATTTCAGCTGCACAAAGGACGCGTGTGCAGCATGCAGCATGCAGCAGTGCCTCACTCTGCCCCCCCCCCCCCCCCCCCCCCCCTGTGTACCTGTGGGCTCCCAGGTACATTGTTGGCTTATGGTAATCGCAGCTGAGGCTGAGTTGCTAGGAGACAGGAGGCTGCAGGAGGAGGAAGAGGAGGAGGAAGACGAGGATGGTTGTAATTTCTCTAAGCTACCTGTTTGATCGATTCACATCTGTGTGTTTGTGGCGTCGCCACAGCAAACCTCCCCCTTTTTCTCCCCTGCCATTGTCTACCTTGGCTGACCGGGAGCGTGCACGGCCACTCGACCACTTCATCATAGGTAGGGGTGGGGCGTGTTGGGCAAAGGTATAGAAAGGGATGATGTCACCGTTGTCTGCCTGGCTTTGTGTCGCTCAGGGCCGGCTCGCCATGCTCGGCATCCACCCATAGTGCATGGACGCATGGATGACACTATGTGGCCGCCGTTGCAACACACAAACACACACACACACACACACACACACACACACACACACATACACACACACACACACACACACACACACACACACACACACACACACACACACACAGACTATGTGCAATTTCCAATCCAGACCCTTTGTCTCTGTCACATGCTGTCCCCTCATAAACTGTACATGTCACACGGATGTCAAGGAGCACACACACACACACATACACACACACACACACACACACACACACACACACAGCCCATTTACATGTGTGACGCCATGTGTCCCATTGTCTGTTGCTGCACTGTTACAACTCTTGCATCCACTATTACGCTCAAACACAAATATATTTGATTTCAAAGGCTTTTTCCCAGAGACAAGATTAGCAGACTGTAAACGGGGCTGCGTGGCTCAAAGCGGGCGTAGTGGGTGTCAGGTCTCAGATGTTGCACTGTGGCGTTTGCGTCGGGCTGTGAAAACACGAGAGCAGCGGCGGCCACCATCCACAGAGGGCTGAGTGCCTCCTCCCAAGAGATAACACATCCCGAGCATTTCTTCTTTTTACGGCGCACGCAGACTCTTATCTCTTCATTAGACTGGTAAAACAGTATTTCATGGCCTGCAATTTGCACACGTGTAATTGCCCGCTAGTGCTAATGATTGCATGGTTATTAGTCGAGGGGCTAATTAAAGCGGTGGTGGATCAGAATGTTTTCAAGTTGTTTTCGATTGGTTCATAAAGCTGCAGCCGGGACGAGCTATAGGAGAAGTCTCGACTAGCAGCACCACTATATTTGATTGATTGAGCATCCTGGCCTTGTATCTACATACCAACCTGCTAATAAGTCCCAAGCAAGCGCCACCGTTAACGCAGCTGTTAAACGTTACTGGACGATCAATCACTGGGAACACACTCCTTTAACTGCCTAACGAGAAGGGGGGGGGGGGCCTTGAGGTCGCAGCATTGCACCTACAGCCCAGACCGGGGGGGCTAAAACGCTGACTCGGACAAAGGCCCCGGTGCAGGTGTACCATTTGTCAGCCTGTGTCCTTTTGTTGCGAGCCGAGGCCATGAGCTGCCGCCGCCCCCCCCCGACTCTCCGCTCTGAACCACACAGGCCGAGCCCGTGAATCACAGACCTCAGACGGATTCCTGCCTTGTGCTCAGCAGAGAGAACATTCACGTGCTGGAAGAGTCAGACGCGTTCGGCGGGGCTCTCGCGCGCCCGGAGGAAAGGAGGGCGCCTCGAGGGCTTGTTTGATCAGGGAAGTGCTGGTTCTACTCCTGCATGTGTACTGTTAATGACTCAAAGTGGGCTGTAATGGTTCAAATAGAAATGAGGAAATAGGAAAAGCCTCGTAAAGAATCCGGCGTGGCACTCAAACACTCTGCTGATTTACATTTCATGCATTGGTTGCCAGTAATAATCGGTGACATTTTCGTTTAAATAAATTCAAATCCCCCCCCCCCCCACCCCCTATCACTGAGTACTGGTGGTACATGAAATATTTTCCCATTTCCCAGGCAAAAAACTGTCTCTGTCGCACTGCAAGTGATTTATTTGATGTTCTCGCAATAAATAAAAGAAGAACGAGGAGTTAGCCCGAGCTAATCTCCTGTAGCCAGTCCTCTGTCTCATTAAGCTCATGCAGAGCTGGAGAAGAGAAACCTCTGAAGTTCATTACTCGGTGGATGCGTGGGGACACTGTGGGCTACGATAACTGCTCCAACTGCACTGGAAGAACTCGTCCCTGCTCAGATTATGGCGAGAAGAGATAGAAGTATATGAGCCGTTAAAAAAAAGTGCCACCTCCAGAAAATCATTCTTTTTTCTGCCTGTGAAAGAATAAAGAGATGATTGCTAATCGAAACGATGAGATTTAAAAGTTGAAAACTAAGAGGTAGTAAGTGATAAGTATGAGATAAGTAAATTATCATCGGGAAATAGTGCATTGGGATAATGAGACATCAAATAAGGGTCAAAATTATGACCTACTAAGTAATCATTTTGAGATGTTAAGTCATTGTTTTTAGATATTAAGTCGTAATTTTTTGAGATTTTAAGTGAGTATTTTGAGTTACTACATCATTTTGAGTTAGTAAGTCATTATTCTGAGTTATAAAGTCATTATTATGAGTGATTAAGTCTTTATTTTGACATACTAGCTCATTATTTTGAGTTACTAACTCATCATTTGGAGTTGGTAAGTCATTATCTTGAGAAACTAAGTCATTTATAGGAGTTATTAAGTCATTATGGTTCGAAAGTTTCTCTTTATAATGACTAACAGGATTTTTTGGACCAAAGTTGCGAGAATAGTCTTTCATAATAATCAAACTATTTATAGAGAAGTGACACTCTTTTCGTGAGCGCTCTGCCATGGTGTCAAGGCTAACCAACCATTATTGCGTTGCTATAGTGAACCCTATAGTCTAGATCTAGAGTGACACATGTAGCGAGACAGAAGTCCTTTATTTTTACCCAAGCGAGCGAGCTATCCGACTCTGAAGCAACCCAGCGTTCATGGTTTTGTGTTTTTTTAACGGGATATGAAACGAAGCCTATTTACCAATAAGCATCTCTAATTTACATCAGCCACTGAACGCAACCAGTGAACAAGCTGTAAAGCTCGACCTGGGAGTGGAGCCCGTGATGTCATAATGTACATCCACGCCTGTTGCTCCCCATTGGGTTCCATTCAATCGGGCAAATCTTGGCATTTCTGTCCCGGCGGGTGTTTGTCAACGTGTGACATGTTGATTGCTTCTCCCAGTTGATATGCTGGTCTAAGGGCATTCCTCTGGACACGAGCGTCCCACAATGCTCTTTGAAGTGGTGCTTGGGAGAACAAAGAGCGGCGCGTGCATGCGTTCAGATGACCCAGGGAAATCTTTGGAGGGTGCAGAACTATTTAGTCGCACAACTCATTGTCAAACTTGTGGTCCGAGGAAAATTCCATCAAAAGTACAGGCACACATTCGCTTTGAGCTTCCATAACGGCTGCGCGAAGACTCCTTAAGTGAATGCTCAGGATTTAAAGGCCCCTCTAATTTGATTGTGTTTGAAAGGCTGGGGGCATCCGAGTTATAAAAAGAAGATCGGAGAAAAAACAACAACATCCCCTTAAAAATGTGTCTTTATGCAGAGTCCCCTGAGCGAGAGAAGAACACTTTATCACATCTGACCGAATCTATCGGCCTTGTTTTCCCAAACTGCACGGCTGCCACATTCTGCTGAGAGGACCAATGTGGGGAAACGGAGGGAGGGGACGAGGGAAGTGGGAGGGCGGGGGTGGATACACCAAAAAGTTGTTTTGGGGGAGAAATGGAGGGGGGAGACAAAGCGGGTTAGTCTTGTGGGCAGGTGGGCAGAGCCCGATCGAGAGTGATTGGAGTTTTTTTCTTTCTTGTGTTTGTTTTAAAGGTGGAGAGGAGGAGGGGGGGGGCAGCATTGTAGTATGGGGAGGGGAGGGGAGGGGAGGGAGGATGGGGTGTGCTGGATGAAAAGAAAAGCGAGGAGAGAGGGCCGAGGACGAAGGAGGAGGAGGAGGAGTGGTCGGGCAGGCCAGCGGCGGAGAGAAAGGGACCATTACTCAGGCTCCACTGCCCCCTCAGTGGGGACAGTGGAGCAGCTCATTCAGACAGAATATGTCGGCCGCTTCAAAGGCTACAGTTTGCTCCGGAGTCGTCAGGAGTGAGTGAACCGGCATCCGAGGTGCCAGTCCAGCCCCCCCCCCCATCCCCGCCGAGGTCAATTGGCATTAATCTGTGTTGCTATTAACTTTACTTCTCTTTTTTGCTTCCTGTCCCTTGCAACACGAGCCCTTGTTTCTGCTTACCTCAGTTCATTCTTTCTCTCTTTCTTTCTGTCCCCTCCTGGACTTTCTTTTTTTTCTCCTTTTAAATCTGAGTCCCCCCCTCCCTTCCTCCCCCATCCTCCCCTCACCATTACTTCTTCTCTTTCCATCTACCCCTTTCTCTCTCGTGCTCTCTCTCTCTCTATAATAAGTTCCAGATGTGGTTCTCGCATTCCTCTGGTCGGTGAAGAGAGAGAGAGCAAGAGAGAGAGAGAGAGAGAGCGAGAGGAGGGGAGGGGGTTGGTATGAGTCTGGGGGAGGCGGTGGGGGAGGGTAAGGGAGGAGAAGCACATGAATTAAAACAGGGAGCACATGATGGGGAAGAGGAGCCCATTTACTGTAACACACACGCAGTAACGTGTGCTGGAAAACACGAACACACACACACACACACACACACACACACACACACACACACACACACACACAGGCAGTGGGAGGGAGAATGGATGCATTTGTGAGGCGGAGGAGGGGGGAGTCGGTCCTGTAACCTCAAAAAGTTTTGGGACATTCTCCTCCTCTTCCCCTGTTTCCCCCTCCTCCTCCTCACCGACTCCCTCCGCAGGAATGTGTCTGACGCTGATGATGTCACTTCATCTCGCCGCTCTCCCAGTTTCTGCTGCTCAACAGGGACAGGGCCGAGGGGGGGGGGGGGGGGGGGGGGGGTGAAAGGGAGTGAGAGAGAGAGAGAGCGAGAGACCCCATGTTCTTTATCCATCTTGCTCTTACAATAACAACATTAGGGTCAGCCGTCTAACTCGATCGGTTACCACAGCACCGCCAGCCCTTCGCCGTCTCCTCGCCGTGTAATATAACAGCCTGCAGGCGGAATTATTGCACACGGCGAATAATGAGCGAGCAGCCTCTTGATAGTCATAATCATCAATGGCTTCCAAGGCCAGTCATTAAAACAATGTTGTTCAGATGCATTACTTTCTTAAAGGCCGCCCCGGCTAGTTTCATACTGGACCCTCGAGGCAAAGCTTACCACAGCCCAGTTTACCAATGTCCTTAGATCCAGATTGGACTCCGTCTAATTAACATTTTTTCAAGTCATCGCAAGTTGATTTGCTCCATTGCCAAAAATTGGGCTGTTCTGTTGTGACAACAGGCTCCACTTCACGAGGGAGGTTTTCCACAAGACTTAGGAGCCTGGCTGCAGGGATGTGCTCCCGTTCATGTTGGGCGATAGGTCCCTGGCTCATGGTCGGCATTCCAGTTCCTCCCAGAGGGGTTGTATGGGTTTGAGGTCAGGGCTCTGTGGAAAGCACTGTTTTCAAAGATAAAGCTAGCTGGTGTGATGAAATGAGTAAAGAACCTTCCTCAAGCTGTGGTCCACTATTGGTTGAAATATCATTCTGTGCTGCAGCAATATGGTTTCACACCTGAAAGTCATAGTCTAAACCAAGATTCATGTATTTGTTATGTTGTTTACATTTGATCTGCTTAGTTTTGGTGTCAGATTGCAATCTAGGAAGCACGATAAATACTTAATAATATTTATAATGATATTATAGTGGCAACAACTGCCAGCAGAATGAATGACCTTGTTGCATTATATCATTTGAGGTACCGACTTTTCCATTGTTTAATGCTCCTGTTGAAAAGTCCAAACCATTCCAAAAAGTATTTTCACACAGCAACCACTCTAAACCATGGCTTGTTTGATCCGGACTGAGACCACTTCCAGTCTTCCAGTCTTGTCCGTGTGTTTTCAATCAACTAAGACGCCTCCTTTTCAAAGTGACAACATGCACTCGTGCCGATAGCAGCGAGGGGCTCTGTAGCAGTATTACGACACCCTCTGAGGTCAAGGCCCCTGGGCTTTTTATTGGATGGTGTGTGACAGATGACATTGCAAGAAGCTCCAGTACATACCAATAAAATTAGATTGCACTGTATCGAATTAAAGCAGACCTTGGGAGGAGCTGATTTATGGATGGGACGTTGCTTGTAAAATAGTCCTGCTGGATCCCCGTCGCCGTGCCGTCCTGTAACGTGAGGGGAATCGGTGGATCTGAGACCGACACAACCCACAGGGCGGATGTTCACCGGCGATATCACGTGGTTCTATTAGGAATGAGTCGCTGCCCAGAAATCAGCGGGGACTCGCCGCTGTGAATTAGTAATTCATTATGGTATCGATTGTGTCAGTTGAATTCAGCGGCGACCCCTTGCGCTACAAGCTCCACAGCACGATGCTACAGAGGAGCAGCTTGATACGTGTGTTGTCCCCCCCGTTGAAGCTTATCCAGAGGACGGCCATTGTTAGTCCTGGTCACCCCTGGTTACAGCAGAGTATTCTTTGTCAGTCGCTCGGCAGGTCGGCCGCACAGGCGCTCCTGGATTACCAGCGGCAGGCCGGCTCTCTACCACTTCAGCATATTCATGTGCCCGTAATGTGTCACGTAGCTCGTCCATGAATTATCATATTACCCACTACTGATCCAGGGGTTGCCATGGCCACCGTGTCTATCATTGTGTCAGCGGTCCTCACTGGCTGTAGCCATGGTAACAATGTCGGTATTGTTTGGTGCAAATAAGGCTCTTCAGATGTGAAAAGTGTGTACGAGAGGAACCCCGGAGAATTTAACACAAACACACACAGAAACAAACAAACACACACAAACACTAAAACACACACACACACACACACACACACACACACACACACACACACACACACACACACACACACACAGAAAACCAGTCGTCACACCTTGACATGAGCTCATGCTCATGGTGGTATCAAAATGGACAGACAAAGCAGAGCACCAATTTTCCTCCTGCCACTTCCAAATAAACGTGTTTCCAAAGCAACCATTTTTATAGTAATGGTGAGAGAGAGAGAGAGAGAGAGAGAGAGAGAGAGAGAGAGAGAGAGAGAGAGAGAGAGAGAAACTGAAGCAGATATGCTTGAAGGTGGAAAGGCAGTCGGAGAAGGGGATAAGGCACTAGGTGGAGGGGAGAAGGAGGAGTGATAATTTCTACGTAGATGCCTCGAAGTAGAAGGAGGTAGATGTAGAGGGAAGTGAACAGGGAACGGGAAGGGGGCAAGGCCACAAAAGAGAGGAAGAAAGAGAGGTCGCTGGCTGCTAGTAAGGGGGAGGACGGCAAGGTAAGGTGACAGAGCAAGGGAGCGAGCAGGAGGACAATGCGTCAAACAAAGGCAGGAGTCTCCTAGTCTTTCTCTTTCTGGCTCTCTCCCCACTCGGGCCCTAATCTTCCCCTCCGCTCCTTCTCCACCTCCAGGAGTCACCTTTGTGTTTGACTGACACGGTGTCGGCACGCTCAGCGGGTCGCCTCCTTTCACTCCCCGCTCCTCTCCGTCTCCGTCTCTCGCCTGCTCCTATAGTGGCGTCACCATGGCGACGAGTTATTATGGCCGTCTTGCCGGGGCGGCCATGTTGTTGTGAGGAGACAGGCACAGGTGGTAGAGTTCCCACGGGCGGAAGAATGGATGGAGAGGCTGCACGTGCTCATGTGGTTAGGGGACGGAGCTGACGACAGTACATTCACATAAACTGTTTCTATTACTGATTTTGTATTGTTTCCTTTTTACCACTAATTTCTGACATTTTATAGACGTCTTGAAAGTAGTAATTACTTGGTGCAAACAGCCTCATGCACACCCACAGGACACAGGATGCCCGGGCAGATCAGTCAGTGCACGGTGTGA
Organism: Pleuronectes platessa; assembly: GCF_947347685.1. Lineage (NCBI taxonomy): Eukaryota > Metazoa > Chordata > Actinopteri > Pleuronectiformes > Pleuronectidae > Pleuronectes > Pleuronectes platessa. The sequence continues at coordinate 11,724,660 of NC_070648.1, forward strand.
CTGATGGACTGACAGATGGATTTATGTGCAGGCATTTACGGCGAGAGAGAGAGCGAGTCCGTGCCGCATGACTCCCGTGGCTGCAACTTTGTCCCAAAACAATGATGTCATCTTCCTCCATCACACTTCACAGCTCCTGTGGACCTCGCCGTCTCTCTTTGTTCTCCTTCTCCCTGCATCTCATTTTCAGGCAGCCCCCCCCCCCCTTCTGTAACAACCAACGCATCGGCCACACGCGGCGGCGATATGGAATTAGACAGATAACAAAATCAATTTGGAGCGGATTGACTAACAGTAGAAAGCTAGACGGGGGGGTTGATGGTGAATGAGAGACAGTGCGGCCGCCTCACTATCAATTGGATCGGTGGAGGGAAGATGAGGTCATTGAAAATGTTTTCTCTCAATTTCAGAAAAATGGGTGTACCGAGCACAAGGGAGGGTTTCATCAGACGCACAGATGCCCATACGCCGTGTGCACCCACAGACAGAAAAACTTTTTTTGGGCAGTTACTTTACACGTCAGCTGTTGCTATGGTGACGCACGTCTGTGATCCAGCCGAAGCCCGGGATTGGCTGGAGAGGAGCGAGGTAGAGGAAGGCTGGGGGACTTTGTTGCAGGGGTACGGCGGGGGTACGGGGAGGGGTGGGGCCAGACACAAAGATAATTCGATCGATGCATACCAATCCATACAAAGGGCATTTTATTTAATAGCATGTGATTTAGTGAGGCTGAATGTCGCCGGTGAACCATTTCCCAGAACTCTCTGCTCTCTGCATGGCATCACTTCAAGCCTCGTCTCCCGTCCCGTGCACGGAGAGGCGAGGTGAGCCTGTGTTTAAATGCTGAAAAGCAAGCTTTGCCATTCACTGCCCAGCAGCAGGGCGTGTGGCAAATGAAGGAACGCAGGGCAAAGGAGCAGCACACTTTCTAAAAATAGCTCAACCCTCTTTGCATGCATATACCCTTTCTGTAATTCTCAGCAACAAATTGACGCTTCATTACCTTGCTATTAAAACACCATCACATGGTGCGAGAGGTGCTTTCGGGCTAAACTGCTGTGGTGGTTCACACTATGGTGGCGTGTGGCCATGCTTTTGGTGAGTCACACGGCAAGGAGTGCATGTGTGTGTGTGTTTGTGTGTGTGTTTGTGTGTGCTCGCCTTTGGCTTTGTGTCTGGTTTGAAAAGCCGAGGTTGGTGTCACAGTGTCTGCAGGGGCCGTTGTCCTCGGCCCCCACATTAATCCTAATCCCTTTCCAAACTTTGACTTGGGCTGTACTTAATCCCAGACTAAACTGAGACCCGCTCCCAGTGGAGATGGAGATGCTCCGCTGGCTTGACGGTTCAGTCCGTGCCGTGGCTCGATCTATGCTCCGGAAACCGCTTCGGCGTGTCGATTACATGTTTGGGGTTTAGACTGGTTATGTTTGTGTTTGTGTCGACAGGAAATGGTTAGCCCATGTGGTGTGGGGTGGGTCATCTGTGCTGCCTGTCTGTGTGTGTGTGCGTGTGTGTGTGTGTGTTTTCCATGTGCACGTGGTCATGGTCACAGCTCTTTGTGACCGTGGTCTTTGTGTGGACAGGCTGCTTGGAGTCTCCCGGTGGTATCTTGGGAATCAGTGACTCAAGGAAATCAGGACACACTCTAAATTTGTCACTGCAGCATAACCCACATAATGAAAGAATACATGCTCCCTCGCTTCTGTCCTGCCAGTGCTGCTCCATCCAGGCAGATTTCCCTGTTAAAACACAGACACGAGCGCTTACACCCGTGTTGACAAGTGTTAACTGGGTAATATGGAAATCAGAAGAGCACATGTTTAAATGAGTCAGTGTTTTCAGTCCTTTGCATGGGTGTTTTCTCCGCAGATTGTGTAGCCTCCGCTCAGACGCTTTCAGTTTGGATTATGCTCGTGGTTTACTGAGGGAGTTGAGGGAATACCTCCAGCTCCCGTATCTGAGGTGGTGGAGGAAAGGATTTGCTTGCCCTCGGGCTACTTGGGTTGCGGGGTAGTTTAAACCCAGCTAAACTCTCTGCGCACCCATGGATATTTGAGAATAGGTTTCTTGTGCTTTTTAAAATAACTTTGTTTAAATCCACACTGTACCGTACAGCAATTGGCATTAGACAAACGCGAGGTTGATCTCATTATGGTGCATACAGGACATTTAATATGCATACTCTTCATACAATCAACACATAGACTGTAAATTCACTCTAGAACTCTCATGAAATATTGACATGATAACCTTGTAAGGTAGCAGACGTCTACAGCCCTTTTGGTTTTTCTGGAGCAAGTGGAGCATTGCGCACCTCTTACAGCATCTATAATCAATATCTCCATATTTACACTGGATCACATGATTCTGTTTTAAGTGAAAGGGTCTCTCGTAAATAAGAAACCAACAGAGAATGGTCGCCTAACTCGGGAGTGAGTCCCTTCTCGATTTGCTGGAGTTCTAAGCAGGCAACTACTACATAACCGGTAGATCTTAAATTTGATAACATTAAAATACTGTGTTTACATCTTCAATATTTTAAAGTTTTGGATTAGTGGTTGTACAAAAGAGGAAATTTGTACGGTTCACATTTCTCTGAAAATAAAGTGCACCAACCACACCAAGGCAATTTCCTGTATGTGAAAATATACAAGGCAATAAAAAGAATTCTGATTCTGATTCTGATTCTGATTCTGATTCTGATTCTGATTCTGATTCTGATTCTGACTTTGTCTGAAGCCAACATATGCAAGTGAGTTCAGTAGGGGGTGGGGGCAGCAAACAGGGTCACAGTCTGCCCATGATAGAGGTCAGACCCTGGCCTCCTTAACTTGAATCTCAAGTGTTGCTCTACATTAAATATCCCTAACTAAATAAGCAACAATGAAATTTCAGGATCAGAAATACCACATGCAAGCTCATTATTATTAAGAATTGAACACTCAAAAAACGAAGTCAGTGACAAATGCCAACCTCCCCCATGGCAACCCCGTGACAGGAGCACAGAGGGGGAAAAACACGAATTTGTATATATTTAATTTCAAAAACATTCAAAGTAAGAGGGTGATTGAGATATATTGAAATATTTTATGTTGGGGCCTATAAGTTTGTATTTACCTCCACACATTCGGTCAAGCCATGTTGTTGTATCAGTGGAATTACATATATTATTGAGTTTATGCTGGGGAAAACCAGCACTGCTGTGGTGCCTTTACACCGTTTGCAGTTGAAGGCTTTGTGACTTGATATGGTTTCACCTCCCAACTTTCCAGCGCTAATCATTGTTACAATGTTGTTTGCTTTGTTTATTTTAATACGTTAATCCTGTTAATTTGGGAGTTCCTCAGGGATCAAATTAAGAGCCGCTGTTGTTGTTTTTTGGGTTCATTGCTGAATTATTCTAGATACGCATGCTGCAAAGCTCCCCCTGCATCTGAATCCCTTTTCGCTGTACATCCTCGCACATCTCTTTTATCTACGGAATTATAAAGTCAGAAGTGGTTGTTGCGAGTGGTACGGAAGCCTCTTCGCTTGATTGCATTCATTTGTAATAACAGGCACATTTTACCTCTGCAAATCTGACATGATCGGGGGAGAGTGCATGTCTGTGTATATGGAAGGGATACATGATACAGGGATGGAGGGTCATCAGGGGGGGGGGCTGAAGATGCATATGGCAGTTGTTACCAAAAGCGAGAGGGACGGGAACCTTCAGAAAAGTGCTGGAGGGTTCAGGTGGAGAATTGTGAGTGGAATGAGAGAGGGAGGGCAAGGGAAGGAGAAGGGGAAAACAAGTGATACATAAAAAGTGGAGGGGACAAGTGAGAAGGAGAGATGTAAATGGAAGGAGGTGAAGAAAAGGGAGTGAGGGAAAAAGTGAGAGACGTGCGAGGGTGAACGGGGCGGACGAAAAAAGAAAGGGAGGGGGAGAGAAAGTGCTGGAGGGCTGATATTTAATGTGATAAATGAGTTGTGACAGTCCGCCTCTAACCCCCTTCCAACCAGCGAGGAGGAGGAACTCAGAAATAGAAAGCGTTATGGGTAAAAAGGACATATACAGCATTATATATGTATATAGAAAGACAGCGGCACATGCATAGTGCAGAGAGGGAGAGAGGGAAATCAGTGCAGGCAAAAGGACATTCATAGACAGCATTGTAGATGTACAAAGGGAAAAAGTTAAGTAGGGATGCATACATACACGGGGAAAAGCAGAGATGGAGGGAGAGTAATTTGGGTAAAGGAGATACGACATGATAGAGGGAGAACAGAAGGAGAGGAGGGTGGTGGGGGGGTTGACAACGCAGCACTGGGTTAATGATCTACTGTACGATAAAAAAGTGGGAGAGAGGAGAAGAGACCGAGCGGAAAGATGGAAAATTTAAAGTGAGATGCGAGTCCTGCACAGTGATCGCCCCTCCTCTATTATACGGGTGTCTTGTCTTCATGGGACAGCTAATAACAACTTGTCATCGCACACTGTGGAACAATAGTGGCGGATTTTCTTGTGTTTTGCTCACATTAGGCTGTTGGGCCAGCTCGGCACTAGAGACTCTCTGCTGTGCCAGTGGACCACAGAATGGAGGGAGAGAGTCTAGTAGACAATGACAGCCACTGTAGTTTTGGTTGGGGAGTGGAAGCCTGGGAGATGACTCATAGGGAGGAATGAAGAAGGGGCAAACTGACAGAGAGAGAGAGAGGGAGACGAGAGGGAGGGCCGGAGTGTTTTGAAGAAATAAAAGTCAGGAGCGAGAAGGAAAGGGGATGTGAGGGACCCCGTGGCTGAGGTTGCGTGTTTGATCTCCCAGCTCCTCTCTCCTGAGTCAGCATTAACCGCCTCGTCCTCCTCATTCTTTCTCTTTCGTCTTCCCTGACTAATTTTCTCTTCTTTGACACCTCTGTCTTTTCCCCCCACTCATCATGCCCTCATGTTAATAGCTGCGAACCATCTTGTGATCAAAGATGATGGCCATTCGAGACATTCCATCGCTGCCGGGGGAACGCGCTTTCTAATCAATTAACCATAAAACCACGGATACAATAACATGCCATAGTCGTGGTCAGCTTTCACAGTAGCTTGTCTGCAGCTTGTGCGCAGTGGAAATGAGAAAGTACCGAACTCATGCCTCTCTTTCTTTCCCAACCTCCAGTGTTGACGGCGAGGTTCTCTCAGGAGCCGGCAGACCAGTCGGTGGTGCGGGGCCAGAGGGTGATCCTGTCCTGTGTCGTCTTCAACTACTCAGGCATCGTTCAGTGGACCAAAGATGGCCTGGCTCTGGGCATCGGAGAAGACCTGCGGGGTGAGAAACCACAGAGCCTCCTCAGGCCTCCGTCCCTGAGACTAGAGCTGACTCTGGTTTCTCAGGGGTTGGAGCAGCCAGATCTGATGCTGCACGTTCAAAGCCAGAGAAGTTCATTTCATTTGAGAGAGAACAGATTATAGAGACTGAATGTAAAGCCGATTTGCTTGTTACACTGGTGCTTTGAACTAAATGCTAAACTAAGTATATTTAATGTCACCATAACCACACAACTACCAACTATGGGCTGACTGCGTGGGACCCACTTCCCAGTCTATCACACTTAGTGAGTAAGAGAGTGGACAAGATGAGAGATCCGAGGGTAATGGATGAATGAAACGTCTGCCTGCAAACCAAAGCAGAGCTACAGAAAACACTGTGTTAAATAAATAAAACCCATTTGAAAGTCTTTTTAAACAACAAGCACATTTGGTGGTGACTGTCTGGCACGGCTACGGGTTTATAAATGAATAGCTGGAATGTTTATAGAGGATAGGAGTAAATGAATCACATATAAATGAATCACATATAAATGAATCACATATATATATGTGATTCATTACAATTTAATAGGATGTTATAATATTAGGTTGAGGTTAGGGTAAGACAAGTAGTAACTATGGTGTGTGTGTGTGTGTGTGTGTGTGTGTGTGTGTGTGTGTGTGTGTTTGTGTGTGTGTTTTTGTGTGTGTGTGTGTCAGCCTTTTTTTTACGCATTCATTGGTCAGTGGTGGTGGAGGAGGTAAAAGTACAAATAAATGTACAAAAATGTACTCAAGTAACAGTACAACACAATAATATACGAGCTGTCACAGTCATAAAGGATGCTGCAGACGATGCTACTCAATACAATTGTATTGTCACATGAATTATTTGAAAGGAAACACGATTCATTGTAAAGATATGGTGGAGTAGAAAGTACAGATATTTGCTGATATATGTAGTGGAGTAAAAGTGAAAGGTACCTGAAAGTAAATCTATTAAAGTTAAGTACAGATATATGAAAAATGTACTTAAGTACAGTAACTAAGTAAATGTGCGTGGATATATCCCAGAGTTTCCATTGGTCAACATTTGACCTTCAGAATAAGAAAACACTCTCACATATGTGACTGAGCTAATTTCTAGTGTTGCTACCAAAGCAGAACACTTTGAAAGCTCTCACACACACACACACACAGACACACACTTAGCCAGTGTTAGTACAACGTTGCTTGTTTGTAACAGTGGCGGCTAATGCGTGCTGACAAAATATCTTTGCTGCTGATTGTTTTAGTTGCAGCTAGATTGAGCCAGCGGAGCATTTTCTCCCCCGACAAAGAGATGATGGAGGCTGCCGTGCTACTGGAGGACAGCTTCAACTACTACAGCAGCTATCCCGTCACATCACAGTGTGGGACTCACTGTGTCACTTATTCAGCTTGACGTTAAATTTGGCTACCTCCTCCGCATACACCGTCAAACGCTTGACGGGTAATTCCAAGGGTCCTCGGGCACATTTTGTTACAGACTGACACCCTTCATCTTGGTCAGGGAGCATCACATCATCACCTTTGTCATGAAAGAAGGGGCTGATACTGACTGATTTTATTTAAGGCTAAATACATATATATTTGGCGCTCATCCTAGTCTGCCGCTCTCCACCCCTTATTGTTCTTTGTCTTTGCATTTCACTTTAGCCTCCTGCTTTTTTCCATCCGTCAACATTTGTTTTTCACAGCTTCACTGACTTGAGCAGAGGTTGGCGGAGAGATGCATTTCATCTCTGACTTCATTTGTGCGGAGACAAAGACATTATTTGCATTATTTACATGAGTTGCTAATAGATTCCATTCATTTTCCGGTTTACATGTTACAGAGCATAGCCAGATAAGGGGTTGCGTCTCATTCCGTCAGTTTTAAATACCCAACCTTAAATAGTTTGAATCTACGATGCTTTTTCTAAATGTAAAAGTTGCGGGTCTTTTTTATTTTTCCATCTTGTTTACACCCAGGATATGTGTAGTCCAGCAGTTGGTAACTATCAATGTCCCAAAATGCTGTGAAAACTCCAATAGGAGAATGCAACATATAGTAAGTTATGCTTATTCAGAGTATGACCTTATGTCAGTGTACGATTCAGACTGCTGTTCCAATCAGGTTTAGATCAGAATATTGCTGTCCATGTAAATCTAGTCACTGTGTTGCAGCATTTTCAGAGTAGCACTGATTAGTCCAAAGGTGGAGCTGTCTAATTACTGGTCAAAACCAGCGGGCATATTTAGAAGTTATCTAGAGCATCATTTGTGACATGCTGTCGCCTTGTATTTGTTGAGAATGTTTTTCCCCAGACTATGTCCCTTAATATTTATATATTTTTAATAGTTGTATTTTCCCTATTTTTGTTAATGTCCCCTCTCCTCTCCCTTCCTCTCCTCTCCTCTCCTCTCCTCATCTCCTCTCCTCTGTTACAACCTCATGTAAGATCAGTCCTTTTTCAACCTCTCTCCTTCATTTACCCCGTCTCTTTCTCCCTCACCTTTATCAGGCTCGCCTCCTCCTGTCAACGCTCCTCTCCCACCTGTCTCTCCCTCTCTCTGACCTCGTCTGTCGCTTCCCTATTCTTTCTTTGTCTCCCCCTCTCCCTTCTTTTAATCATATTGTGTCTGTAATGGTCCAGTGCTTCAAGCCAAAGCTTTTAAATAAAAAACATGTGAATGAACACTGGCCTCTTCATGCACACATACACTCAGTGGGTGCCTGTGTATGTTTGTGTATGAGGCTCTGTCCCCCCCCCCCCCCGCCCGCTCCCTCTCTCTCTGGGCTTTTCAATGCGCTTTCTCGCTCTGCACATTTCACATGCAAATGTGCGTATATACAAGGCACACACATGCATGTAGAAGCAAGGACACACAAGGTTAGACGGGCCCCTGCGCGGCTCACTTTGGAGGCTGCACACGGAGACGGCAGCAGAGATTTTCACATGCCATGTACATCTGGGCAGCAAACATGAATTCTGCACCATGCACTGGAGTCTATTTGAGTCCTCTAAAACGTTGTTGTCATAATGCATTCATCTCTCTCCCCCCTGCTGGTGAAAGAGCGCGTGGATGCCACCTAATGGTGAGAATGTACAGCAGTGACACAGCTGGGTCGGGATGGGGGAAGGGAAGCGAATAGCGGAGGGCCTGTGTTTTGTTTGTACGTGGGATGGTGTGTGTGTGTGTGTGTGTGAATGTGTATGTTTGGTCATGCGGTTGTGTTTGTGCATCATGTGCCATTGCGTCTCTCTGGTGTCAGTTGTCCTGATGAAGGAATACTTTTCCCTCATGTGTGACACAGAGCTGATGTTTTGTTTACTTGCCACAAGCTGCACCGTGCTGCATTGTTTTAAAATTCTGATACTCTGTACATGGGTGTGTCGGGATTTTGGCACATGCGATGTGTTAGTTTGTATTTGGAATTTCAGATCTTGAGGTATAGTGACATACAATCACCTTCAGCCTTGATTAGGGCTAAGATTAGCAAATAGTGAAGCATCTTAATAAGCATCTTAGAGATGATCCTGAGGTCCTAAGGTGGAAGTGGAGCTCATGTTAGTGTTTAATTGAATCTGTTGTGTGTTTCTTTTTGCCCTAGCCTGGCCCAGATACCGTGTGTTGCGCGTGCAGGAGTTGGGGGCCTACAATCTGGAGATCCTGTCCGCTGACCTGACTGATGACTCGCTGTACGAGTGCCAAGCCCCTGATGCAGCGCTGAGGTCCAGGAGGGCCAAACTCACCGTCCTCAGTACGTCTGTGTGCTCATGTCTGCGTCTACATTCAGCTTGTGAGGCCAGTGAGTTTTTCTAATGGTGCTCTCTCTTGCTCCAGTACCCCCGGATGACCCGGTGATCGATGGGGGTCCGGAGGTGCTGCTGAACGCCGGCGAGTCCTACAACCTGAGCTGCATGTCTCGAGGGGCGAAGCCGCCCTCCGTGATCGAGTGGCTCAAAGACGGCCTGCCTGTGGACGGGGCTGCCAGTGCTACGGTGAGCCACACGTGCACCCACACGCGCTAAACTCATACCTCCATGAGCTGCATTTAAAAACACAACATTATCAATTACCAGGAGGTGCTCCCGGACAGGAAGAGAGTGACCACACGTAGCTACCTGCCCATCCACCCGGTCGACAGCGACACCGGGAGGAACTACAGCTGTGTGGCCACCAACCTGGCTATTCCCACCGGCAAGATGACAACTGTCACACTCAACGTGCACCGTAAGAAAAGCTGCCCTTAATCTCAAATCGGATGCACGTCAATGTTATTATAGCTCTTACTAAGTAATGCGTGGCAGCCATTTTGTAACAGACACTCCTCCAGGTTGCAGCATATGCAATAAGTAGTAAGCAGTCCCCCCCCCCCCCCTCTCTCTTTCTCTCTATCAGATCCACCCACAGTGACCTTGTCCATCGAGCCGCGCTCCGTCATGGAGGGGGAACGAGTCACCTTCACCTGCCAGGCGCACGCCAACCCTCCTATAATGGGCTACAGGTCGGCCTCCACTCTCAGGCCCATTTCTCATTTTCACTGGGCCTCTTAAAGTGACAGTCACAGTGTTGCTTTTTCATTTGTTTTGTAAGATAAAAAAAAAAGAAGATGTTAGATCCACCATCTATAGATTGCGGGTTATTACATTTTTGTGGTTTCCGCCTGTGTCACATGTTTTTACAGTGTATGTAAAAGTGTTTCTCGAAATCCTAGGTGGGCTAAAGGTGGCGTGGTGCTGCAGGGCGCCAGGGAGAGCGTGTTCACCACCAAGGCGGACCACTCCTTCTTCACCGAGCCCGTCTCCTGTCTGGTCTTCAACGCCGTGGGAAAGACCAACGTCAGCATCCTGGTGGACGTCCACTGTGAGTCACACAGCACTCATCTCGTGACCCACTTCACTGCAGCGCGGAGTCCGAAGGCTGAAATGCATCACTGTCGTGTTTCTCTTTCGCTTCGGCTTTCGCATTATTTCTCAAACACAATCAAATAATCACCAACCTGCTCCCTCTCTCTTTTTCTTCTCCAGTCGGCCCGATCCTGCTGGTGGAGCCGCAGCCACAGACGGTCGACGTGGACTCTGACGTGACCCTCAACTGCAAATGGGCCGGAAACCCTCCGCTCACACTCACGTGGTTCAAAAAGGGATCAAACATGGTGAGAGGCCGAGGCACACGTGTCCTCTGACCCCGTATCCCCACTCACAAAACTAGCCTGAGTATTTTCTCAGATTCTTTTACTGTCAATTAATAGGAGGATAGGAAGGATTTAAGATGACATAAGATGAGATCTAAACACTGTTCGGCAGCCATATTGGTCATCCTGAACATCCATAATCATCACTCTTCTCCTCTAGCCCTTGACCAGGAAAAGGAAGTTTCTAGCTTTGGCAAGAACCACTTTTTAAAACTAAAGTTACATTAATTAGGGCCCGAGCACCGAATGGTGAGAGGCCCTATTGAATCTGTAAGGATTTTTATTATTATTATTAGGGCCCGAGCACCGAAATCGGTGGGAGGCCCTATTGAAATTGAAATGATTATTATTATTATTATTATTATTATTTTTCTTAGCTTAAATGAATTGGCTTTTTGAGGGCTTTAATGTGCTCAAAAAGTTGTAGGAGTTTGCAGTAAATTCGAAGGCGGCGAAAATTTACGTATTCTGAAGTATTTTGAAAAGGGCGTGGCAAAATGGCTCAAGAGCGCCACCTACGGAAAAGCCCCTCATTTAGCATTCACCGATCTTCAAAAAAAACAAAGACTATTGTGTATCATGACTAGATGCACAAAAAAGTCCATCAGTGCATTATGAATAACGCAACAGGAAGCCCGCCAGTTTGACTTTAGTGGCCATTTTGGTCATATTCGATATTTTTTGTTTTAAGTACTCCTCCTACAGCTTTCATCAAATCAACTTACAATTTAGACGATCGTCATCACAACAAAATGGAGATCTAAAGTTATTGAAGGATTAAGTTTTAGCAAAACCGTCTGACCGTGGTGTGGCCTCAAAGTTTGATTAAACGCCATCAAAACACGGGCTCCTGTATCTTGGACATATTTTGTCCAATCGAGTCCAAACTATACACATAACACAAGAGTCGCGACCTGAAGACATCGGTACAGAAATCGTGACTTAAAATCACAGCGTCCCCTGGTGGCAACAGCAAATGTCTTGTTTTTCTATGTGTTACAGTTTGATTCACTACTCGTAGGGCCTTCATTAAATCAACGTAAAAATGTGATGCATGTGTTCAAAACAAGATGAAGATCTAAAGTTAACGAAATTGCAACTTTTCATAATACTGTGTGACCGTGGTGTGGCTTCCAGTTTGAGGAATGAAAACATCTATATCTGGCAGATGTGCTGCAATATTTAGTCACTAGATGGCAGTGTCAGACCATGCTTTGTGTTATCTATGCATTAACAGACTGTGTTTACAGGGTGGCCAACTTTAGAGGAGAATTAAACCTTTTACAGCATTGCTCAAACTTTGGTTTTAGTCTCAATCGCTAAGTTCTTCCTTCATGACAACTCTGAGGGGGGTGTATTTTATTTTAACTCCCTCGTTTAAGCGATATAGATGTTTGAAATTCACGTGACGTCACAGGGACGCGCGCCCACTTCCTGGTGCCATGCTGCGGTTTCAGCTCAATAGAGTGAGCAGCACACGCCTCATCAGACTGTCCGCGGCTTCCACTCCCATATCGTATGAGAAACACGGTTTGAACTTCTGCTTGTTCTCCTGAGGGACACGTCAAAGACGTCTGCGCTCTGTGGTAAGTCACGTAGAGTATTTTATTTAGATGTATTCGCAGGGTGCCTTTGAATCAGGCGTGCTAGCTTAGTAGCGCTAATCCGGACGCTACATACCAGCTGCGATCGGGTTAGATGCGAATGCCAGCTGTTACTGACACACCACCATGAACGCAGGTCCACAAAGCAGAGACAAGCGTTCCTTTATGAGGATGACTCTGAGACAGGAGACTGTGTGTCGGCTTGTAAGCTAGCTTCGCTAGCGGGCTAGCTAAGCTAACTGAAACCTGAGTGTTTAAAGTCACATCTGGAGTGCAAGAGCAGCTGTTCAAAGGAGCATGTCCTAAAGCTCTTTCTTCAGAGTAGTGTTGTAACGTGTTACAGTGAAAAGTAACCGTGTCTGCCACCTTCACTCTTTAAATCGTTGATCTCAGACAGACTTCACTGAATTCTTTTGTTAAATATGAGTAAATCATAGCCTTGTAACTTTACTAGAACAGACAGTGTCATACAGAGTTGTAGGCTTATATGCACTACCTATTTCCTAAGCTGAAATGATTATGATCTGATTAACTTTGAATTAATATTTTATTTTTCCCATGTAAAAGTCTGTTAATTATTTTACCTGGCCCATGTATGACTTTACAGATCTGTGTATTGGTTTTAAGTACCTGTAGAAGGTCCAACTTGACACACAACTTGAATCCAACCACACTGAACACTGACTCCAGGTACAGACCTGTTTTCATTACTTACAAACAAAGTATTGCACATAATACATAATGTATTAAATTATAATGCAATACTTTTAATGTGAAATAACTCCATACTGTACATTTATTGTCATGCTAGTGCACGTTTTAATCCAAAAGCATATTCAAATACATAGTTGAATTTCCACAGAAAATGAGAATACACACTTGTTCAAAAGTAACACTTCCTGTACAATAATGATATATTTTATGTTTCCTATCATTTTATTAGGGACAGACGAGCCTGAAGGACACAGCTGTGATGACCATGTTCTGTCTCTTATGGCAAAGCAGAAATATTAAACACTGGGTTGACCAGCATAAAGCTGCAGATCTCCACCATGTTGCAACTGAGGACATCAGGAGCTGCATTAATGAGGAGCAGAAGTGCACTGTTATGAATGTTTTGTGTTGTGTATGAAGCACCACATATTTCAGATAGAACCAATGTACTGGGGTCTGGGTTTGTATCCTAATGGTTAAATGCACATACTTTAAATCGCTTTTGATAAAACGTGAGAAAGAAATACAACATTGTATACATAGATAAAATGTCTTTCTACCTCATCTGTAATATTCAAGGTGATGATCTCCCACAGAGCTGTTGATAACAGTCCACATCAAGTCTCTCCACTTCCCTCAGTCTGAAAACCTAATTATATAATTAATGTGAGAACTGTTTACAACACTGATTTGTGGACATTATAATCTTATCTATACTGTCTAATTCACTCGACAACTCCATGACAGACTAAATAAACGATGTGAAAATAGTAATGGTGGATATACCAGCCTGTATCAGAATATTGGTGAAACATAGTTACTATCACATGCAACGTACACGTGTAGCGTATTGATAGTAACTTATTAAAAAAATAAATAAAGTCACAACCAAAACAAGACTGTGGAGTTAACTTGCTTCAATCTGTTCATTAGACGTGATAAATAAACGGTAACTTTTATAACAATTACATATTACACAAAACTTGAGGCATGTAAGCATATGATGATAGATAAAGCAATAGGTTATGTTGTATAGTTTGAAGGTTACTTACCTCTAGTTCAGCACCAGCGGCTGGCTACAGGAAGTGGAGCGATCATCCTTGCCGCAGAGCGCAAACGCATGCAATGCGGAGACTAGCGCTTGGTCATCGAACGTTCTCTCTTCATCGACCGCAACAGACTAGAAATTGCCTGTGCTCGGGCCCGTTAGTGCTACAACGTAGCCCTAGTTATTAGGGCCCGAGCACCGAAATCGGTGGGAGGCCCTATTGAAATTGAAATGATTATTATTATTATTATTATTATTATTTTTCTTAGCTTAAATGAATTGGCTTTTTGAGGGCTTTAATGTGCTCAAAAAGTTGTAGGAGTTTGCAGTAAATTCGAAGGCGGCGAAAATTTACGTATTCTGGAGTATTTTGAAAAGGGCGTGGCAAAATGGCTCAAGAGCGCCACCTACGGAAAAGCCCCTCATTTAGCATTCACCGATCTTCAAAAAAAACAAAGACTATTTTGTATCATGACTAGATGCACAAAAAAGTCCATCAGTGCATTATGAATAACGCAACAGGAAGCCCGCCAGTTTGACTTTAGTGGCCATTTTGGTCATATTCCATATTTTTTCTTTGATGTACTTGTCGTACAGCTTTCATCAGATCAACTTCAAATTTAGACGATCGTCATCACAACAAATTGGAGATCTAAAGTTATTGAAGGATTACGTTTTAGCAAAACCGTCTGACCGTGGTGTGGCGTTAAAGTTTGATGAAACGCCATCAAAACACAAGCTTCCATATTTCAGACATAGTTTGTCCAATTGAGTCCAAACTAGACACATACGACAAGAGTCGCGACCAGAAGACATCACTGCAGAAATTGTGACTTACAATCACAGCGCCCCCTGGTGGCAACAGGAAATGTCTTGTTTATAAGACGTGTTATGTTTTTATGTACTACTCGGAGAGCTTTCATCAGATCAACTTAAAAATTAGATGAGACTCTACAAAACAAGATGAAGATCTAAAGTTATCAAAATTTAAACTTTTCATCAATCCGTGTGACCGTGGTGAGGCTTAAAATCTTGATGTGCAAAATGAAAAGACCTGTTTTCATTTCAACCATGTATGTGTTTCATGGTCTTATACTGACCTCTAGTGGCTTTATATTGCCGGCACAACCTACTTGTACCGCAATATTAAGTCACTAGAGGGCAGTGTAGGATCATGGTTTGACCAAGGCACAAATTGTGTCACCTAAGGCAGGGGTAGGCAACCTTTACTATTTCCTCCACTCTTCCCCCAATTTAAAGCTGTCTGTTGCCGCACAACATATTTGATAACACAGGTTATAAAGTTATATATATATATATATATATATATAGTCATGCAATATATATAAAAACTATAGTTTGTTGCATTTATTAAATAATAGAACGACAATAAAGACAACTGTTGACATTTAACTGCTATTTTTACCTGTTACAAAATAGGAAAACACCAAACTCTGACCATG
Organism: Pleuronectes platessa; assembly: GCF_947347685.1. Classification (NCBI taxonomy): domain Eukaryota; kingdom Metazoa; phylum Chordata; class Actinopteri; order Pleuronectiformes; family Pleuronectidae; genus Pleuronectes; species Pleuronectes platessa. Next base: position 11,739,994 of record NC_070648.1, read on the forward strand.
GCGTGGAGTCAAAGTCTGATCACACGCCATCAAAACACGAGTGTCTGTATCTTGGACATATTTGGTCCAATCAACTCCAAACTAGACATGTAAGACAAGGGTCGCGACCTGATGACATCTACAAAGACATCATGACTTAAAATCCTAGCGCCACTGGCTACAGGAAGTGAAGCGTTTATTGTTGCTGCAGAGCTTAAAATGCACGCAAGGCAGAGACATGCGCTTGGTCATCGATCGTTCTCTCTCCCCCGACCGCAACAGACTTGAAATTGCCTGTGCTCGACCACTCTTCCCCCAATTTAAAGCTGTCTGGTGCCACACAACATATTTGATAACACAGGTTATAAAGTTATATATATATATATATATATATATATATATATAGTCATACAATATATATAAAAACTATAGTTTGTTGCATTTATTAAATAATAGAACGACAATAAAGACAACTGTTGACATTTAACTGCTATTTTTACCTGTTACAAAATAGGAAAACACCAAACTCTAACCATGGCGTGGAGTCAAAGTCTGATCACACGCCATCAAAACACGAGTGTCTGTATCTTGGACATATTTGGTCCAATCAACTCCAAACTAGACATGTAAGACAAGGGTCGCGACCTGATGACATCTACAAAGACATCATGACTTAAAATCCTAGCGCCACCTGCTGGCTACAGGAAGTGAAGCGTTTATTGTTGCTGCAGAGCTTAAAACGCACGCAAGGCAGAGACATGCGCTTGGTCATCGATCGTTCTCTCTTCCCTGACCGCAACAGACTTGAAATTGCCTGTGCTTGACCACTCTTCCCCCAATTTAAAGCTGTCTGGTGCCGCACAACATTATTGATAACACAGGTTATAAAGTTATATATATATATATAAAAACTATAGTTTGTTGCATTTATTAAATAATAGAACGACAATAAAGACAACTGTTGACATTTAACTGCTATTTTTACCTGTTACAAAATAGGAAAACACCAAACTCTGACCATGGCGTGGAGTCAAAGTCTGATCACACGCCATCAAAACACTAGTGTCTGTATCTTGGACATATTTGGTCCAATCAACTCCAAACTAGACATGTAAGACAAGGGTCGCGACCTGATGACATCTACACAGACATCATGACTTAAAATCCTAGCGCCACTGGCTACAGGAAGTGAAGCGTTCATTGTTGCTGCAGAGCTTAAAACGCACGCAAGGCAGAGACATGCGCTTGGTCATCGATCGTTCTCTCTCCCCCGACCGCAACAGACTTGAAATTGCCTGTGCTCGACCACTCTTCCCCCAATTTAAAGCTGTCTGGTGCCGCACAACATATTTGATAACACAGGTTATAAAGTTATATATATATATATAGACATACAATATATATAAAAACTATAGTTTGTTGCATTTATTAAATAATAGAACGACAATAAAGACAACTGTTGACATTTAACTGCTATTTTTACCTGTTACAAAATAGGAAAACACTAAACTCTTACCATGGCGTGGAGTCAAAGTCTGATCACACGCCATCAAAACACGAGCGTCTGTATCTTGGACATATTTGGTCCAATCAACTCCAAACTAGACATGTAAGACAAGAGTCGCGACCTGATGACATCTACAAAGACACCATGACTTAAAATCCTAGCGCCACCTGCTGGCTACAGGAAGTGAAGCGTTTATTCTTGCTGCAGAGCTTAAAACGCAAGCAAGGCAGAGACGTGCGCTTGGTCATCGATCGCTCTCTCTTCCCCGACCGCAACAGACTTGAAATTGCCTGTGCTCGGGCCCGTTAGTGCTACAACATAGCCCTAGTTATTATTATTATTATTATTATTATTATTATTATTATTTCCCTTTGGGGGGCTTTTTCAGGGTCTAGACATGCTCAAAAAGTTATGAAACTTTGCAGGAAATTCAAGGTCTGCGGATATTTTAGTATTCTGGAGTAATTGGAATTGGGCGTGGCAAAATGGCTCTACAGCGCCCCCTGGAACCAGCCCCTAGGTTTCCACATAACGGATTTTCATCAAAATCTGGATATAGGTGTATCGTGACCAGTCATGAAAAAAAGTCTCATGGAGCATTATGAAAAACGCAACAGGAAGTCCGCCATTTTGCTTTTAGTGGCCATTTTGGCAATATCCCACATTTTTACTTTTACGTACTTGTCCCAGGGCTTTCATCAGATCAACTTCAAATTCAGATGAGTGTCATCACAACAAGATGGAGATAAAAAATGATTGAGGGATTTTTTTTTTATCACACCGTGTGACCGTGGCATGGCGTTAAAAATTGGTTACACGCCATCAAAACACGGGCATCTGTATCTCGGACATACATGTTCCAATCAAGTCCAAACTAGACATGTAAGACAATAGTCCCCGCCTGATGACATCTATGCATAAATGATGACTTAAAACCGCAGCGCCCCCTGGTGGCAACAGGAAATGTCTTGTTTTTTGCTTGTCTTACACTTGGATGAATTTCTCCTCATCCACTGACCTCAACCATGTCAAACTGTATCAAATGGGTCCCAAGACATTGACAATGAAGACATAAGATTACCGTGACTTTTCGTCAAACGCCATATGAATGGCGTGGCATTAAAGTTCATCAACTCGCCGTGAAACACGAAATTGCTGTAACTTCAGTGTTCATGATTCTATCTCTCTCAAACTACATGTGTGTAACAACAGCCCCCCCCTGAAGATATTCATATGGTTTTAAGAAATGGGCGTGGCAAAAAAACTGACCAGCGCCCCCTATAGGAAAACCCCGGCACTACGATGGCCGACATTTATTCAAATCTATCGGGACATGTGTCGTTTCATAACAAACAAAAAAATATCTTGGATAGGTATGCTTGACCAAACAGGGAGGCCGCCATTTTGGATTAAGTGGCCATTTTTTTTCCATATTCCACATTTTTACTTGATGCACTTGTCCCAGGGCTTTCATCAGATTAACTTCAAATTAAGATCAGTGCCATCACAACAAGATGGAGATAAAAAGTGATTAAGAGATTGACCTTTCGTCACACCGTGTGACCGTGGCGTGGCGTCTTGAGTTTGATTAAACGCCATCAAAACACGAGGTTCTGTATCTCGGACATACATTGTCCAATCGAGTCCAAACTAGACATGTAAGACAAGGGTGCCATCCTGATGACATCTACACAGAAATTATGACTTGAAATTACAGCGCCCCCTGGTGGCTACAGGAAGTGACATGTTTTATACTTTGATGAACTGCTCCTGGCTGATTTACAATATACAGCTCAAATCAGATCAGTCAAGTCATTAGATCATGGTCAGAATTGTGACGTTTCCTCAAACCATTTAAACATTGAGGTGCGGCGAAGGATTTTCCTTCGCCAAAGGACACGATGTTATCATAACTCCACTGTGCATTGTCCTATCACTACCAAACTTCTGTCACATGATAAGAGTACCAGCCTGAACAGCTCTATGTGTCAATATTTCCTCAGTGTCATAGCGCCACCTACTGATTATCCATGAAACAGGAAGTACTTTGTTAATCCACACTGCCTTATCCAACCGGCTCCAAACTTCTGACCTATGATCACAATCCTGATCTGAACAGCTCCATATATAAACATTAGTTCAGGGTCATAGCGCCACCTACTGATCAGTGTGAAAATTACATTGTGGTAAAATTTTCCAATTGACACGAAACTGCTCACGCTACATCAGAGCGGCTACTTGAACAGATCTATAAGTCTGTGTGTAATAATAGTGATGGCGCCACCTACTGGCAAACCTACTGCCGCAGAGCGCAAAACGCATGCAACGTGGAGAAGTGCATGCTCGATCGATGATGTGCGCTTAGTCATCGATCGCTCTCTCCACCGACCGCAACAGGCTTCAACGTGCGGGTGCTCGGGCCCGCAAGTGCTACAACGTAGCCCTAGTTATAAATGTTTTGTTGTTAACATCTCTTGTGTCACACCAGCCAGAAACTGCATATAAGTAGTATAAACATCTGCCCCGGTTGTTAATGACTCCCTGGCTGGTGGACTAATAAACAGTGTGTTTATGTTACATATACTAACTTATATGAAGGTATAGTTCAGAGTGTTGTGGACTGATGTGACCTCATCTTTATAACCAGCCTGGCTCAGGTGATTCTCTCTCTCTCACTGGGTGGTTACATATTTAGCCATCATTTTCACACAGCTAATTTTCCGATGGATGTGGTTGCCAGGCAACTGCAAAACCTTTGTGATGGGTTAAAAGCATTGTCAGCCAGTTAGGGTCGGAGCATTAGAGCATGTGTGCCGAAATGAAGCCGGACTTTAAAACATGGAACATCAAATAATGAAGTGAACAGGTGGAGGTATCACAATGCACTCGCTTCTCTTCTACATATGTTTTATTTCCCTGACGCTGTGAAGCAGATTTCCCTCGTTTATATATTTTTTTTTTCACTCCCCCACAGGTTCTGAGTAACAGCAACCAGCTGTATCTGAAGTCAGTGAGCCAGGCGGACGCCGGCCAGTACGTCTGTAAGGCCATCGTCCCACGGATTGGAGTAGGAGAGACTGAGGTTACGCTCACTGTGAACGGTCAGAAAACATCCACATACTTTCATGTATCACTTTTAGAGGATGGAAATCTTTTAGTTCTTTTAAAAAGGTCAGCTTGTCAGTAAATGGAAAAAAAATGGTGAAAGTGAATATCGTTTATTTATAAAAATCATATGAAAGCCTCTAGAACAGGTCGTCTAAGGTCATCGTCTTTAGAAAGCACATTTAGATTTAATATAATTTTTTGAACATTGATGTATTTTCTGTGTCATGCACTCATGTGTCCTGTCGTTTTGACCGATGCAGGTCCTCCCATCATCTCCAGTGATCCAGTCCAGTACGCAGTGAGAGGAGAGAGAGGCGAGGTGAAGTGCTTCATCGCCAGTACGCCTCCTCCGGATAAGATTGTAAGTGAAAATGAAAAAAAAAAGGGAAAATTACAAGGATATGAAACCTTTCTGGCACCAAATCCACAATTGAAATTTATAAATTTGACCCCAGCGTCAATTATTCAGACAAAGACTGCCAAGCAAGGAAAAGCTTTGGTCACAAAGAGCACAAGGTTGTAGCTTTTAGTCTGACAGGGGTTTGTGTTTTACTGTTACTGTACCTTCTTGTTCCTAAATGGCCCTCGCTCCTGCACGGCAAATGCTTTTAGGCGCTGTCCCCTTTTCCTTTTGAGCGGTGACTCACCCTTAAACTCTCCCAGAATGTTCCTCCATCCCATCACATAAACAAACCAACACTAACACTAAGCCGCTCCGCTTTTAGCTCCTGCGTCAGAAATCGGCTCGGATGCTCTCTCCACTAGGCCGTATCGCCGAGACGCCACGGCAGTGCTAGCTCCCCGCCTCCCCCTGTGACTGATCCGTGCTGACTCGCAGTGCGCGCTCCTAATGCAAGTGGCAGAGGTTGGGACAGAAAAAGATTTATAAAATATAAAGGACTGGAGAGGAACAGTTGTCCCAGTAAACGCCTCAGCCAAGGAGCTTCTCCTGCTCTGGAATAAGTGGGCACATTATGGGAACATGTGGGTTTATGCATAATTAACTGGCCTGCGTACAGTACTTCAATGCTGAATAATAGAGCTGCTTTTAGTGGCTTTAAAGTCGGAGAATGTGCGAGATTCAACTTCACTTGTGCCCGCAGAAACACACAAACTGTTGCTTGTTGGAGGAAATCATGCAACGTGTGCATTAACATGTACTTGATGTATATTTATGGAGTTTTCCTTTGTCATGCACGTCTGTAGTATGTATTCTATTCATATATTGCTTTTCCCTAAACATCTAGCCACTGCCTGTATGTCTGTTTGTGGAACGAATATCTCACGGACTATTAATCCTATAGGCTATAGGTGCAGGCCAGTCTGAGGACCGAGTTGAATATTCTTTTTCTCATTTTGATAACCTGATTATTTTTATTTCACCACTTCGTCCAGCACACAAACAATAAAATGTGACAGTTTATTGTAGAATCTCATTGAAGAGGACTCACTAATGACAAGGTATAATACTGAAGTAGCTCCGGAGCATTATAAACAGGCAGATTTTGAATAGCCACAACGCTATACACTCTCATATGAGAAAACATTTTAAACTCTGATGTGTGGTTTAAATATTTTACATATTTTTATTTATATTTTATAAGCTATTTCCTTTATTTGATAGAGACACTAAAGGTAAGACAGGAAATGGGGTGAGAGAGAGACACAGGTCGAACCAGGAATCTTCGGGTCGCCCCTCTATTTTTCTTTTATCATTTAAGAAAAAAGAGTTCTTCAAGTTATACACATTTTTTGGCACAAGACGCCAGCCCATTAAACCAACTCTATTATTTTTTAAACAAAAAGAGCAATAGGCCTCCTCTTAAAGGAATACTTGGAAATTGTAAGTAATAAACATTCAGTTTCTTGCCTAGGGTAATATAGGAAGATGGAGCCACTGCCAGCAGCCTGGCTCTGAGCACCACCTGTGGAAGTGCTGGTTGGTGGAAGTTGTTAGTGTCAGATGGAGCCAGAGTCTCTCCTACGGTTTCAATCTGAACTAACCGACTTCCTATTTACATCCCAACAACTCTTTCAGCAAGAAGGCAAATAATAAGCACAACACAAAATGCTTAACCATTCTTTTAAAACATGTTTCAATACTTGTAGTGAGGGTTTTAAGAACAGATTCCAGCTCAAACGTGCATAAAATGCCCTAAAATTCTTCACTGAGGTCTCAGGTACACGGATCACAGATACATGACTATTCACCCTCAATGTTCAAGTTAAAATCTTCCAATTCCAATTGTATTCCAAATAGGGCTTACCTTAATTAATAGTTACATTACCTAATTCACCCTCTGTGTGTGCATTGCAGGTGTGGGCGTGGAAGGAGAACGTGTGGGAGAAGGAGAAGGGGACGCTTCTGGAGAGGTACACGGTGGAGCAGAGCAAATCGTCGGCGGAGGGCGGCGGCGTCCTCTCCACCCTCACCATCAACAACGTGATGGAATCGGACTTCCTGTCCAATTACAACTGCACGGCCTGGAACTCGTTCGGCCCCGGCACCATGATCATCACGCTGGAGGAGACTGGTGCGTTGTGAAAACCATACATGGTGTCTAACGTCATGCATTTTGGACAAGGAATATGCTTTAGGAATAGTTCAGGGCAGATTCCAGGTGAGGGGCCATCGGGGAATGACTCAAATCCGATTGGCCCCTGAAGGGACCCTGTGCCCCTGACCATTTATTGAGAATTTTTGTCTTTTAGACAGTTTTGAAGAACACATTGTGCCTGAACAAGAAACAATTTTCAAGATAGATTTAATGCTGCGTGGCTTTGCTCAAAGCTATTGAGTTATCAGAATTGGCCCCCCTGTTTTAAATGTGGCCCCCTTTTGGCGACTGATTTAGCAAAATCCTAGATCCACCTCTACAAAATAACACAGAAGAACATGCCAGGCTTCATATTACTTATTACACAGTTACAGTGTAGACAGAGTCTTGTAAACAATAGATGGAATAACAATTAGTTGCCAACAGCTGTAAAAAAGGCTAAAATATATTTTATATGATTTAATGATGATTAGTGGTTTGTGTTTATAGGACTGTGGTTTTTCTCAAATAAAATCCTTGGCAATCTTCATGTCGACTGTTTCTCTCACCATCTCCTTCCCTCCCCTTCATTTCAGAGGACGTCCCGGTGGGAATAATCGCTGGTGGGACGGTGGGCTCCACCATTCTCCTGTTCATCTTCCTGCTGGTCCTCGTTCTCATCTTCTACCGACAGCGCAAAGGCAGTGAGTCATACCCTTTACATCTAATATAACACATAAACAATAATGTAAAGAATAATGCATTTATTTGTATGGCATGTTTCAAAAGACACAGTAACAATGTGCTTAATATGTTGTTTGAAATACACACATTTCAAAAAGAGCAATACATACAACCGACAATCGAGAATAAACATAGACACATAAATTAAGCATGCAGCCAAAATAAACAATTGTTTAAAATATCAGTGTCTATACAGAACTGAGCTGCCCTGGCTATTCAGGGTGATGTGAGTTGTATTCCTGAATATATCAGACTAGAATGTGAGGTGATCAATATGTGGAATTGTTTGCTTAATATGTAAAGGGGTCAATAAGGAGGTTTTTCTTTTGAGTAAATCAAACGTCTCTGAAGCTGAATTAGAGTATATGTAGGGAAGGAAAGAACCTGCTAAGTTTAACCAAAAAAAGGTTCAAAGATATAATTAAACCAAAGTAGGACTTTATATTAAAATCAAGCATCTTATGGCACTGAATCATGTTACAGCAAACTTATGGAGGAGTCAGAAGTTTTTGGTTGCACAACTGAGCAGGAGCAATCTTTCCTCTGGCCCTCGAAGTTGATGGATTTAAAAACAGGTTGTTTGATTTGTGTGAATTAGCCGAGGTTGTGAATGACCCAAATTTTCCTTTGTATAGCGCAAAGACAAGTTCCATTACAATAAGTGTCTGTTTCAAATCCAGAAATGTTCTGTTGCTCTAAAGATGACAAAACAAAAATCCTTGTTTCTAAATCTTGTAAAGAAATGTCAGGATGGTTTTATTTGTGTGGTTTTGTTATTGATGCTGCTGCTCTGGTTTCTTTTTTGTTCTTTTAGTTTATCTGGATAATTGTGTCTCGTAAGCCTGATTTAGGCTGCGCACGTAAAGTGCATGACAAGTAATGGAAAATCAATCAGTCAAGTTTTCAGAATCCTTTTAAGATAAACCGCAGATCTGATGGAAAGACGGAGGCTGTTCCAAAGTTTTGGATCAACAACCCCAAAAGCACGTTCACCTCTGGATTTGAAATAGGAACAGGGAACAACATCTCGCCAGTTCATCAGACACTTTTACGATCTGGTATAAACTTTCATCACAAGGCCTCGCTGTGTACCTACAACTTCCTCCCCACCATATGGATATAGGTGCCCCCTCTGAACCTGCTCCTCCGGCTCGTGAAAACACGCCGGCCGGGGGTGCGCGTGTCCAGCTGCATTCAACCTTGCCGTGTTTTGCTTCTAGGTCGGCGCGGGGTCACGCTGGGTAAGCCCGACATCAAGGTGGAGACGATAAACAAGGAGACCCACAGCTTGGAGGAGGACTCCGGCAGCGTGTCCACGGCTTCGCGCATGGTCAAGGCCATGTACTCGGTGAGTGGCAGCAGCAGGATGAGTGTTTGTGTGTGTGTGTGAGTGTGTGTGTGTGTGTGAGTTTGGGCTGGACTCTGTTTATACAGCCTGCAGTCGTAGGAAAAACCTCAGATTAACTCAGCCACCTCTCCCTGTGCTACACCTTCTGACTAAAAACCAACTCAATGCTTTCCCCTCTTTTTTTTAACACTTATAATTCCATTTTCTCCTCTCGTTACCTCCTTCCCTCTTTTCCTGTTTTGTGGTCACCTTCTCTCCTCCTCTTTTTCCTCCTCTTTTCCCATTTTTGTTTTGTTGTTTGACCGTTTAGTTTCTCCCCTCTGTGTCCTTCTCTCCCTCCAATCAGCCATTTAAAGACGACATAGAGCTCAAGTCCGACCTCCGCAGTGACACCCTGGACACCCGTCAGGAGTACGACTTAAAGGTGAGAAAACGCTCATTTCTGGTCATTCCCACAGGGCACAGATGGTCTTGAAAACCTTCTTCTTCAAACTAAAACGATCTCAATCCACACAAGCGCTTTTGCTGTGTATAAGGTGTTATCCAGGTCAATACCGAAATGCCTGAAGGAGCATTCCACGTAACCACTAGTGCACACTGGGAATGTATTGGTCAGTGTGGACAGGAATTTTTTGATCGTGGGCCATTTAGACTGAGAAGGCTGAACTTTAATGAGACGATCCGGTCATGGGAGGATTTCTGTGATCGGTGTTACCGGCTCGTCCAGCCCTTATTGCTGCTACCTAGCAACAGAGCTAGAATTACAAAGTTTTTGAACGCCCCTTGATCTTTTTGTAACATGTGTACTGTCACCAGTGCCACCAAGTCCGGGGCAGACACCAGGAAGTCATGCACAGCTCCACTTAGTCCACTTATAGTGTTCATTTGGGGTCTCTTCAGACATGTTTGGACCGTAATGTTTAACGTTAAAACCCGTCAATGATCTGAATATCTTAAATTTATTAAATAGGGCAACAGGGCTCCATCTGATTGAATATATTCACACACCTAGCGTGAATGCATGGCCCATGGAACACCATTTATCGCATACTTTGATGACGCGATGAGGATACATTTTCGATATAACGTGCAGCCCTGATACTCAAGCATCGGACGTCTCGTGGTTTGCCCGCACCATTACCTCTTTGAAACGGTTTGAATCCTGGGATAGGTTGAGCCAGGGAGGATCCACCAATTGGAGCCTTCACTTCTGAGGGATGGAAGGACGCAATGGGAAATGGGACAGTCTAGTCATGGCACTGTCTTAAAATGGAGCCTCAGAAGGATGCAGACCCTTGAATTGAGATAGCAGAGTTAGAATCATTTGTATGGAAAGAGTCCAAAGCAACTTTATTTCCTACTAAAAGACCTAGATTGCACAAAGAAGGGTTAAAATCCCATGTGGGTTGAAAAACATGTTTAAAAAAGATACAGAAGTCAGGAAATCAGACTGAAGTCACAGTGGGGTCTTGTGGAGTTCATTTCTGACAAAGGTTTCATTCTAATTATTATTATCACATCTCAAAGGTTTTGAAATACCCTAATCATGAGTGACACTGAGACTCTGAGTGACGCACTGTGCTGCGGGTTGACACTGAGAGCATCTGCCAGGCTGAGGAAAAATACACTCAGAGGGAGAGCACACTTAAATGTTTTATGTTGAAACCAACCCTAATTCATAAATATATGATCCCAAATGAGTCCATCGATTGATATCATCACTGCCATAATAAAGGTGATCAATCACCCTCCAGTGGCGCTGTGTAGAAGTATGGATTTTTGTTTTTCTTCGCATGAAAAAATAACAAGTCCGCTGCAGTTCCTCTACTATTTTCTAAAGGTGTAATGATTAAACCTAATGTTTTTTCTGGGAGATGGCGTTTAATTTGATTATCAAAACTCCAATTTTCTATGTAATTATACAACTTTTATATAGGGTCATAAATTTAGGCCACAATGATATGGAGTTAAATTACGGAGGCAGAAAAAGAAGAGAAAACTACAACAACAACAACTTAGCGGTATTCTAATAAACAATTTCAAAATTTACCTAAATAAAAGACATAAGAGAAGGATTATGGATTAGAAAAAATGAAAAAAACTAGACTTTTTAAACTTAAAATGCCAAATAAAATACATCCATGTGAGTCATGTGAGATGTTAAAGTTAAAATGACGAGGCCCAAACATGTTAAATAAAAATAAAGTTTCCTAAGACACTTGTATCTGTAATTTACAAGGCTCGGGATCAAATTTCTAAAATGACCAAAGGGTAGAAGTGTACTTAATTTAACGATGTGCTAATTTGTTCCTTGGGTCAGATCTCCTATGTTACTTCGAGGGGTGAACAATGTGTTTGGTTCCTCATGAAACTGTAGCAGAACATGTTGGTATATCCCAGAAGATGATAGATACAGCTGTTTTTACTTTTCCTCATTCCACAGTACGATGGGCTCTGGCTTTAGCTGCTTTGTTTTCTCTGGGCAACGTGTTGTCGGCTGTGTCCAGCAGAAAGAGAAACCTTGAGCCAGATTGTCATTTGGATTTATCAACAAAAACATCTAATGGAGACCTCACAGTGTCTTCAGCAGAGATGTGTTTCCTGTGCCGGTGGTCTCTTTGTCTTTGAATTTCTTCCAAACTGCGTGTTATTCGATATCTGTGAGAACAACAGAGTGGGATATTTAAGACAATAACATTCTGCAGTGCGGTCAGCCGTTCTTTTAATTTCTGGTCTCTCCCTGCCCTTCGCTCTCAGGCCAACTGTGAGCCTCGCTTCTCTTATTACTTGAAAATTTGGCGCTATTGTTTCGAAGATATTTAAAGGCAGCACTTTGTTAAAAAAAATCAAAAAATGAAAAAGAACAGAGGAAGTTCAGGCGCATTCTGCCCATTCAGCTGGCATGAATCATTTATACGTTTTGACACCGCAGGGTTGCACTAAGGTGATGAATGTATTTTCACGCGTAAAGCTGCCAAATTCAGACATGAATCCACCCCAGGAGGTGGTTAGATCACCCCGACGACAGCCTCAGCCAGACTGCTTTTTTCTGCCTCCTGCTGCCTGAAGCCGCAAAGCACTGAAGCAAAGTTGGTTGGGGGAGAAGTCTGGGTCCATGTGTGGCATGGAGACGGTGGGATCATGTCAGAAAAATCTGCAAAGCAACGTTGGAGCGTTCAGCGGGGGGTGCAGTGAGCGGGGAGAGCATCTCCCCTCCACGACCCCGCGTGCTGGCAGGGATCCACTCGGCTGAAGAGGCCCGGAGTTTAACGCTGACATTTTGATTTTCAGATTTTTCTTGTTAACTCGGTAAAAAATGTGAAAGTTGTGTAAATTCCATACAAAGCAAGTTTTGCATGTGTAGTTTTTCTCCTGCTGGAAACGTGACACACTGAAGTTAAACTAAAAAAACTCTTGAGTAAATACCAAGACAGGTTTTTCGAGCTTGCTTATGTTGGATCCTATTTCCAAAGGAAATTGAGGAGCTGCTCTCGGCCAGAAAAAACTAAAACAGATGCGACTGCCCCGTGAATATGTCAAATATAACAAGAAATTACTTCTACTCTATTCATTTTGGGGGCTTTCCCATTGTAAGGTCAATGGACAATGCTTTTGCCAACTTTCTGTCTTGTCTTAATTATTGTTAGAACTAAACAGTCATGTTCATTCATTTCTTAATTTCTTAAAACATCTTCAAAGAAATTAGTATATACAATACAGTGTATGTATTAACCATAAAGTGGTATCAAGAGAATAGGGACACAGCAGATAAACATCAGCTTTCTTTCAATGTCATGCTGCTTTTAGAACTTTCATCCAAATGCAATCTTATAATTCTTCAGGATTATTTATTTAAAAGTCTATAGGTACATGAGAGATTTTTTTGTATTATTTATTCTAATCTGACGTTGTGCTCCATGATGCCAGGCTGGATGGATTAGTTGTGTAAAGTGTAACTGTGACACTAATCCGCTGTTACAGGGAGTGTCGCTGCTGTTGTTCAGAGCCTGATTTTTCTCCGCAACTTAATTTGCATATGTTTCTGAAAAAAGGAAACTCTGACCTCAAGCAGCTGAGTCACAAGAAAAGCCAGAGCCAGAACACAGTCTTAATGAAGCCAAACCTGGATGCTAAGCAGCTCGAGGCATGCAGCTCACCCTGACCTCTGACCTTCTATAAGAGAAGATTTGTCTGTGGCAATCAGAGGAGAACATAACAATATAATGAACATACTTACATTATATTTATACACTGAATAAAAATCTTTCTTGTTTCTTTCTCTCTGTCTCCAGGACCCGACCAATGGCTACTACAACGTACGAGCTTCCACCCACGATGAAGGCCGCCCTGCGTCCCGCTCCACCCTGCACTACTCCGACTACCGCTCCCCTACAGGAACACCAGGGGGAGCTGCATCTATAAGCAGCAGTGCCGGCGGCTCAGGAGCCACGGCCAGCGGCGGAGCCCCCGGCCCCCCTGGACCCCTTACCTCCCCCGGCCGCCCCCAGGCCTGCTACGACCCCAGACCCCCCTCTAGACTGTCCCACATCAGCTACGCTCAGTTTAACACCTTCACCCGTGGGGGCCAGAGCCAGCAGCCCCCTGCCAACCCCGCCCCCCCACCCAGTGACTTCCAAGGTGACTGCAGCCTCATGGACTCCACTTCCCAGCTGGCCTACGACAACTACGGTTACCCCTCGCATTACCAGACCTACCGTATGGGTTTCGCCCCATCCAGCCTGGCCCCATTGGAGGCCGGCCCATCCTATGAGATGTACGGGGTGGGATCCGGCGTGGGGTCCCCTGGGGCCCCTGGGGTCCCTGGGATCCCTGGGATCCCTGGGGTCCCAGGGATCCCTGGGGTTGGGGTGGGTCCCGGGGGCCCACCTCCCTCGGGATCAGAGACTGGACTCGGGAAGTACGGCAGCTCCACTCGCTTCTCCTACACCTCGCAACACTCTGACTACTCCCACAGCCGACACACACAGAGGATGCAGACTCACGTGTGAGACAGAGACGCAGAACCACCTCACAGTCTTAGCTGAGCATGAGGAAGCATCTTATAAATAGCGTCACACCTAGAAACACACACGATCACAGATTTACACGCACATTTTCACACGCCAAACACATCCTACTGAACGCATACACGACTACAGGACACAAAAATATAACATCACACACACACACCCATGCACAGTCAGAAGACCATGCCCATGAGACAGGGAGGGTACGAGAAACGCAGAGGAACAGAGAGGGGAAAAAAGAGACGAGTGGGGGAGAGGGAGCTTTAGTGAGACAGGGAAGGGAAATTCCAGGCAATTTTGAATTCCCTCACTCCCGATGTGTTTGTATATCTGAGCTCTGAAAGAGCGGACGGCGCAAGTCACAATCAAGACTGGGAACAGGAGCGAGAACCAGAGAGAAGAGGAGGAGAGATCACAGATCTTTGGAGCTCATAGCCTTCGCTATGGATCGACTTTGTAAATGACGAGAGTGAACGTCTTAAGGCAAACTGTGGCAAAAGATGGTTTGGGAAAAACCTCAAACAGTGGAAGTCATTTCTGGCCGCCTTTTTTTTTTTTGCTGGTTGTCTTATTCAACAATCATAGAGCACATATATAGAGTATCCCAGAATGCCCTTCTGTACAGTGGTACATGCCATCATGCCTGTTAGGCAGCGTGGAGGAGTGTATTGGGGCAGGGGTTGGGGGTTGGGGTCATCATTTTGCACTTCATCTACAGTATTCGTGCTTGGACGTCCCTTATCTATATCTGTGTAATGTCCTCTTTTTATTTGCACACCAGACTAGAGCTTTGTATTCTATTTTTTAACATTACAGAATTATTTTTGTCAATGTAAAACATGTAATGTGTATGTATGGACCAAAAGTTTGAACGGGAGTGCACATACCTCGGGCGATTTCCCCCGAGGGAAACCCACTGAGACAGAGTAAAGAGTCGTGCCAACAACCGCGCCTGGAATCAGGCATCAGAAGGGTATATCAGTGTCTGAACGAAACCTAGTGCCAAGTGTTGATGTTTTTCTTCACCTTAGACCGTGTATATGCAGTAGAAGCTCCTTCTATCGGCAAGTGTCGCTTTACACGCCAGGCTCGGGGGCCTTGAGTCATTCCCAGACGTTTTCGTCGGCTGGAGCCTTTTTTCTTTTCCCTCGGAGCTCTTAACTACAAGCCTGGTGCGGCCTGAAGAGAAAAACACAGATGTTGGGTTGAGAACTGAGTGGCCTTATAGGGGAACGTGTCATACATTTCCATTTTGAATCATTCCTCATTGTGTGTCTGCCAAAAAAACAGCCGGAGGAGAATGTGTATTGAGAGGTTCATTGAAGGCTTGTCTACAATATTGACATATAGTGGTGTATGAGTGTGACCGTGTGTGCGAGTGTGTGTGAGAGAGAGAGAGAGAGAGACCAAGAGAGACCAAGAGGGAGAGTGTGTGGGCGTTGGCGCGCACACATCGATTTGTACAGTGTGCTTGTATAGACGCGTAAATGACTGCGTGTGTGTGGGACGGGTCTGTAAACATGCAGTGCTCGACTCGTGTGTGTGTGTGTGTGAGCGCGCGGCTGTTGTATGCATGTTAGTGTGTATACAGTATGTGTGTGTGCGTGCATGTCTGTGTCCAAGTGTGTGTGGGTGTGTGTTTCTGTATATGTCCATATCATTTCGCTCACAATCCTGTTACAGTACTTTTATACCTCTGGTAGGACTGTATCCTGTATTATTGTGTCTTTGAATTTAGAAAAATCCAATGTTTATCTTATTGTACTGTTCTTCGTAGCAGAGAAAACTGTTCAACAGATGTACAATGAACGTTAAACTCTCATTTTTTAATTTCATTATCTTCAATATTTTTTAAAAATGGTATGTAATTATTTTTCCACAGTATTACATAAATAAAAGCACTGTTTTTTATAAAATGCAGAATTTGTCTTCTTTAATCAGATGGGTACTGGAGGCCAAATACAGGATGGATTTATTTTTTAAACCTGTTTTATATTCTTCCACACTTATTGGATTGTATATGTTAGATATCATTTATTTGTATACATATACATACATTTGATGAATTCACAGCAAATGCTACAAATACCATTCATTTAATAGATGCCAGGTGCAGGGATTTGGTATTTATTCTGTCACTAAAATATTAATATAAGAATTAATAAAAATTCATCACTTTTTTTTCTCTCTTGGTAAATGTTATGCAAAGGTCTGACGATTATTGTATATTCATCCTATATTAATTGTAAGGAGAGACAAAGCTGTTTATTTCCAAAACACTGTCATACACAGAGGTTTCCAGGGATATGTTAGGAATAAAATATCAGAAAGCATAGTTTTAAAAACAATTGTCAAGCGAAATTAAAGACGTAAAGACATCAATCAAGGTAAGATGAATAAAACTACTAAAATCTTGATGCATCAAAATATAAGATGAGGAGAAACATAATATAAGTAAAACAAATACAAATGTGTAAAATAAAGAAATGAAAATACATGAAAATGTAATGATGTACAGTCTTGTTTAAAGACGTATAAATGAAATAATAAAGTTTTCAGTTCATTTTTCAGTTTTGTACATAGAAGGGATAAATCCTGCCGGTAGGTGGCAGCCA
Source organism: Pleuronectes platessa (assembly GCF_947347685.1). Taxonomy (NCBI): domain Eukaryota; kingdom Metazoa; phylum Chordata; class Actinopteri; order Pleuronectiformes; family Pleuronectidae; genus Pleuronectes; species Pleuronectes platessa. The sequence goes on from NC_070648.1 coordinate 11,756,859, forward strand.
CACATCTCATGCGCCTCTGAAACAAGGAAAGAAGACACTCCTCTACGTCATTGGCCAGAGGTTGTCTAACAGCCAAGATGGCGGCCACAATGTTGAGGTCGCTTACTAAACTAGGACGTCCTTCAACTAAAGTACTATTAAATAACAATTTGCTCAGCCCTAGCTGTGCTGTTCTGCAAAGCCGGTAAGTTAACAAACCTACAAATAACGATACGCGTCGCTTTTTGTGCAGCAGGAGGCGGAGTGCCCACAATAACACGTTAGCATAATGCTAATTATGCCGACTTCAGGGTAGCACGAGAGTCCTTTACTATTCATTTTACTATGTTTTTAAATGGGAAAAGGTTGTATGGGACACGCACATTGTAATGGCGGGTGTGTCTTCCAAGTTAACAAGTCGCTAAGGCTGCAGTGCTATACTAGCCTTCATGCTAGGTAGGCTGGGGCTGTTAAGCTTCTCATTGTTAGCCAAGTGTGTTCGTGTGTCAGTGTTGACCACAGCCTCGGTGCATCCTCTGGGCTCAGACTCAGGTCGGAGTATTTGATCAGACTGTTAAACAACACTGATAATGTTCCGCTAACGAGGCTGTGAATTACGTCGCAGTGCAGTTGACCGATGTGGAAGACGAAGCTGCTATCGTGCTAGCTAACCAGAGGACCTGTTATGTCCTTGTATATTAAAATCAATTTGTGTTTTGTTTCTGATGGGTTTGTTCCTTTAGTGCAGCACATACAGCAGTAAACAGGGTTATTATTGACTTTAAGCCTTATACACTTATTGTTATATTGAGGAGACATGTCATTTCTTTATGGTTCCATCATCAGTTAGATCTGAGAGTTAGTCCCAGATCCTCATCGCTTCTAAACGACAGCCTCAAAAGAACAATAAGCAACATGCAGGCAGTTTGATTATTCATGTGTTTCTAATGAGCTCTGTCCATCTGCTCTGCAAAACTGACGATTTCCAGCACATGTTCCTCTCGTAGTAAGAATACCTTCCATGTTTTTCACAGGCAGAAACAATGGCAGCCAGATGTGGAGTGGACGGAGCAGTTTGCTGGGGCAGTGATGTACCCCACTGCCCTCAATGAGAAGTGGACCCCGCCACCATGGAATGGTACAATCATCCCTCTTTATATACAGTCTGTGCATCATCCACGTGCACAGTGACACTTTTCAGGCTACTTTTTAAAGTATTATTGATCTCCACTTATTATTCATTTAACAATAAGCTGTGATATATTTAAGTCAAATGGAAATGTAAAAGGTTTCATCGACAAATGTGTGTGAAAGCTAACACGTTAATAGATTTGTGAATTAACATATTATTGTTCATATTTACACTTGATTTATACCTGATTAACATTTTCTTCTGTGGCTCTATGGGTACACGTTTGATGAAACTAATGCATTAGGCCTGTACATCGTTAAAACTACAACTATTTGGTGGCCCAAATTATTATTAAACGTTGGTTCATACAACATCTGAAATTGACTCAATCTTTATTTGCAATGACATTGACACAACTCAGTTGCATAGCTAAATAAAAGTTTTAATATTTCATATCTTGTCCTTTTTATTTCTCTCAGATAAGGATCCTCCTGCAGAGAAGGAAGTCGCCAATCTGACCATCAACTTCGGCCCCCAGCATCCTGCAGCTCACGGTGTGCTGCGTCTGGTGATGGAGCTCAGTGGAGAGTCAGTCAAGAAATGTGACCCACACATTGGCCTGCTTCACCGTGGCACAGAGAAGCTCATAGAGTACAAGACCTATCTGCAGGTATTACACCATTGACAATGTCTCTAAATACTGTGTTTCTGTATTTTCTAACTCGTATCTATTTCTCAAACGTTGTCACTGAGGAGACCATGACTGTATTACCTCTCCGATAACCACCTGACAAGGGCCTTAAACCAAGATCTTGCGCAATGAAAATGACAAAATGACCAGCAGAAGTGTTTCAAGAGGATTTAAAAATACCCTTTATCGTGTCATGTGTAACTTAATTCCTGCTTCAGTTCCTCTTTTCTGTTTGTTTCAGGCTCTGCCTTACTTTGACCGTCTGGACTATGTTTCCATGATGTGTAACGAGGAGGCCTACTCTCTGGCTGTGGAGAAGTTGCTCAACATCCAAGCTCCACCCCGTGCCCAGTGGATCAGAGGTACAGACCAGAAACAGTCTGAGTGTGTGCAGATTCTTCAGAGGTTTAAAATGTTAAATCAAATGATTTAAAACCACAAAATATCTTGATTAATCAATGCCCTCTTTCTATGATGTGCAAATCCGATTTGGCACATTCTTCAAATTTATTTGGTCTGTGAATTTGAAAGTTGCAAAAGAAAAATCCCCATTTAAATTTCCCAAGATTCAAGTCGACATAGAACCAGTGGATATTTACCAGAGAGAAAACGCATAAAACTGGTACATTTTCACATTTGAGAAGCTGGAGCTGATGAATTGTTTTCATGTTTGCTTGAAAAATGACATAAAACTATTTGTTAATAGTGAAAATCCTAAAAATAATAAATTGACCACCGTTTGAGCTCTAAATGTCTATGTGTTCTTTGTTGTGTTTTTAGTGCTGTACGGAGAGATGACCCGCATCCTGAACCACATCATGGCCATCACCACTCACGCTCTCGACATTGGTGCCATGACCCCCTTCTTCTGGCTGTTCGAGGAGAGGGAGAAGGTCAGGATGGCTGCTGCTCAATTCTTTGTCGCAGTATTAATCACAGAATCACACTGTTTGGTATCATTTTAAAAATGTAAAATGGTGCTGTTTTCAGACCTGCATAGTCTAAATAATAATATAAATATGTTGGTATATGACAGTCGTAGTTATTGAACGATGCTGTTGGATAATATTATCCTGGCTGTGCGCTTCTCAACAAAATATTTGACTTTAAATCAAAACACATACAAGTACACTTCAAGGACTGCAGAGGTCCTAACTTCTGATTAGTGTTGGAGTTTATTGCTAAAGTGCAAATTTAGCGCAGCATCGTCCACGTCCAGTTTAGTTTTAGTCCAATACAATGGCGAAAGGCAAAGCTGGAACACTATTCACAATGCAGGGAGGTCTAAGAACTGTTGACATATTGGGGGGGAGCAAGTGTGAACACACACATTTTAAATACACTGATGGAATATTTGAACTGTATATTGCGTGAGTTCTTCTAATTGACTCTTGTTTCCTCTCAGATGTTTGAGTTCTATGAGCGAGTGTCTGGAGCCAGAATGCACGCTGCATACATCAGACCTGGTGGTGTTCATCAGGTAGGAGAAATGACCTCATCATTTTCTGTTTGTGACTGGTTTGTCTTCATCGTCAGAGCTGATGATGTGTCTGTGATATCTGAGTCAATAAACCATGGTATTTAAATTAATAAAATAGGAAAATAGAAACGTGAACAGAATATTTCTCAAAAGTCCACGTTATTTGAACCACTAGAGCCACTCTCTGGCGCCACCATGTGTTATCAAAATGTGTTTTGCTACATGTTGTGAAACCTGATGACATCATTGTAAGCTTACAATGGAATGAGGTAGAAGAAAGAAGACATGGCTTCCTGCAAAAATAAGTGTTCCAACTATTACTGTTTATATTTTGGATCAGTTTTAACACGATCTTTTCAGAGGGTTTACAAAATAATCTGTTCAGGAAAGTTGTGTTTTGTATAAACAGCTGCAAAGATAGGACTGGTAAAATATACAGTCTTGCAATGAAAGAACAATCGGAGCTACCCTGCGATGAACTGATAATTGTCAATAATCCTGCATTTAGAAGGACGTATCAAGTACATGACAAATGTAGATCACCTCCTCGAACTATCTCACATCATCCATGAATTATTAATGGTCTTAAATGTGTTCCAGGATTTGCCCCTGGGTCTGATGGACGACATCTACGAGTGGTGCAAGAATTTCTCCATTAGAATCGATGAGGTAGAAGAGGTGAGTGACTCTACCCTGTTCTTCATCTCTGGCAAGCAAAGATAAACAATTCAGCCAAGTAAGGATGTAGTGGAGATAGTTGCAGTAAATAATTGCGTCTGGGGGTTTTCAGATGTTGACCAACAATCGTATCTGGAAGAACCGTACTGTGGACATTGGGGTGGTTTCTGCTGAGGATGCCCTCAACTACGGCTTCAGGTAACCCTTCTGATCAGTGTGATCAATTCACTTTTATGACGTAAAGCTTCTTTGGTTTTGTTCAGCAGAAACCAATACAAGCTCTGATAATTATCCCCTTCCTCATTGTCCCTCCTCCAGTGGAGTGATGCTGCGAGGCTCGGGCATCAAGTGGGACCTGAGGAAGTCTCAACCTTACGACAAGTATGATGAGGTGGAGTTTGACGTGCCCATCGGGAGCAAAGGAGATTGTTATGACAGGTAAGAAGATTTACTAATTGCTATTGTTTTAGTTTTTCTGCCCCATTTTGTTTGTGTTTCCATGTTGGAAGTTGTCACTGACTCAGAATCTTGTTCATTAAATGAGTAAGGAAATTAGTTTTCTATCATTCAATATAACTAAGCGTTAATCATGTATTTTGAAAATGGATAGATGCAGTCCTTCGCTGGTGGGAGGTACTTTCATACGATAAACATGTTCATTCTGGCATTTCACAGACAACAGCTGCAGACTACATTTAAATCATCCTCGAGCTTTTATTGTTTATCATGTCAGACATTAAACATTCTAAGCTATCTTCATACATTTAAATTTCAATGTTTTTTGCAGAAGTATTTTATAAATCCTCATCGAACCTACATCATATTCAATTTAACATTAAGTATGCAACCTCATTAATACAGTTAACATTCAGTGTAGCTGTGAGTCTATTAGAAAAGCCATGTGTAAATAAATCATTGTTCATATGCAAACATAGCTGTTGTCGTGAGCGCACTGCCGCTGGTTGACTATTTTCATTGTTGCACCACAAGCAGTGTTTCCCATCACAATATCTTAAAACTGAATGTAAGGAAGCTGTTGGTGTAGAACATGACACATTAATCAATTGTATGATATCCAGACAAAATCAAAGAAATGACTGTCTGGTTTGTGAGGACGGATGTTGCACTCCTCACCAGCGACCTTCTCCGAATGACTAATGGCACATGATGAGTTGTGGTGGATTTTTCTATCCGCAGGATTAACGGCATCTATAAAGTAGCATCGACCGCTTTTTTGTGTGTTTTCCAGGTATCTGTGCAGAGTGGAGGAGATGAGGCAGTCCCTCAGGATCATGCACCAGGCGCTCAACAAGATGCCAGAAGGAGAGATCAAGGTGGATGACGCCAAGGTGGCCCCACCCAAGAGGTCTGAGATGAAGGTGAGTGCTGCTTCATTCTGCGAGATGCAGAATGAATTTTTTTTAACTGCTAGAGGCCTTTTAATCTTGAAAATCTTGGCACCTTTTTCATTTCTGGGTTTTCCCCTGTGCTTCAGCTTTCCTCTGTGTTAATTAAATATCACTGCTGTCGCTAATTTGTCTTCGCACTACCCTCTTTACAGAATTAGGCCACTTCTACAAAAAAATCCACTTTAATTTGGCTGCTCTTGAGGCAGAAGATCACCTCTAGTTCACCTTACTGTTATAATTTTACATTTCAGTCAACAGAGAGTCAACTTCCCTGAGCTTCGGTGTGCAGCTTTCACAAAGCAGCTGCAGGGACTTAACATGTCTTGTGTGCTTCTTGTCCTAGACGTCCATGGAGTCTCTGATCCATCACTTTAAGCTGTACACAGAGGGCTACCAGGTCCCCCCAGGGTCCACATACACAGCTGTGGAGGCACCAAAGGTAACAACACTCACAAGCTGCCGTCGGACATGCACTGAACTCTGGATATTCTCCTGAAATTATCCAGAGGGGCTGCTGGTTAGAATGCAAATGTCTGAGCTTGTCGCTGCAGATTTTCTATGAAGATTCTCCTGCCAGACCCCTTTCAAAAACTTTGGATAATGTCAGAATGAGCAAAAGAATACCGCAGGAGACGATCCAGAGGATTCACTGTGGGCTAGTGGGAACATTAATGATCTTTCTAACACATGACTTGCAAAACTGGAATAAAAAATATATACATCTGAGGAGGAAATATTGAAGCCATACATGTGGATGACATCGACAGAGATCTTAACATGGAATGCTCTTTTGGTAAGGCGTGCTAATGCTGGTGTTGATGTGCTGTCAACCGAAACAATAAATTAATATGTTGAATCCTGAGATTCTTCTGATGTTATGAACGCGTCTGACCGGAGAATATCCTGCTGCATTATCATGTGTGAAAAGCAAACTCTAGACAAAGTCCAGACCCAATGTTGCTTACATTCTCTGGATTTCATAACCAAAAATGACTAATGTAACAATTTTACAACTTCTGTATAAAATTACACATTTTGAAATAACTCAATAAACTGCAGATGTTCAAATAAAATCCCCATAGATCAAGTGTCCCCTTTTTAACACAACAAACAAAAACAGTGTCTCATGGTCTCATTGTAGATCCTCTTTATACAGAAGGACTTTTGAGCCTTACTTAATTGGGAAGCCTTTGTGGGCCTCTTGGGATTATTGTGATGTAATATGCTGACTATTGTGTATTTGTGTGTGTCTCTTGCAGGGAGAGTTTGGTGTATATCTGGTGTCTGACGGCTCCAGCAGACCCTATCGCTGCAAGATCAAAGCTCCTGGATTCGCTCACTTGGTGCGCTCTTAAAAACTTAACAAGACACCGTGAAATATTAAACACAGTCGGCATCAATTATTCAGCACGTTTAACATCCTGTCCTAAAGGCTACTTTTAGTTCATTAAGTACGTTTAATATAGCACTACACAACCATTTCTAAAAGCACACAGACCCAACCCCCTCTTTGCCTCCTTCCTGCCCGTCCTCTTAGCTCATTGGTACATGAACTGCTGTTCGACGCAGTCATTAGAATTTTGGTCTTCAAGGCTAACATGTCTTTAAAGTTGCATAAACAAACTATTAGAGTGGTTAGTGCATTAACTTCAGGCTATAATCTCATGAATAATGTATACTCCCTTTTTATATGAGCTCATCTGGCCTGAATAGTGGTGCTAGTCTTCATTGCTACTGAGTGTTGATACATGCTTTCTTCTTTACAGGCGGGCCTGGATAAAATGGCCAAAGGACACATGCTAGCCGATGTTGTCGCCATTATTGGTAAGATGGTGTCAAAGTCAAAGTGATGTTTAAAAGTACAGTGTTTATGCTTCAGGAGGACAAACAGCTACTTCATCTGCAGAAAGTCACATGTGTATGTTGCTGCCGTGTATTGAGTCCTTTGCTCTCCCTCCTTCAGGTACACAGGACATCGTGTTTGGCGAAGTGGACCGCTAACGTGACGCTGCTAATGGGCTGCTCCCCTGAAGAGAATTCCTTCTGCCCCTCGCACATCTGTTAGTCAGGTTCTCTTCCTGTTCACTATTGGCTGTAGTGAGACTTTTGACAGGTGACCCTGCTCATTATCGTTGATGTACAATGTCCAAATTAACCCTAATAAATATTTTATGACCAGAACAGTAAAGCGATGGATCCCTTTTATTTCATTCTTTCTTTTTTTTTTTAAATGCTCCATTTCCTCGAGTTGTTTGAGAACATGAGAGAAAATAGTGTGAAGGTGGCAGCGAGGCCTCGGCGATGTGTCCTTCCTCTGGCTTGATGATGGAGGGGGAGTGGTCTGATGAGACCGAGGCAAGTGGACTTCAGAGCTCCGACCACAACTTCCCCTCTGTGAGGTTAATGCAATACTTTAGTCTTCGCAAGAACAGAGGAAACGAAAAAGACCACAACTAGTTGAGTTTGCTGCTTGTTGAAAGAGCCCAGTCCTGTGTTTCTGTTATCATGGCCGTTTGGGGTAGGAGCACGCTACTGGTGGCTTTTCCTCTGTGGATGTGTTTTGGCAGAGCTGCTGGTGAGTGTTAACTGTAATTGAAACTTTTTATACCGATCTGGTTTAATGTCTGAAGACGTCGCAGTGGTCATTTAATCGTGACAACAATCGTACTTAGGAGAACTGAAAGCAGAAGCTGACACTGCTGTTCAGTGCGACAGTTCTCTTTCACACGCACATTCCGTTTAACAACACCGTACATAACTTTAACCTAATGATAAAACTTTTCTTCACTTTAAAAAGTAATGATTGACATAAGTACTTGCTTTTTGTCCCTATAAAGATGATAACGCCCCATAATGGGGCTTTGTAATCACATTTGCGTCCCCACAACATGAATTCCTGGACCCAGACACCCTTTAGGACAGTTATAGAGCAGCCATTAGACTAATGTTAATACATATTCTTTTATTCGAATTCAGCTGCCTCCAAAGTTCATTTATACTAACTTTGCTGTTAAACTCTATATTTGTGCTGCATGTAATCTTAAATTCTATACTTAAGAAAACATGAGCAGTATTTAATACACCGCTTTGAAAAGTAAGTCAAGTAAAATAAATATGAGGGTAACTTAAAATGAAACCGACAAATGGTATATTTACCCTTTAAAGAGACAATAATTGGGCTATTGGGGTTCTAACGAAACTGTTGGCCATCGAGAAGAACATCTATCGAGCTCAATTAAAATGTTTGACAGAATATTAGTTGGGATCTATATTAGTAATTAATCATGCTATAGACACAATGTTCACTACTTTTCAAATGTGATATTTTTTACTTTTCCTTCTCTTGTATAATAGTAAAATAAATATATTGGGGTTGTGGAGGTTTTTTTTAAGAGAAAAAAACACCATTTTCACCATTTTACAAACCAAATAATTAATTAATTCTAATAAATAATTGGCAGATATATATAGATTCAAGCTTGTTCATTTAGGCTTTGAGAGCTCACATTTCAAACCACTACTGACCTCGGCCTACTGACAGTATGTTAATCGTGATCTACACTAAAAGTTAAAGTTACAACTATGCGAGTGAGTGTGTGTGAAGTCCTATTAACAAGAAATATAAAACTGTACATTGTTCATCAGTTGTGAGCCTGAAATACACAGTTAAATCGGACTGAAGTGTTTTGACACCTCAGTCACGTATAGAATAGTAGATCATAGGTTATTCTGGTCACAGTTTTCGATGGTTACTTTTCACCAGCCCTTTCATTTGAGCTGCGGAAACAAAAAGGAGATGTTGATGCAGATTTTTAAAAAAAACACATCGCACTCCACACATCTGCAGTTAGGCATTCAGAGCTCAGAGTGTGGAAGTAATCTTATTTATTCTTTAAGGATTCTCTAAGTGGAGCCGGGACACAGTTATGTGATTGCTGAATTCAGAAATGTGATTCATTTCCTTGAATTTGAAACTGAAAGACGAAGGAGAAGACATGACAGAAGATGACGTTTGATCACAGGAATGATGTCATGGTTCCTGTGTCAAAATGTAGGGACATAAATGTTAGTCTTTTAGTTTAGGTGCATTACTTAAAATAATGGGGCGTTAAAGTATATAATGTAGTTTTATTTTAAAAAGTTGGTTTAGCTTTAACAGAGTTTAAAGTGAAAAAAAAAGTTATTTTTTAAATCAGACATATTGAGGCTGGATTATGCCACATCATTTTTACTACCTAATTAAAACGAATGAGTTGAAATGTGCATTAATAACAACTTGAAATAAGAAAATTTAAAATAAAATTATGTTTATAGCGTGTACTTTCAAATAATATTAAATTTGCAAAACAAATTCTGTCATTACTTTTTCTTCAATAGTCTAAAAAAAAATTAAGAATGGATTGTTGGTTTATTTTACCCATTAAAAGTATAAACATGTTTATTTCATTTACTCTCTTACTTGTCTAACCTTTAGAATTTTCCAGAGTTTGTGTCGTTGCTCTAATTGGAATCAAACAAACACGTCACAGCGATAGGAGGACTTGTGCTCAGTGAATCCCGCTGCCTTTACATTCTGTGTTGTGACCCACTCACTGTGTATTTTGAATACAAAGAAGAAGGACGTGATCATGTTATTTAAACCTAAAGCAGATGGAATATGATAGTTAACAAATAAAATACATCTACGTCTCACTTTTTAAGGTGGATGATCATGAATCACTTCACAAATGAAATGGAACCTTTTAAATACAGTGTTAAAATAAGGACTAGTTATGCTGCATAAATATAACAACATGGGATGGATATTTGGAGAGTTGCGCAACACACGCTGCATTTGCAGGGGACTCACAGGGGAACTAAGTTGTACCTCGATGTTGTGAAGTCGTGCATTTTGTGAACCATATTAATAGAATAAATAGCACATGTACCCGTGATGATTCTAATTCACGCTCACAGGTTTTTTTCTCAGTCAGAAATACATCGGAAAACAGAGGCCAGTTTAAAACACTTGCGTACATGCGTCCTTTTTTAGAGATAAAGACTTAGCCTAACTCTTTTAAAACCTCTAACTTTTTTTTTTTTTTACTGAAACGATCTGCTGTTACAGATCCACATGTGTCCAAAAGTGAGATAGTGTTGAGAATGTTTTATCATTCTTTATTTTTAACTGGGTGCAGACCTGCAGCCCTTATGTGGTTGTGTACACAGCAAAGCTGTGAAGGTCAAAGATATAGTTGACATCAAGGATCCATTGCTACGGCAATGATCCCTAATTGTAAATAATCTTTACTGAAATAATAATAAATTCTCTCATGCAGCAACTGGTGTCTTAGTGTTGGCCGGTAGTCCTGCTTGTCTAAAAATGAGTCTGTCAATATTTGCGAGTGAGAGACAGTCTTTTCATAACCATTTCATTAGATTGATGACCAAATTAGCAAGAAATATGCTTCAGTCTGTTTGTTTTGCACACTTTGGATGTTTATGTAACGGCAGCTGCATCTGTTTGTTTCACAATCTGAAATGGTGTCGCATTTCAATAAAATCGTTTTGTAAATAACAAGGAAGTATCGTCATTTTCACTGACACCATGTGACATGGGTGCTCACTGACCATCTCCTGCTTTGTGGGTTTATTTAAAGTCGTTTTACTGCAGGAGTGTGTTTTATGTCGTCCATTTAAATGATGAGTATCGATTTGTGTGGCAGTGCTGTTTCCGTTCATGGTTTTTGCTCCTCACCAATTGTTCACCTGTGTGTCCTCAGCCTCTCTTCCGGAACCGTATATTTGTTATGTGCTGGATGGGATCCTGTTTCTGTACGGCCTCATCCTGACAGCGCTCTACTGCAAAATTAAGGTTTGCATGTTACATGATGTAGATAAATACCTCTGCTCCACTGTTTCATTTTAAAGGGGGGAAATCACCCCCATGTGCATAAATATAACATGATAACTTGAAAACGTAAAATAGAATGTCGTCTGCAAAATTGGGATTAGAATGATTGCACGTGAAGCTGGGGTGCTGCTTCACATGTGCAACTAAACTGTTTAGTTTAATCTTTAATTCATCTTTAACTGACTTTCATAGAATACAAAAAAAATGAATTTGACGTGATTCTCTTTTTTTCAAAAGTTCACCAAGCCAGCTGGCCCTGCGAAAGGAAAGCAGGTAATGAGAGAATGCACACACTGAAGAGACACACAAACCTGACACACTCACTGAGGCAGGAGGCCCCTGCGCAGGCAGAAGCAACCACAGCGCGCAGGTCAAACCTCAGTGGGCGAAACACATGCACACAACTACAAAAATGAAACCGACACATAACATTTTTTTGTCAACAGAAAAAGAAGGACCAAAAATGACATTCAGTTCAATAAGTTGTAAAATACATACTTCAACCAAAAAGGAATACAGTCAATATTATGCTGCTTAAATTCTCCCATGTGACATTTAGAACTACTACTGAGTCCGGGAAGGCTTAGTAGCAATTGGTTGCATTGTGGGAAATGTAGGAACCAGTCCTTTCTGAGCTTGGTCGATACTTGAGTCTCAAAATGAAAACGTCACCTGCACCTGCTACCTCTACTTTCGTGGGTGTTATTCAATGTGTCTTTCACCAAACTTTAAAGAAGTGAGATACCAAATATCCGGAGCTGCTTTCAAATCAGAAATGAACACGGCAGCTTTGACCACATATATACTTTGTGGTATTCATACCCTTGGTTTTAACTTGCTAAGCACAAGAAAAAAAAAATCGTTTTTTTCTTGTACGTCTTGAAGCAGTTTTACAGCTTTGCCTTTTTAGTCTATTATTTCCTATGACCAGCCGCAAACCCTGCACATCTAGCCACACGTAGACACACACTAACACACACCCTAATGTGTACACATCTCAGTGCGGTGTTCTCTGGCTTGCGTCTCTCCTCATGTAGCTTGTTCTTATTCTTCCTTTTGCACACCGTGTTCATACACACACACACACACACACACACATGCATCCTGTCGCAGTCGAGCCACACACAGAGAGAGTCTCTAGTTCAGTTTGATGTGTTTGCCTCCACTGATTCTCACACTGTTGTTTCCTTCCCCCCCGGCAGAATGTTGAAGAGGGCATCTATACTGTGAGTTTTTTATGCTGTGAATGATGTTAAATAATAACAATAATTCATTTAAAATGTAACCCTACACATGATTGCTCACTCCCCCCTTCTCCGTCTCCCTGTTAGGGTTTGACCCCTCATGCCCAGGACACGTACGAAACCATCGGCATGAAGAAGTGAAGAGCTCGAGTGCAAGATGGACATTTTCTACCTGATTGCTTTGTTTTTTCTTTTCCTATTTAAATACTGAATATTATCCATGGCATAGATTGGGAAACTGTGAGCCACAGTTTTCATTTTCCTTTTGCTTATTTAGAATCGGTGGGAGGTTAAATTAAGAAATACGAGAGAGAGTGAAAGAGGGAAGTTGGCAATTCTCGGAAATGGGTGTTAGGTAACTGTTTTTCTTCTGCTGTATAATGTTCAATTTTTGAAAGAAGTCAGTTTTCTTATATGTGTGAATGTTTAAAAAAAAAATAAGACATGGATTCACTGTACCTTTTGTGTACCTTTTAAGTTGTATTGCTTGCAGGGGTTGAAAATCATCTGGGAATGGAAAACCATATTTGTCCTGTGTTGTGTTGTGATACTCAGACGTAAGAGACCGTTGAGGAAGAGGGGCTGATTTCCAGTACACCACAGGATGGCAGTGATGGTGTGGTCCTTACCTGTCCACATTCACAAAACACACACACACACACACACACAGCAGGGAGATCTTGAACGACAGTGTAGTAAATGAGGACAACCGCAATTATGTTTCAACACGGAGAGACAAACCTCCTGCCACAAACACCTTCATACAAATAATTAATAAGTAATAATTTGTCGGAGCTCATGACCTGCATGTCAGTCTGAAAAGTATTTAGCTGTGTCTTTAACAGGGAACCAATAAACGTGACAACTGTGTGATAATGTTGGGAAAAAACCAGAGACATGACTGCTCCCCAAATATGAAGCCACAATGTCTTGAACGCCACCTGGGGGCCGGCTGCAGTATAGGTCAAAAACCCTGCCTCCTCCATGTTAATGAATGGGATGTGGACTGATGTACATGTCAAATAAAGGTTTGATGAGTTCTTATCACACTGATGTATGGTCATTTTTCTGACTCTACCGTGCAGTGTCGTCCATCTTTAAATACAGTCCACGGGAGAAATTATGAAGCTAAATAGTATAGCCTGTGATGTACAAGTCGTCAATGTTGTTGTTGTTGACATTTCATCTGAAAGAAACAATGATTAAATGTGATTCTTTTTAACTCAAGTTGGCACGTGATCATTCTTCTATCCTTGTCTTTATATGTCAGCCTGAATCAACCCACTGGTGACACCGCTGAGCTCTGATCTTGGACATTATCCCTTTAAAATGGCAGGATCCATTTTCTCTCTCTCCTATGGGAGGGATGGAGGGAGGGAGGGGACACCTTTGGTTTTTGGCTCCGTGCGTCCCGCGCGTCACGCTGACGCAGCAAACCTGCTGCTTTTCACCTGCCTCCTCCGAGCAGAGCAAGTAAAGGCGAGAAAATAACTGTCATGTTGCCTCAGCCAAACCGGAATGGTGACTTTTGTGTGCGTGCACCGGCGTGTGTGTGTGTGAGAGAGAGAGAGTGGGGGTGGCGCTGCATGGTCGAGCAAACAGGTGTATCCAAACAGGTAGAGCTGCGCCTTTTTTCCTTTTCTCCTTGGGACAAACATTATGGCGTGCTCTTCACCAACCAGCACTTAACCAGACTCAAAGGATTTTACCATTCTCTCAAGGACCGTTGGTGAACTGCTACAGCTTTGACAGGTGTGTCCAGGGGGAGACTTCGGAGAGGAGCTGGTGCCTAGAGAAAGAAAAGGGATGATCCAGCAGCACCAGGCATGAGACAGCCCCAGTGCTCCACGCAGGCCTGTCTCTTAGGACTTTCCTCTCTGGACTGATTGTCCCGACTTTTCCTTTATTTATCACTACCTACCTGGGATAATGACACCTCTGCTGAACAGACCCTCCCTGTGTCTCCTTGTCCTCCGGATCTTTGGTAAGAGGACTTGTCCAACCATGCAGGAGTCAGTGTTGTTCTTCTAAGATGTCATGCTCTGTCTGTGTCTTAATGTTGATGATTCCAGACTATAGCCTCCCTGCATTACTCAATCATAAGTGACCTTACTTCATGTGTATCTCCTTAATATTTCCTAATTGCTGTCTAGAAGGCCTTCTAGTCCTTAAACCAATACAACAGATGAGTGTGAGGTTCGGAAAAGGGCACAGCAGGGGAAAGAAAGCTAAAATAGGCAATGGAATAAATGTTCCATCTAAAAAAGACTACATCTGCAGAAGGGACCTTTTGGTTTTGTTGTTTGTGAAAGCTGCCCGATCCCCATCAGGTTCTGATGGGGGGTTACACGCACATGCTCTGCAGGGGGCCAGCTTTCCCTGCAAACACCCTGAGCTGAAGAAAACCCCTGTGGTGCTGTCTGTTATTTCTGGAAAAACCTGTTGCTGTTGATCAGTTTGCCTCCACCTGTCTGAACCGCGCAGACCCTCCTAGTGGGTGTGCTTGTGTGTGTGTGTGTGTGTGTGTGTGTGTGAGTAGATGTAAGCATCAGGAAGAACTGCATGTTTCAGCCCATAGTTCTGTTAAGTCCTGCAACACACAAATATTATCACAGTGTCAGACAATGATAGATGATATGGGCCTTGAAACAAGCTTTCAGTTACAGTCAGACGTACAGTACAGAAAGGGAGCTACAGGCCGAGTGTTATTCCAGTAATGCAGCACAGGCAGATTCCACAGCAGGCTCCAACTTCAGGGCGACAAACTCTCACAGATTTTAAACACACACACACACAGTCACACCTGTCTCCGGAGTACAGTCATCGGCTCTGATGGTAAATGCATGAATCACACACTAATCACTGTCATAGTCGAACGGTTTCTCCCACATCAGGTATTAATCAGCACCTGTAATCTCTCGCTCTCTCTCTCTCTCACACACACAAACACACACACTGGCTGAGACTGGTGCTCAGGGTGTCATGTCTTCTTCACAGTGGTCTTTTACACAACATAGAAACCATGTTTATTTGATGTGTACAGACATTTTAGTTTAACCCATGCCCTCTCCACTAACATGGAGGAGGCATGGTTTATGATCTATACTGCACCCAACCATTAAGGGGCAATTGGGATGTATTGGTTTCACTTTCAGGGGAGCCGTCATGTCGTCCATCTTTATATACAGCCTATAGTGTCATCATTGCTCTGGCCTTGCAACTTGACTTTCTAGTTTTCTATTAGCCACAATGGCAGCTGAGCTCTATGGGGATTTTTCTGCTTTATCAATATAGCAATAACTTGTCAACCAATTTACCTTTTAATGGACAGCCGTGCCGTTTGGAATTCACGATCCCCAGAGGATGAATTCGAGTGACTTGAGTCCCGGGACTTTTTCTTGTACTGGAACTGTGAAAGTTATCATTTGTGCAATTGAGGGACATTTTGCACATAGCACTATCAAAAATGACATTTCCAAATTTTAACCAGGTGATGGTCTACGACATAATCCGTGTCAAACTAATGGCATTCATGTCACCTCAGTTTTATTTGTGCTACGTAGCTAATGGTGTCAAGCAAACACACGAGATTAAGATGGCAAACACAAGGCTACTTGCAAATGCTTTCATTGTGAGCATTACAAGCATGAGTGTACCTCCGAGCATGGGAACGACAATCGTATCAGCCAACTGTTTACTTCCAAGTAATATATGACGCAAAGAACTGTACGCTTAAACTTCGTAACAAGTCCAAACTAGATACTGAACATATGGTATAATTGTGAAAATGAACATTTGGGCTTGTTTAAACAGATGTGAGGGATCAGTGAAAACCAGTTAGAATTGCCTGCAGCAGTTTCTGTATTGTCTGTGGCAGCAAACTGGAGAGAGATCAGAAATAAATGCTACAAACAATTTCCTCACGGGGTCATTTTAGGGGCACCTGATGAAAACTGTGTTTGGGCTTGGACACGCCTAATGTGTCATGTTGTGAATTGATCTATCATCAGTGTTTTGGAGCAGCTCATTTGCTGTAATTCACTCTCCATGCAAGCTCCTCACCACGCTGTCTGAAAGTAAATCACTCACCATTAACACAAGCCCAACACCATGAGCACAAATAGCATAATACACTGTGGTGAACCTCCTGGTGGAACTGGCAACACTTTGGTTTTACATAAAGGAAATTCAACTTTATCCGAGCACTTTGCCAAGAGGTGGTGCACTTTGGAAAGGTGCAAGGAAACGTTTGACTCCTGGAGCAACCTCCATCAAGGAGAAGTTCTCTGTTAACCTCTGTGTTTGTTTTTTGTTTGTTTTTTATGTTTGTTTCCTGGTGAACAAGGATTACACAATAAGATAAAAATGTTAAATAACATCTGGCATATTTAAGCAACTGATATATATGAGTGCGCTTAACTCAATTTAAGGGGACTGTTTTTCCTTGGAGGTATACGCTCTACTGAGTACCAGTCTGGTTTCATATTTAGTCTTTTAATAAAGTTTGCAGAGATCCACATGTCATGACTGTCATGAATGCTCCTGTGTGTGTGTGTGTGTGTGTGTGTATGTGTCTGTGTGTGTGTGTGTGTGTGTGTGTGTGTGTGGTTTTATGAGATTGCTGGAGGACAGGAGAAGATAAGGTGTCACTTTGTTGTTTGTCTCCATCACACAGATTGGCCAGTCTGGTCTGTAAACAGACAGACAACAAGAGATAGTCATGCAAACACTGGGTTTGTGTTTTGCAGTGTGTTGCGGTTCCACAGTGTGAGACACACAGTTCTAATATGTCCTGTGCTGCATGTTCTCCTGGGGCCTTTTTGAATTTCTCACTCCCTTCTTCAGACACTGACTGCGTTTGCCTCGGAGCTGATCTGGAGCGACTTGTTAAGCGACATATCTCCACTCGCACTCAGCTCCTCTGATAGACAACCTGTCAAAGGAGAGAGAACACATATTCCCCCGTTATTGTCCTTGGGGACTTTAATAAGGGGAACTTATCTCAGGAGCTCCCAAAATATAAACAGTTAATTAAATGCCCGACCAGGGGGGAGAACACCCTGGATCACTGCTACAGCACCATCAGCAAGGCTTATCATGCAGTCTCCCGCGCTGCCCTGGGTCTGTCCGACCACGCTCTCATTCACCTGATCCCGGCTTACAGACAGAAACTCAAGATTTCTAAACCTGCTGTGCTGAGATCAAAGAACTGGAGCAGCAGAGAAGCTGTGGAGGAGCTGCGTGACTGCCTTGAAAACACAGACTGGGACATTTTTAGAACTGCCACTTACAGCCTGGACGAATATACAGATGCTGTGACGTCCTACATCAGCTTCTGTGAAGACCGATGTATTCCAACACGCACCAGGGTGTGTTATAACAACGACAAGCCCTGGTTCACAGCAAAACTCAAACAGCTTCGTTTGGAGAAAGAGGTGGCCTTCAAGAGTGGGGACATGGATAGGTTCAGACTAATTAAATACTCGTTTGGCAAGGAGATTAAGGAGGCCAAACGACTGTATTCAAAGAAGCTGGAACAACAGTTTGCAGCCAACGACTCCTCGTCAGTCTGGAAAGGCCTTCGGGTGATCACCGGCTGCAAGACCAAATCCCCCCACTCTGTGGAAGACTTGAGACTTGCCAACGATCTGAATGACTTTTATTGTAGATTCGATAGACCCTCTCAAACCCCCCCCGCATCTATCACACCTCTTCTCCCCAGCCTGGACAAAGACACTAGCCCCCCCCACAAAATGGCCCCAGACTGCCCCATCACCTCCATCCCCCCCTTCACACCTCTCTCAATTCAGGAGAGAGATGTAAATAAGCTCCTGAAGAAACTGAACCCCCGCAAGGCAGCTGGACCAGACGCTGTCTCCCCCTCTACACTGAGGCACTGTGCGGATCAGCTTTCTCCATTGTTCACGGACATTTTCAACACCTCACTGGCTGAATGTGTTGTACCCGCCTGCCTGAAAACATCCACCATCATCCCCGTTCCCAAGAAGCAGAGGATCACAGGCCTTAATGACTACAGACCAGTCGCCCTGACCTCTGTAGTAATGAAGACCTTCGAGCGACTCGTGCTGACCCACCTCAAAACTATAACCAACCACCTCCTCGACCCGCTGCAGTTTGCCTACAGAGCCAACAGGTCCGTAGACGATGCAGTCAACATGGGACTCCACTTCATCCTCCAGCACCTCGACTCCCCCAGCACCTACGCCAGGATCTTGTTTGTGGACTTCAGCTCCGCATTCAACACCATCTCTCCAGCTCTTCTCCGGGACAAGCTGACCCAGCTGAGCGTGCCTGACCCCACCTGCAGGTGGATCACCAACTTCCTGACCGACAGGAAGCAGCGCGTGAGGCTGGGGAAGCTTGTCTCTGACACCCGGACCATCAGCACTGGAGCCCCTCAAGGTTGTGTGCTCTCTCCTCTCCTCTTCTCCCTCTACACCAACAACTGCACCTCCAGCCATCCCTCTGTCAAACTCCTGAAGTTTGCCGACGACACCACCCTTATTGGATTAATTTCCAATGGGGACGAGGCCGCCTACAGAGAGGAAGTTAACAGCCTGGCTTCCTGGTGCAGCCAGAACCACCTGGAGCTGAACGCTTCAAAAACTGTAGAGATGGTGGCAGACTTCAGGAGGAGCCCAGCCCAAACCGCCCCCCTCACCATGTGCGACTCCCCAGTTAAAACAGTGGAGTCATTCAGATTCCTGGGGACGATCATAGCACAGGACCTGAGGTGGACGGAGAACATCACCTCCATCACCAAGAAGGCCCAGCAGAGGATGTTCTTCCTGCGGCAACTGAGGAAATTCAGCATGCCGCGGAAAGTGATGGTTGAGTTCTACACAGCCATCATTGAGTCCATCCTCACCTCATCCATCACCGTTTGGTTCGCTGCCTCCACTGCCAAGGACAAGGGCAGACTGCAGCGGATCATTCGGTCAGCTGAGAAGGTCATCGGCTGTGACCTGCCGGCTCTCCTAGACCTGTTCCACTCCAGGACCAGAAAGAGAGCAGGCAAGATCATCGCTGATCCTTCCCATCCCGGTCACCACCTGTTCCAGAGACTTCCATCTGGGAAAAGGTTCCGGGCCGTCAGGACTAAAACCTCGCGTCACCTGAACAGCTTTTTCCCCATGGCAGTGGGGCTCACAAACAAGCCCCCCCCATCACACTGACTCTGCTGACCCCCCCCCCCCCCACCCTCGCACATAATTTATAACACTACATTATTGGCACTACCACCAATCTTTGCACCTTAAAACCGCACAAAACACATTTACTGTATATATTATTTTTTCGATATTGTTGTTTTTTATATTGATGTTTATATTGCTCTATACTGTTGTTTTTATATTGTTGTTTGTAAAGTGCACCAACCACACCAAGGCAATTTCCTGTATGTGAAAATATACAAGGCAATAAAAAGAATTCTGATTCTGATTCTGATTCTGATTTCTTTCTCCACCCTCAGTTCTGTCTGCACAGCGAGGACTCTTTAAATCCCTCGCGCCCTACATTTCGATCACAGTTGTGTTTTCAAACATTTCATCACTGCATATTTCCCCCTGGTATATGCTGTCAACATTAAACCAAACACAACGAGAGAAACTTTGGTCCAGTCAAAAACAATGAAACCTAATATGAAAGGAAGGGACCATTTTTGGTTTAGAGTTGGTGATTGAAATGAGAAGTGATAAACCCTGTTAACTGCTTTTTCATAACCACATCTCTGTCGTCTTATTTCTATTCAATTATTTGAAGTAATGTAAGATTATTCATGTAATTTATGTGTATAACAGATATTCAAAGGAATAGACAAACAAAAGAGAACACGAAAGGCTCTGTAGGAACAAATAAATGAAATAAAGTCAAATAGAATAAAACTATTCAATTAAATTAACGGGAGAGGTACCCTTTATGTCCTGTGAAAGACTTTGAGTTAGTAGAACCTGTGAAGTTTGAAAGTTTCATTCCCTCGTTTCCCTAACATGACAATGTTAATCATTTATTTCAAACTCAACCCATTAATTAGAGTACCCAGGTTAGATTTCACTAACATATTGTATCCATTTTCCTCAATATAACCAAAGTCAAAAAACTGCAGCTTCACCGAATAGCTCAAATTTCTTTCATGGGCTCAATCAATTCTTATACCAAAGGCGATTCTTATGATCTCTCGTTATTGTTTTCTTGCTTGCCGACGATATAATGTAAACAAATATTTGAGCCTGATTAATGTCACCTCTATTGCCATGTTTAATGTAGGTTATTTAAATGTAGGTGTATTCATTAATAATGACAGGAAGCAATAACAGCTTGGTGTTGCCTCGTGTTTGTATGAAGATGTATTTATTATGACTGTGGTACTGTTTGAAATACAGTACAGAACCATTTTAACCTTCTAACTAAACAGACGTGTAGCTTATGGCTATAGTCTGAACTTGAAGGTTGAGCAAAGACAAATAAGTGAGGCCTAACCACGTTCAAGTGCACAGGCTTTGTAATATAAGCCACTTCCTCAAAGCCCCTGTCTTCTTGAGGTGCGTAGAACCATTGACTTTCAGGTTTAGGTTGTAGGTCAAAGGTCGCTGTCAAATTTAGTTTCAGCATAATGCACATTGAAATAATTTGTATCATCCTGCAATCCTTTCTCCTCTTTCCTCCCAGTGATGCAGGGAGTGTTTGTCGGGCAGCCCCCGAAAAAGGGCATCCGCTCCCTGGCCGAGAAGGAGACCGTGCTGCCCTGTCGCTACGAGCCGAGTGAACCCGACGTGGTGGTGGTGCAGGTCACCTGGTATAAGGAGAAACCCGGGGCCGCCAAGGACCAGATCATCACCGCACACCACGTGAACGGACAGACCGGTCAGTCAGCGCCCACAAAAATAAACATGTTGTCCAACTGGATAACTTCCCCCTTTCCACACAGTGAACTTTGGAGTGCTGCGCCAAGTTGTCAGTCTGCACTAATAGTGTCTCACAGCCATCTAAAAGAACAGTGAGAGACAGTGGGCGCCAAGGCTCTTGAACTCTGCACTGTATTGTGGGTTTCTTGTAATTTGTGTTGACTTGATATTTGGAGCCTTCACCCAGTGTGAGTGTTAGACGTGTTGGATGAGACTTCGAGCTAAATGCCCAGAATGTAGATGTAATTTCAAGCATGAGTGCAGGCGGGCGTGTGGAACTGAAAGTGACAAAAACAACCCTGCAGGTCTGTCCTGAACTTGCTGGACTTAATCTTTTTCAGATTTGTGTGTCACATCCTTCCTGTCACGCTCCTTTAACTCCTGTCCCTCCTCGTCTCTCTCCTCCCCTTTATTCTCGATCCGCAGCATTTGGGTCGTGGTCTCGGAAAGTGCACTTCAGGAGCAGCGAGCCCACGGTGGACTCGTCCCTGGTTTTCCGGAGCACGGAGGTCTCAGATGAGGGGAAGTACATCTGCCACATCATCACCTTCCCCTCCGGCAACTTCGACAGTGTGATGTCACTCACCGTATGGAGTGAGTCCCTTCCTGATGCAATGGGAAAAGACCAGCGTAGCTCATTAACGCAGCAGCATGAGTGATATTTTGCTGTGCATGGATGGAAACTGGTGATATGTTTACTTGATTCACGTGAATTGTGAGGCATAATGAGTTTTACATGACTAATAATGTAGTGACACAATAACAAGGACACAATGATTAATCCCCTGTGTGAAAAACTACAAACAGTGAGTTGTCTTTCCCACGTTGACATCCACTCACTCCTTAAAAGGCAATAAGCCATAAAATAGGAAGCCTAATGCATTTTTTTTATTATAAATTCCCAAATATATTTAATTAGAAGTAATTCTCTTTCTTGAGATATTTTTACAAAATGCCATCACTCCAAAAGATACCTAGACTTCTCAGTCCTATTACTCCTTATAAAGTTACAAGTCCAAACCTAGGAAACATAACATATATCCTATATTATTATTAATTCCCAATAGTATTATTTTAGTAGCTTATCTTATCTTTCAGAGACATTTGTCACAATATTTCCCTCAATTTTACTTTAATATCTCACAAATATTACTCATTACTTATTTCGATTTACTAACCGGCTATAATGTAATATAATTATTATTAATCTAAATGTCAAATCTTACAAACAATTCATTTTCCGACAAGAAGAACAACTATTGCTTTCCTGTAATAGTCATTAGCATGTGAAAAAGAATGCACTTTTACATTATTATTATTCCTCATAATGTTTTTGGTATGTGAGTTTGTTGCCGTGTAAAGAGTAAGTTGTCATGTGTTTAAATGGCCTATTGAAGGTCTTGGTTAGCGCTTCAACCTGGTCTGTTTTACTACTTCTAAAGGATTTTTACTAGGATAATAGCTTACTAGATTATCTTTCTTTAGTTTAATTGGTGCAGGGATGTATGTGATATCACTTCTCTCCATGACCAGTGTGTAAATGTGGCAGCCATAGCTCATACTTTTAAAATCCGTGCGTGCATTTGTCACTGACTTCTCCTCATCTCCACTCAATGCAACCCCCCTCCAGCCATTCCCATCTCCTCCCTGGAACCTGTGATCATGGTGGAGGGTCAGTCCTATGGACAGGCCGCGTCCTGCCGCTCTATAGCCCGCCCGCCTCCCCGCCTCTCCTGGGAGAGCGCCCTGAACGGCCAGTCCACCAACCGCACCTCGGAAAACGGGGCGGTCACCTCGCACTACTCCCTGCACCCACTGAGGAGCATGGACGGCATGAAGCTGGACTGTCTGGTGTGGCACCCGACCTCCCCGAAGCCCCGCAGGCTCAGAAACAACCTGGTAGTTTACTGTGAGTAGTCGTCAACAAAAAAACACAAACTTGGCCAAGGAATTAACAAATTTAATATTAATTTCCTGTTTTATAGCTGTGAGCATCACTTCAAGTATTAAGAGAATTGTATGGTTTCTTGCAAAAATGTAGAATTCACTGTATCCTTTATAACTTCATCAGCTAAATTATCCTTCTGTTTTCTTTCACGTGAAAGACAACCCCTCCCTTTCCCCCCCCCTAACTAGCCTCGGCTGAACAAACCTCAGTACATTTTTTGCTCTTCCTCCCAGTCCCGCCGCATGCAGAGGTGTCTGGCTACGGTGGAGACTGGTTCATCGGTCTGGAGAACGCTGCCCTGAGGTGTGTGAGCGGAGGAAACCCCAAACCGAGAATCACCTGGATCAGGTACTGTCAGAGCCGCCTCCCCCTCATGCTGTCTGGTACGCGTGTGACTAACTGTCTGATGTGTCTGGTCATTATTATTTCTCTCATAAACCCGGGAGTGAGCATACCAAGTGCTGTGGTTTCACCCGTGAGGAGACGTTAATTGGATGTTGGGTAAAGGTTAAACTCAGCTCGTCCTCAGGAGGCAAAGTAACAAATTACTCTTTATCCTCTGTTATTTTTCCGTGTGAATAGATGTGGCCCATAATCCAAAACAATATTGACATACACTTTAAATTACTATGATCACCTCAGGGAAAGTAGTTCATTTTTTACCATCAAATCAATTTAAATAGACAAGTTTGCCAGTTTTGTTTTAAGTACTATTTTTAACTGCAAAAAGCTGTGAATTATGAGATAAAATCCCTCAAATGTTTGTACAGTAACGATTAAGGGCATAAATTATATCCATCCATCCATCCGGGGTACACCCTGGACAGGTCACAACAACAATTAGACAAGTAAAAGAATAAATAAATTGACAAAAATTAACATTAATGTTTATACTTATACTTATACTTAGTACTTGCTTATAAAAGTATAGAACTGAAAGAGTTGTTGCCTATTCCCTAATGCAAGGGGCCCCTCCATAGTCATATCTTGGCGGTGACCTCTTCTGAACCATGTTTTTTCAGCAGTTATGCTGCTGCTATATATATTTATATATTAAATACCTTGTATATATATATATATATAAATAACATTTTTACATTCTAGTTACTTAGTTCCTTATTTACCTCCTTGTGCAGCTTTGACACTTGACTGGAGTAACCTTTTACAGTGTAGTGTGGGAGGATCTCCACCCCCTTCCACATGACTTAACCAAACAAGCCCTGACATTGTCATCCTGCTGCCTCAGTGGAAACTGACAGATTCAGATGTTGGATGTGTCATTTAAAGGCGTCACACCGCTGCCTGGCTTTAAACCCCGTCGAGGGCTTCATTCCCCCAGATGCCTGACTCCTTCTGCTCGAGTCACCTGCTGTCATCTCAAGGATCTGTCCCCTGGTGCCTTAATGTGTTCTCAGGGTGTGGCGTAGATTTCAGCCCGAAAAAATGTGAGATGCGAAAAGTGACTCGGGGAGGAATGGCTCTCATGGAGATATGAGATGTGACAGTTAGGCCCCGAGGAGGAAATCTTTCGAACGTACAGATGTGAAATAAATGAAATGTTAGGTAAAGCGTTTCTTCTCATTTGGGTTGTTATGATGAGGCATGGATTACCTGCTGTTAGTCACAGGAGCGCACCTTGGGAAAGGAGGTTTCGTGAGTGTGGCTCAACACTCACACACACACACACACACACACACACAAACACACACACACACACACACACACACACACACACACATCTTCAGCAGTGGGAAAACCAGTTGGATTTGTCAGTAAAGGCGGCAGGTGAAGAAATATCTGGTGTCACAGTGTCATGTTGCGGCTTGTGCCAAAAGCGGATGAGATAGTTTCACACGAAGGAGGGAGGAAGAGGGGGATGAGAAAAAAAAAAAAGGGAAAGGGATGTGCAGCCTATAATACAGAAGGTGGAGTAGTGTGTGTATGTGTTTAAATGTGTTTGTGGTCTGGGCTGTGGTGGTGGCGACAGGAGGAAGATGATGCTGAATGTGTGTATTTGTGTTAGATGTTATCGTGAGCATGTTTCTTTTGCATCTGTGAAAACAGAGAGTTCCTCTTTCCTGCTCGCGATAGGGGCTCACTGTGCTGTAGGTGTAACAAGCTGGGGTTAGTTTCACCATGTGCAGATTATGTTTTTACACAGTAATGTGGGTTGAAAGTGCTCACAAACTACTGGCCAACATGAAGCCGCAGCTGTACAAGCTACAGGCAAAGTACACAAGTAGTAGAAGATGTACTCACTCTGTTTAAACCGATTACATAAAAAGAAAAATACAGGATACACACCTCTTTCCACCTCTTCTGTGTGTTTGATCTGTGAAAGGTAGGATTCCCAATTAGTATTAATATTATTACGGTTGAAATTGTTGCTCACTATCCAACATTTTTTGTTGACTTTTACTAAATGCATTTCTGTGCATAATAAAGAATAATAATACAAGATGAGATAAGATGAGATGAGATAAGATGATATAAGATAAGATTTATTCATTATTCCCAATATGGAGAAAAATGAAAACAAATTAAAAGCAATATAATTGTGTATTACCCATTACATACATTACATAAATAGAGAATGATTATTGCACAGTAAAACATTTTTAAATCCCACATATATGGTGCATGTGGGCACTCAACCCACTTCCGCCAAAATTCTTAATAACTCTCAGATCATTAAGTAAAAGGTCAAAGTTTTAAATTAAAATTCCCTGTCATGTGACTCCGTCTTGCAGAGTGGGCAAAGAGTTGCCGGAAGGTGTGATCCCCCACCCTAACGGAACACTCCTTTTTGGGCGACCCCTAAGCTTGTCCGACCAAGGCACCTACCAGTGTGTGGCGGAGAATGAAGTGTCAGCGGGGAAGGCGGAGGTGGATATTGCTGTGGCAGGTAGACGACAGCACATCGTAGACTGAGATTTGTCGTAATAATACAAGTTGCATGTAGTGAGAGGAGATACACACATCTATCTAATCCCGCCTCTACCTCCCGCACTGTCTGTCCACAGAATCTCGCGCGGACCCGAAAATGTCAGAAGAAATGCTGATGCTTATCGTGGGGGCTGTGGCTGGTGGGCTGCTGCTCCTGATGCTCGTCATCGTCATCACAGTCACATGTCACCACAAACGCAAGAGCAGCAAGCTGAAGAAGGAGCTGACTGAGAAGACGTAAGTGGAAATATTAAAGTGCTTAATTGAGATGGCAGAGGAGAGGAAATTTAAGTAAATCATGGCTATTAAACATGTTAAAATTCGAGGACCGATATGCGTAAAATGACAGCTAAGAAAAGAAAGCAATTTGTGTGGAAATAAATGCAGTGTGAAATACGTTCAAACTTTTACAAGTGGTCCGATGATCCACAGTGGATTTCTTGAATCATTGAAATATATTTCTCGTCTTTTCCCTCCGTCGCTTGTTTCTGACAGGGAGGAAATCTCCACCCTCTCCAGACATGCCTCTATCAGGAGGATGCACTCCGTCAGCACAGATACCAGAGGAGCGGTAATATTCTTCTCCTCACTCTGAGCGCCTCATCTTGTGTTTTCTTTTTTCCTGACCCGATTCTGGCTGTTCAGAATCAGAGGAATGTGTCACACACTCGTTTACTAAGAAAAGTTTTACTGTGATGAAAACTTTGTTCTGTGCTCTACAACCATGGGTGACTGCTAGTTGTGGCTGTCTGAGGAAATGAAAGGGGCTGGATGTTTTATGCACAGGCTTTTGTTTTTGGCCAAGTTTGGTTATATCGAGTCCGGCAGCTAATCCGGCCCTCTGTTTCATTCTACTTGCAGACGGAGGAGAACATCCCTCTGAGGGTGGAGGGAACCCTGAGGAACAGCTTCTCCTCCCTCGGGGTCAGTATCTGTTTGAAAATGAGGCTTCACAGTTCAGATGCCAGGCGGCTGCGTTCTGAGCTTCAACATTTCAGTTCTGATTGCAGAGCATCTCAGAGAAGAGGAGAAGTTCTTTGTTTGCTCTGGTGCTTTGAGGGCTGAGGGGCAGATTTTATGGCTTTGGACACAGCCTGACTAAAGGTTTCCCCTTTTCAAGTCTTTAAGCCAAGCTGTAGCTTTATATTTAGCACACACACACACACACACACACACACACACACACACACACACACACACACACACACACACACACACACACACACACACATATTCGAGAAAATAGTAAATGGTTTTATGTGCAGCACTTTCTCTATCACACATCACAGGGGAGCTAACCACAGATTATTTTGTTTAGTTGACGACCCGCTCTACCTCCTAAGCCACAACTGAGTGTTATCGATCTACTCATCAAACTCTCAGCAAATAGTGCAAATGAGGGTGTTTTCCAAAGACACCAAACTACTGCTGTAAAGTGATGTCTATGCGGGCCTGAAGTAAGGGTGCAAAAGGACGACACCCAATACATTCCAACACCACCTAATTACTTTATTGTGCTCTGACAGGAGCAGGGCCACTACCTGGACAGCCGCTCTTCAATCTCTGGTGGGCGACCGGGAGGAGGGGGAGCGTACGACTACCTGGGCAGACCAGTCCTTCACAACAACTCGCGTAGGGGGAGAGAGAGGCTCCTGGACAGAGACGAGGAAAACCGACTCCGAGTGGAGACGTTTGTGAGAGACAGCACCATATCTCTGGTAAGGGTGCGTGAGTGTGTGTGTGTGTGTTTTTCTGGGCATGCCCAAGCCTGATTTCACCAAATTGTGGAATGCAACTCACCCAACTCGATGACTCAATTGCTAAGCGCATCTACCTTTTGTGTCTTGTGCAGCAGGAAACTCGTTTCCACCCTCCTCTAACGCCGACAACCTTCCCCATGGTCCAGTCCACGGAGACTGTGCGGCAGCTGAACGGCAGCACGGTCATGCCAGCGGACGGCGGGGGTTCGAGGCCGGGAAGCGTCACCAGCAAAACCCACCAGCACCCTCCACTGAGCTGCAGCTACCCGCCGGTGACAGATGATGAGGATGAGGTGGACGAAGGCTTGGGGGGTCCCGCCAGCCAGGAGCATCCCGACGACCAGGACAGTGAGACCAACAGCTCCCACGTGTCCGAGGCCCACAGCCCCCGCTATCAGCATACCAATGGCACTTTGAGACCCAAACCCCGGCCGATTCCCACTGCCATCAGTCCCCATGCCTCCCTGATCCACAAGGCTCAGATAGTGTAGCTGGAGGCTGGAAAATAACAGGCGGTCAGAATGAGGATTCCCAGGGGTCACCGGAAAACCAGTTTGTGTTTGATTATGAAAAACGTGCTCCTTGACTATAAAGCTGCATCTTCTTCATTCCGAGGGATAATGGTGCAATAGAACAAAATGTCCTACCCAAGCGTCTTCTGTATGGATTTCTGACATTGGGTTTTCCTGACCAGCGCTGTGACATCTGTTCTCCCACATTACTGCCACAAACAAAGACATGGTCGCAATATTTCCAGTTGGACTGCATTAATATTGTCTCATCAAACTTTTGAGCTCATACTCTACAGGTCACATGTTCCCGTATTCATAGAAAGCTTGTGCTACGCGTTCAGACACACACCGATGCTACATTGGGGCCATAACGGTTCTGTATCTTGCTCAGGGACACTTTGAAAGTGTAATGGAAGAGCTGGGGATTGAACCACCGACCCCTCGGATTAGTGGACCCGCTCCACCTCCTGACAGCTGTTTCCTGTGACTAACAGGTGAATGCAACTGACGTGCTTTCTGTGCAGCAGAAAATCAGGAAATGCAGGAGAGGGCTTTGTTGGTACATAAGACAAGTAGATTACAACACCATGGGTGGATTTTTTTGCTTTAGTGTTATTCAGTTCCTGTGCCTGTGTTACGTTCCCTTACACAACGTGTTTTAGGATCTGATCCAAACCATTGGATTGCTACTGTCTCGCCACACCTACAACATGCATACCATTGTGCCATATTGGCTCTCTGCCTTCGAGCCTTCGCCTTAAGCACCGAGACGGTTTGGATCAGATAAGCCGTCAACAAAAAAAACCAAGACTTAACCAATGTGTCTTACACATGTAGTAATTTGACAAAGAGTGAATCATATCAATGTGTAATTCAATTAACGAATGATTTCCTTTTTGCAAAGCTTTTTTTAAGTATTCTTTTTATAACAGAATGAATTTAAAGCTACACTCTGTAACTTTGACTGAGCAACAGCGCCCTCTGCAGCCACACGTGAAAACTAATTCTGTTGGGCTCAACTCTTTGTGTATGTTGAGTTGAGCTCTGACAGCTCTGAACTGAAACGCAACTGAAAGGTAATCCCCGGCTTCCTGAACAAAAAGAGCTGCTGCTCTAGCAAATACACCAAACACCCAATGTTTAAAATTTCTAATATTTTAAATGTCTTCATTGAATATTGGAGATAAACACATTTTTTTAAGGATTTCTGAGTCTTTTTAACTGATTCTCAGTTCGGCAATAGTCTTGAACTTGCTGGACCTGATTTTGACAGTTTAAGTAAGTAACAGTCAGTTTCACACCTCTCACAGGAGACCGTACCCGCTCACCAAAGTGACAGAGCAAGAAAAGACATTCAGGGTGAGGACTGAAGTGAAAGAAACACCATTAAACTATCTTTAAAGCTGCTGCTGCACAGTGTTGCTTGAAGTTGTATTTTGAAAACAATCATTAACAATATACAGTAAATAAGTATATTAACAAATTCGATTTACAGTATGTATCCTCTGCTTGCTACATGTCCCTCAATCACACACATAAAGTAGATACATAATTGTAACCGGGAAAAACACTGAAATGCTATATTACATACATATTAAACATGAACATACAAAATAAATATGTTACGTATATGTGCATCCTCATGCACACACAAGCAAAAGTGACGACAGCTGGAAAACCTGTGAAATA
Source organism: Pleuronectes platessa (assembly GCF_947347685.1). Classification (NCBI taxonomy): domain Eukaryota; kingdom Metazoa; phylum Chordata; class Actinopteri; order Pleuronectiformes; family Pleuronectidae; genus Pleuronectes; species Pleuronectes platessa. The sequence continues at coordinate 11,787,144 of NC_070648.1, forward strand.
TATGTATAATACATTTTAATGGATTTTTTTTTTTTTACATTTCTGTATTGCTTGAAATGTGAATTTTTAACTCACTAAAGATCATAGAGGCCAAACATGTTGTCTACATCTTGTACAGTATAAAGTGTCTTCTGTCTACCGGAGGTTGACAGGACAATATCTCTCCAAAAGGGATTTTACATGATCTGTTTTTGATGTGTTGTTTATCCGTGGACTACCTTTTGATGTATATATTTGTATTCTGACTATTGTTGGGTTCTGTTACAGCCCTGAAACGGGAAGCAATGTGCCAAAGGGAAGATATAAAAACATTTACTTCTGCTCTTTATTTGTTTTTGCAAATATGAAGTATTATTAGAATATGTGTGTTTAATATGTTGTATTATGCTGTTATCTCTAAATACAACTTTTCCATGACAAATATCAGAAAGTAAAAAATATCTGAGTTAAAAATGTTAATATTTAATATGCTGGACCAGTTTGTGGCAAACATAGTGTGCCATATCATGCAGCAGCACCCAATTAGGTAATTGTATTAAGTTTAACATAAGCTGTATTTGTTGTAGACAGTGCCCCCTAATGTGTACTGCTGGAAGGTGCAGGGACCTGGATAAGCATATAAACTAAATCTGCATTCCACTGTGATTTAGGGGAAAAAACTACCTTGCTTTTCATTCATTTTGAGGGTTTTTTACGTTGTCAGCTTTTATTGATGGGTTGAAATAAATATGCTTCCTTTTTCCTAAAGGACACTTAGACTTAAATGCCTAAATAGGCTTTGGAATACAACCTGTTTTCTTGATCGTCTAAATATGGTGGATTTCATATTGAGAGTTGTCTGAGTTTGCTCAGGTCCATTGAGATGGTAGTGGAATTTAATTAGGGGGTTAAGTTAGAAGACCAGATGTTGTTTTTTTTCCCTCACATTTAAACCGACAAGTGACCTACCTGTTCCTCTCTATAGGTACGTAGTCGATGTTAACTGCTTCCCTTCAGTTCATTTGGGGTATTTTAAAAATTTTTTTTTACAAAACACACATTAATTCAAGAATAAGCTGTATGTAAGCATCAATTACAAAATAGAGATTTGGATGCAGGGTCTCAAAATGACCCATCGTGAGTAAATGTGTAATTATGCAGGAGACTCATTTAGACCTTTATGATGTTTGATTTTATTGTACATGATGTTTTACAACAGTTGTTTTCATTCTTACCTTTCTCTTTTGTATAAAGGCTTAAAACACTGATACACCTCTCCCTGTATGTTGGACACTGTCTTTTCCCCAATAATGGTTTAACTATAATTCTCTTTCTGGTTTGATCTGTTATATGTGAAATCTATTGCACTTCTGTCCATCCTATGAGAGTCATTTTTTTTTTGTAGTTTTTCCTCACTGCAGAATCTGGGTTTATTGCCAAGTACGTTTACACATACAAGAAATATGTTGTGGTGTTTTTGTACCAGCATAAATAAGAAAATATAGAAATAGTTATAACAATACAAAATATTATAAACACTAGAAAAAATATGTGTGATATGAGTGATAGATATGGCTAGTGCACGGTATTACTGTTATAGCCTACAGAAAGTTTAAGTTGTCCAGAGGCCACCTGTTTAATTGAGGGGCCATTTGGATGTTTCTAAAAGTTATTAACATTTTAACTATTATCTTTATGACCAACTTAAATAAATTAACACATCAAATTCATCAGGTTGGATAAATACATCATACAACACTGGTATTAATTCAAGTCTGAATCCTTTATTAATCTGAAATTTCCTTTTATAGAAGTTTTAACATTAAATATCTTTATGATTTGACTGTTCGTTGAACTCTGAAATTTGTGGTGGTGAAAATAGTTTTCAGCCCTTCAACATCGACATACTAACTTCTAAATGACCTTTACCTGAATACTTTTTAAAATAAAAAAATGTGGGCTTCTTGTTTATAGTTTACTGGATATACGACTGTTGATTTTTTTTAAGAGTCACATAAATAAATAAATAAATAAATACATAAATAAAATTGTAATCTTTGTTTTGGTAGCCACCGCCCGGAAGTGCGTAACGCATGACGTCACGCAGGAGGAGGAAGCAGAAGTCCACAGCTAAGATGGCGGAGGAGCAGCAGGAATCATCACAGGGAGAGATGGAGGCTGAGGGAAACCGTAACAGCGTAAAACATACCGAGAAAACAGGTTGGTAATCCATGGTGCCGGTGCGGCCCGTGTCTACACTACTGTCTGCCCCGCGTTGGGGCCTGTGTGTGGGGTGACAGCGGGTGGTGGTCGCGGCTAACATGCAGCGGTGGTGATGGGGAGACACACAGGGCCAGGGCTAGTTGGCTAACGCTAGCTACCGTCGCTACACAAAGGAAGAAAAGCCACTTGTTTAGTTACTGAGGCGGCAGTTGTTGGTGACAGTCCCTGAACCTTTCACACCAGGCGACGTTCAAAGTGTAGGAACAGCGTCAAAGGCGGGACGGCACAAGATTAGCGGCCAAACCGACGCTACTCGCCGTGACTGCAATTTGTTTTGTTTTCGCACAGGTCGCAGCTAGCCAGGTTTAGCTGAGTGACGTTAGCCGGTGTTGTGGATTAACTTGTCTCCTCGTTAACCGCTGTCTCTGGACCGAATGCGTCTTTTTGGTGAAATGCGGACACTAAGTTGCCTTCGTGAACACTGTTGTTGTCTTTATTTCTTTAAATAAGAAAAAATGAATCATGTCAGGCATACCCCTCTGATTCTATTTTTATCTTCCTGAGTGCAGTGGCTTCACCAACAAGAAACACCCTCTCTCACATAGCCTCTTAGCAGATACACAGGAGGGGATCACTACACGTGGTTTGCTGTAATTACTTGAATAAAGTAAGAGAGAATTAACTGATTTGCTTGGGGGGCGGCAGTTTCTGTACAGGTTGTTCCTCCACTTGGTTTATATAACACAAGCAATGCAGGCAGATATACACGTGCATGTGAAGGACACATGGCCGCTTTTGATGCTTTCTTTCAGAAACCATCGATGAGGAAAACTTGTGGACATTATACAAGTCAAAGTATATTTGTTCAGGACTAAAGAGTCCATAAGATCAGACTTGATGCACCTTAATTATAAATAGTTTAATCTAAGTTTGTGTCAAATTATGCTCAATACTTGCATTTGACCTCTTAAGGGCATTTGTGCTATTCTTCAGTTTAGACAGGTATGATCTAAAGTTATAGGATTGTTATTTGTCGTTATCGCCATGTATTGCATGTTGTATCATGAGTTTCACTGCAACTCCCATAGCTTTTTATAGCAATGCTTCTACTCATTGACATTGCTCTAACATTGCAATTGTGTGTTTACGTTTTTTCTTTTACAGCAGAAGTTTTGACCTGTCTAGTTTTTCATTCTGATATGTCTAAGAAACACAGGCCTCATTAAGCTGTTTTCAAACATGGCCTGCGGGTAAATCCAGAGAATTGGATATGGAGTTTACTCGCAGTTTTCCTTTCACACAATGCAGTGGGGGGTTCTCTGCACAGACGCATTCACAGCAGCAACAAATCCTCCGCACCCCCCAGCTCTCTGTGAATCCAGCAGTGATCCCCTGCTGTGTCCTCGCATCAAATTCTCCCGAATTTCTATTGACTTAATACCAGGAGGTCCGGCGGAGAAAGTCAGCAGAGACTGTGAGGCGTCTCACTCTGACTTTTGCACCCACACAAGCACCTCCCTGGGAGAAAATGTGGGGGAACTGCCGAGTTCAGTACATGTCTGAATACAGCTTTACAAACTGTGCAGTCAAATCCGACTTTCAATGTCCATTCGAGTATATTTAACCCTGAAGCCTGATTTGTCGCCTTCTTTATCTTACAGGAGTGAACTGCCTCGCATATGACGAGGCCATAATTGCTCAGCAGGACAGAATTCAGCAGGAGGTGAGAAATTCCTTTTGATAAGCAAGAGCAAGTTTTGAAAGGTGTTATCAATGATTCTATCCTGGTCAGCATAAGTAAAGTGTTGGCATTGCATTTATCATTGTTCATTTTCTGGGTTGGTTTCTAGATCGCCAACAGTAACCCTTTAGTGTCGGACAGACAGGACCTGTCAGTGCTGCAGAGGGAGTATGCGGATGAAGACACAATTTACCAGCTCAAGATCAAGGTCAGTCAAACCACAGCCCCGGTTCTCAGGTTACTGCACCCACATCATGATACATTCACTTCCCAGACCAGGGCCCCATTTTCTTCAAAACTATCACATATTCACATACTCGATTTGGGTAAATAAAAATCTGTTTGTTTTGTTGCAGGACCTATACAAACAATACTCGTACATCCGTAAGACGCGACCTGATGGGAACTGTTTCTACAGAGCCTTCGGTTTCGCACATCTCGAATCCCTGTTAGAAGACAGCAAAGAACTTCAGAGGTGAGAATGAGTGTGGTTAGTTCTTAGGCAGTAGAAGATATGGATCCAAGATTGAAATTCACAACTTGAACAATTCAATTTAGTCTTAAGCACAGTTTAGTCTTCAAATGGCTGCATGTTGGCCCAGACTGGAAATCAATCCATCGATAGAATCACAGGCCCAGAGTGAATTTAGTGATCAGTAGGGATGGGTATCGTTTGGTTTTTATCCGATACCGGTGCTTAACCGATACTTTTAAAACGATACCGGTGCCTAAACGGTGCCTGAACCGATACTTTAAAAAAACAAGTGCACAAAACAACGCTTGCCAACATTTAAGAAAGGCTTTTTTTAATGCCAAATATATGAACTGTTTAAAGTAGATTATAAATATAAATAAATACTAAACACTTTTTAACTTAAAACTATGAATAATATATGAACTGTCAACAAAAGTTTACACTATACTTGAATAAATAAAAATAAATACAAAACACACAGACTTTGACTCGTGACTCTGACTTCGGTGCCTGAGCCAATTGAAGACCGAGGGTCGCTTTTCTATCACTTGGAGACCCCCGTATCTCCGCGGCTGGGGCTGTCGCAGGCAGGCTTCGACCCGGCTTCATCCCCCGAAATGCAGACGCTTCTGTGAAACCTTTCTCGGCGTGGTCTTCATTCTTCCCGCCCCCAGCCTTTCCAAGGCGACCCAGAGCCGGTCGTGGCGCACCGCCACGGAGGAAATGCACCCGGCGCCAGCCAGCGCCGGGGAGAGGTCTCGCGAGGAGATCCTCCCACCCGGCGGGAGGCGCCCCTCCCCGTGAAGAGAGGGGTGGAAGTGTGAGGAGGCGGGAGGAACGAAGACCTCAGTCTTCAATTGGCTCAGGCACCGAAATTAAGCACTGAAATCTGCGTTGCATTTCAGTCTGGGTAGGTACCGGTTGTATTGGAACCGGTGCCATATTAGAACCGGTTCTCGGTACCCAACCCTAGTGATCAGTATATCCATCCGTCTGTAATCACTTTCTTTTTTCCGGAGCAGAACTGGACAATCCTTTACAATTTTTTTTTAGGAAACTAACACAATTATTTTGTCCTGGTAGTGGATGGTTACTTTTTAAATATTTTGTGTTCCTTGAAATGCAATTTTTGTCCTGTACCATCATGGCAACAGGTTTTCTTTGGCTAAATTGAGAATTAGCTCTTCCTTGGATCGTTTCACCAATAACCCAACAGAACGGGTGCCACACAGTGTTCTGTTTACATATTCCTGATATGAAAGGAGTCACTAGTTATCACTGGCACTGGTTAAAAGGATCACTCAATCGTCAACACCGACCCTCTGTGGGCAGCTCTCAAGTTTGAGAATAAGAATATTATCTTTTTTTGTCTCTTTAGGTTCAAAGCAGTTGCATCAAAAAGTAAACTGGACCTGGTCAATGAAGGCTTCACTGAGTTCACCATTGAAGACTTCCACAATACTGTGAGTTTTTACTTTGCAAACAAATCATGCTTCTAATTGTCCTGCACATAAAGCAATTTATTTTGTATATTTAAGTGAACAGAATTTTTAAACCTATTTTATGAGAAGTTTTATGTCAGCAAGAGCTGATAGACACCCTAGTATTGGACCAGCTTCTTGGAAAAATGGTATTCGTACATAGCACTCTGATAAAATATTTATAATATCTTTCCTCCTAAGTTCATGGATCTGATTGAACTGTGTGAGAAACAGCCACGCCTGCAGGAGCTGCTGAACTCCTTCAACGACCAGAATGTGTCCGACTACGTGGTCGTGTATCTGCGGCTGCTCACCTCGGGCTACCTGCAGCGAGAGTATGGCTTCTTCCAGCATTTCATAGAGGGAGGACGCTCTGTGAAGGAGTTCTGTCAGCAGGTGAGATTTATTTTCAGTTTTCACTTCCTTTATCTCTTGGAAAGTGAACCCAGCTGAACCTAACTACATATGTTAACCATTCTATGACCATAATGTTCATTGTCTGTGTGAATTACTACTTATTTTACAGTGAAGACTAACTCCCATGCATCCTGTTTTTTTGTCTTTTCCAAGGAGGTAGAGCCAATGTCTAAAGAAAGTGACCACATTCACATCATCGCCTTAGCCCAGGCCCTGAACATATCCATCCTCGTGGAGTACATGGATAGAGGAGAAGGTGGAACAGTCAATCATCACGTCTTCCCCGAAGGCGGAGACCCACGCATCTTCCTCCTCTACAGACCCGGCCATTATGACATCTTGTACAAATAACACTCCTGGTCATAGCCCACCTCCAAAAAAAAACTTCAACAACCACGATGATGAATCATACATCTGTGTACGAGATTACACTTACACTCATGTATTTGAAAAAAGTTAAAATAAAAATCACATTACATGCCTCCCTTAACCTGGTCGCCCCAAGTTCCCAGGTTTTCTCCCTCAGTCATCACAAAATGGTTAATGAAAAGAAAAAAAAAGAATCCTTGGAAACAAATAGAAGTGACTCCAGGCATTTAGAGTTGTACAGGTTTTTTTGTGGTTGTAAATGTTATCTACTTGCTTTATGTTGGATTCTTTTCCTTTGTTACACTGCGTTTCATTGAGTTTTATTAAAGGGATTTACATCTTATCTTGTTGTTGAATTCGGGGGCATCTTCAAATATTTGATTGTCTGCTGGCGACCTATGAATGTAGCCCGCTGGCCCAACCTCAGCTGTGATTGGCTCCCCCCGCAGCCCTCAGGGGGTTAAGCTGCACCGATACTAGATGGATATCCAAAGGTGTTCAGTTCATTCTGAGTTAGTGGGGAGGAACAGAAAATGTTCACCTCTAAGAGACGGAAACCAGTGACTTGGAGGTATTTCCTTGTCTAATGACAAGTGCCTATCAAAACTACACTGCTTATTGATTGTTTAATAATTTTTCTGATCACTCCAAACTGCAAATAACATTCTTCACATTGTAGCTGTTGTATATTTAACCATTGGATGTCTTAAAGCTTTAAATGTTATTAACACTGAACACCAATAATATATTGTTGGATTCTGACTGTGATCAGGTTCATATCTCTAATAACCTTATAACCAGACCTGACACCTGCCTGTGAAGCTTCACTTTACTACAGGAACTCTCACTCTGATGCGTTAGTTTTGGACCATTGACTGAACAAAGTTCAGAGGAGCAGCTGTGTTGTTGTTTACATCTGCTCTCACACATGCGCAGTCGCGTCACCGCCGCTCAGCCCTATTCAAAGATCGTCTGCTTACAACAGCAGGAGACGCTGTCTCTTTAACATTTAGTGGACTACAGCAATCGAGTTTTGTAGTTGGGGGCGGGGCAGAGTGAGAGCTCTTCCGGTGGACAAAATTCAAAGACGCAAGTGGAGAAGGACAAATGTTCAAATCTTTGACACTGTTGAGCAGAGTGAGAGCTGCTGCAGCCTGTGTGCGGCACCACTCTTCTCTCACAGGTACGTTTCCACCTGGAGACCCTGCAACACAAGTTAGCCTGACTCACATGTTAGAAACTGCAGCTAACACATTGGCAGCTAACGCAGCTAGGCTAGCCGCTGCACCGTGTTGGCTGTATCACAGCAGCTAACGAAGCTAGGCTAGTAGCTACAACGAGTTAGCTTTGACCCTTAGCAGCAGCTACACTTGGTTAGCACTCATAGCTAGCTAGCACCTATATTGGTTTAGCTGTGACATGATGCAGTTGAATATTAAAGCTGTAAGTGTTTTTAATGAACTGCACTGTATCTGAATTGTGTTGCTGTGCAAGTTTAGCAGCACACACGTTCTCCAGTTTTTAAATGAGGTTTCTAAACTTAAAATGAGAATAAAGTTACTGCATAATTCAGTTATTTGCCTAAAGCAGCCTATTAATATCTGACAATAGCCTATTTTCTGTCCTTAATTAAATCATTACATCTTTAAAAGTCACCACTATGTTTATTATTACAGAAATTAGTCTGACAGAGCTTAAAGAGATACTGCACACTTTATATACTATTAAATTAGATGAATACTGGTTTTAATATCACGTTCATCACCAAATCTATAATAAAACTAAACTTATAAGGGTGACTATGGTTGATAACGCCACTTTGTGTTTCTGTCATGGACGTTTATTTATATATACAGTATATTTGAAAAGGTGGACTCCTTCTTCTCGAAGGTTGGGCAGACTCATGCCACCAGAGAGCGCTCGTGAGTTGCAGTCTGGAAAGCTGCGCTCATCTTCAGAAACTATGCTGAAACCAAACCTCTAAACCTCCACATCGTCTACCATCTAGAGACGTCCTCTCCCACCCCTCGTCCTCCTGTTTGTCTGTGTTTCACTGCATGAGTCCACTGAATATAATGAATTCACTCTTTTTATGTGTAGCTGAACTGATGGAAAACATGGATAAGAAAGCAACCTGGGACCGTTTCTACACTGAGAACAACAGTCGGGCGCCCACCTTCAAGAACTTTGAGTGGTTCTTTGGCTTTGAGGCTGTGCGGGATTTCATAATGCCCCTCTTGCAGCACAAGTGTGATCCAGGTGCCTTGCTCCGTGTCCTGGACGTGGGCTGTGGCACCTCAGCACTTGGGCCTTGTATTTACAGACACTCTGCTGTGCCGGTGCAGGTCACCTGTGCTGACATTTCGCCCGTAGCTGTACGACTCATGAAGGAGCACGTTGAAGCGAAAGCAATTCAACCTCAGAATGTTTCTTCTCAGCTGGAGTTTGTGGAGCTGGACTGCACACACCTTCTCAAGCACCTTGGTTCTGGCAGCGTGGACCTGATCATCGACAAGGGCACCATAGACGCCTTGTTGAGGTCTAAGGAGGGGAAGGGGAAGGCCGGCCTGGTGCTGAGGCAGTGTTTGAAGGTGCTGCGGGGCTCGGGGTCTCTGCTCCAGTTCTCTGATGAGGACCCTGATGCCAGGCTGCTGTGGCTGGAGACGGAGGCCCAGGAGCCGGGGACGATGGCAGCAAATGTTGGCATGCAGGAGGTTGGAGAATTAAGGGGAATGTATTATTACTGCTACCAAGTGACTCCTCGCTCTATTAAACATCAGTAACTTTCCACACCTGGATGTTCATGAACCCGAATGAATAAATTATTGAAAATTATTGTTAAAAGAGAATCTATGTTTTATTCCTGACTCAATTATGCCAACTAATTCACTTTACAGAAAATATATTTAGGTCTCACTCTCAACCATGGTCTCAGGTTTTTACGTGGTAACTGCTGCCATCTAGTGGCCAGCAGACCAACCCATTTAGGATGCCAGAAAGAGATCTCGGTGTTCTCAAGATGAAATAACGAAAGTGGTCAAAAAGACAGAAACAACTTTAATTTCACGTAGGTTGAGAAAACAGATTGAACTGCCTTATTTTCTGAAGTTCTGTCCCTCAAAAATAATATCATACCATATTGAGATTGTTCAATTGTTATTATAAATCAGTATCATTAAGTACATATTTCAACATTGGTTAAATCATTTGTCTTTATTGCTCCCACCAAGTATTCATGTCTTTACCATATATTATTTAATGTAAGGAAATTAAAAATGAAAAAATCTCGTAAGTTTTATGTTCTGTCCAAAAAGAGATTGTAATTGTGTATTTTATTTGTTAAAGTATATAGTACATATCGTTTCTCGCTTCATTTGTATTTGAAATAAATCACTTCTGACACAAGTACACTTAATCTGTTTATACAAATAAGAAAAGATTAAACCCACAACAAACGTACTATTTTAAACTGATTGAAAAAAAGTGGCCTCAATTCAACCCACATCCCACTAAATGAGTAATAATGCAGTGCCAAATAGTCGTGTACAGTCACAGTGCACAATACATTTTAAAATATAGACTTGTGTCCTGTCCCTCCTCTTCCTCCAGCTGCGCGTCCTTGCAGAAAGGTGGAGGGATGAGCTGCTGAGGGTCCTGCAGTCCGACAATGTTGTTAAAAAAGCTGTGGGTGAAACACAAAGAAGAAAACATGGTGAAAACAGACAAATACCCTTGAAGTCCCAGAATCTCCTGCAATACCGAAAATAAATTGGAATGACGCAAATCCAAGTTTGTCTTTGTTGGTGAATGCCAACGTCAATAAATGTATGAAAATTGTTATGTAGTTTTACACCAGCATATAAAAAAAACACAAATAGTCTATTATGTTGTTGATTGTATACAAGTTTCTCACAGCAGACCTTTTAACAATAGTGACATAAATAAAATTTAAAAAGCCCTATCACCTGTCTGGTGGAAAATAGTGTTTCTGAATAGTTCATTGATGCACTGACCTGGTCACCATCCATCCAGTTTTGCTGGTGTGAAACAGAGTGCTGACAGGAATACATCCAAACTCGGTGACGGTGCTCATGTACTGTGCTGCAGACAGAGAGGCGGATCACGAGGATCACGAGGATCACGAGGAGGCCGGGGCAGCGCAACCAGACAAGCAGGTTCATGAGAATGAGAAGGAATGAAATTTAAAAACAAGGGAACAATCACTGACAGTCATGTGCCTCAATACACCACATGACATCTAGTTTCATTCCCTCTTACTTCCTCTACTGTACCTTTCCCCTCCTTCATCTGCTGCTCCCCCGCCCAGGTGTTGACCAAGACTCCCTGTCCCGGGCCAGAGGAGCTGCCCAGCACAACCTGTGCCAGCAGGGTCGCGTTCTTTGGGATCGCCAGTGGGTGGAAGTCCACATTGAGCGGCCTCTTGCAGCACGTGTGGTTCTTGGAGTTAATCTTATACATCACACGCTACAGGACAGGATGGTGTTACACACTGAGCTGAGCTGTAAATCACATTTCCCAAAGCAGATGTGTGGCCATTACCTGTCTGTAGAGCAGAAGGACGTCGAGGTGGAAGGTCTTATTGCCGATAACCCCCCACTCTGTGAGGCGGATGCGCTGTCTCTGGGCATCGTAGCTGTACTTGGCGAAGGCCAGCAGCTTCTCATTCTGGGTGGTCTTTGAAATGACATTTTTTGTAACTTTAAATGATTCATCGTATTATTCATTTAACCTTCCATCTGGGACTACTTTAAAAAAATTATCCAGTAAGTTATTAAGGGTGAGTGAAAACGTTCAAATGTATTTATCAGCCAGAGACTTAGCATTTACACAGCAGCATAATTACAAGATGTTAAGACTTACCACAGACAGGTCTCTGGTCAGCTGTGGAGGGGATTCTGACAAAATTAAAGAAGGGGTTTATAGGGCCTTTATATCACATAGCAATTTTCACCTTCCACAGTATATTTTTCACAATATGCTGAAATTTTAAAAAGTTGTGTGAAGGGCTGTGACAGGACATTATCCGTTAGAACTAATTTGAGTTTAGCTGTGTTGTGAAGGCCACTTACTGCATTGTTGTGGACTCTGAGCGAGGCAGCCCGTGAAGAGGCACATAATCCAAGTTGTTTGAAGTCCACAGTCTATGATGATTTGGGGAGCCATGTCATCTGCTGGTGTTGGTCCACTGTGTTTTATCAAGTCCAAAGTCAACGCAGCCGTCTACCAGGAAATTTTAGAGCACTTCATGCTTCCTTCCGCTGACAAGGTTTATGGAGATGCTGATTTCATTTTCCAGCAGGACTTGGCACCGGCCCACACTGCCAAAAGTACCAATACCATGGTATCACTGTGCTTGATTGGCCAGCAAACTCGCCTGACCTGAACCCCATAGAGAATCTATGGGGTATTATCAAGAGGAAGATGAGCGACACCGGAACCAACAATGCAGACGAGCTGAGGCTGCTATCAAAGCAACCTGGGCTTTCATAACACCTCAGCAGTGCCGAAGGCTGATCGCCTCCGTGCCCCGCCGCATTGATGCAGTAATTCATGTAAAAGGAGCCCCTACTAAGTATAGAGTGCATATATATGAACATACTTTTCAGTAGGCTAACATTTCTGTATTAAAAATCCATTTTTTATTGGTCTCATATATTATTCTAATTTTCTGAGATACAAAATTTTGGGTTTTCATTAACTGTAAGCCATAATCATCAAAATTAATAGAAATTAATGCTTGAAACATTTCACTCTGTGTGTAATGAATCTATATAATTTATGAGATTCACTTTTTGAATTTGAAATATCGAAATAAATTAACTTTTCAATGATATTCTAATTTATTGAGATGCACCTGTTTATAAATGGACGGAGGGTCCGTGACGTCGCCCATTGTTTTCTGCAGCGTGAGAATGAGGCTAGTAGGAGGCGTTCCCCCGGTGCCATCTTGCCGGTGCTTACTCCTCCTCGTTCCTGGCTAACGAATCAATGGGCAAGAGGAGGAGCGCGAGTGAAGACTGACAGCCGCGGAGCTCAGCGTTTACGGGTTAGCTCAGGGCTAAAGGCCTCAGTATGCTTCTCCGAGTCCGTTTCGGAATGACGGACGGACGGATCGGACGGACCCTTTTTGATTTATAGTTCTACGAGCCTTTTTGTTGTGAAAACAATTCACCGCCAGAACAGTAGATGGCGAAACGGAAGTCGAGCTTAGACAAGCCTACCTCATGAGGTATAGAAGAAGTCCACGCTGGTTTATTTACGTTAGGGTGACCATACGTCCGTATTTCCCGGGACATGTCCGTATTTCACGACCTGTCCCGGGTGTCCCGGGTTATTTTTAGAAAGTGAGGAAATGTCCTGGTTTTTAAAATTACCTTCTTTGGACCATTACATTTACATGCACTAGGGCACTGCCCACGGCGCTGCGTGCGACGTAGCCTAATCCCCGCCCCTATGCTGTCAGCCCTATTAATCAGAACGTAGACAACGTGACTGTCAGTCATACGCAAGCAACATGCCGAAGCGCAAGTGCTCGTTTACCGACGAATTACTAAAGAGTTTCCCGGCTTTCAGAACGGGTCGAGACAAATGGGAAGCCTTGTGCACAGTGTGCAAAGCAGGCACATATGTCTCGGTGTCCAATGGAGGTGCAAGAGATCTGAAAATCCACCTGGACACCGAGAAGCACAAAACAGCTGTCCGAGGCGAGGGTAGTGCTAGCTCGATCACACAGTACTTTCTCAGACCAGGGAACGAGGATGCAGTGAATGCAGCGGAGGCTGCATGGTCATTTCATACAGTAAAACACCACAACAGTTACAGATCCATGGACTGCACTAGTGCATTGCTCAAAAAGACCCTCCCCGATTCAGTCATTATTGGAGTTATTGTTATTGACTTTTACTGAAAAGCATTTTTAATAAACCAACTGTAAATATCTTGTTCTATCTATATAATATAATATACCGGTATAATTGAATAATAATAAAATACTATTAAAGCAGCAGCATCCTCCACATGACCGCCCACCCACCCAGCCCCCCCCCCCCCGCCCCACCTTCAACCCCCCCCCCCCCCCCCCCCCCCACAAGGTGTCCTGGTTTTCCCAAATGAAAATATGGTCACCCTAATTTACGTCCTCCCGGCTCCTCACACACAGTGAACGATGGCAACTAACAGAAAAAGGATGTTGATGACGCGACAGTTTTTGCTGAATAAAGTGACACCCAGCAGGTCAAAATGCTTTTGTTATCGTGTCTTAGCGCAGCGGTTCCCCGGTCTTGTTTCCAAACTGCGTTGCTAATTCAACAGCTGCAACAGCTTGAAGCTACACGGAGGCAGCTAGCTTCCCCCCAGCTTCCACACACAGTCAGCACGGACACCCGATACTAGCTACTACCAAGTGTTTGCTTCTAACCTGACGGTGTTTGAGAAACAGTGTCATGAGAGCCTTGGGATTAAGTCAGCGGGTTTGTGCGCTGTTCCCACCGCAGTTAGCATGGTGGCTAGCCCGCTAGCCCCGTTATGAAAGTTCGTTATAACCTCATGTGACCGTACACACATGCTGTAAGTGCTCTAACCAGCCACCGTCAGCCGGACAACGCCGCTGGCTTAACACACTTGTCACATTAATCATAGAGTCGTAGTTGTGATTTTGGTTTATTGTGATGTAGGGAGCCTCTCCTGGAACCGTCACCTTATTGTGGTGGAGAGGTTTGCGTGTCCCTGTGAACCTGAGGGCTGTGTTGTCTGGAGCCTTGTGCTCCTGGTAGGGTCTCTCATGGCAGAGTGGTCTCAGGTGAGGGGCCAGACTAAGAATGGTTCAAAAACCCTCAATGAATATCGATACAAGAGGAGATGGGACCCAGCCCGGAGGAAGCCCGGGGCCCCCGTCTGGAGCTAGGCCCAGACGGAGGGCTCGATGGCGAGCGCCTGGTGGCCGGGTTTGCCACGGAGCCCGGTCGGGCACAGCCCGAACAAACTACGTGGCACCCCCCCCCTCTCTTCATCTCATGGGCCCACCACCTGTGGGAAGACCCGTTGGGGTCGGGTGCGCAGCCACATGGGTGGCAGCGAAGGTCAGGGGTCTCGACGGACCAGACCCGGGCGGCAGAAGCTGGCTCTGGGGACGTGGAACGTCACCTCGCTGTGGGGAAAGGAGCCGGAGCTTGTGAGGGAGGTGGAGCGCTACCAGTTAGATCTGGTGGGGCTTACCTCCACGCACAGTCTCGGCTCTGGTACCGTACTCCTGGATAAGGGTTGGACTCTATTCTTCTCCGGAGTTGCCAAGGGCGTGAGGCGCCGGGCGGGTGTGGGGATACTCATAAATCCCCAGCTGAGCGCCGCGGTGTTGGAGTTTACCCCGGTAGACGAGAGGGTCGCCTCCCTGCGCCTAAGGGTTGTAGGGGGGAAAACTCTGACTGTTGTTTGTGCGTATGCACCAAACAGCAGCTCAGAGTACTCGGCCTTCTTGGAGACCCTGAATGGAGTCCTGCATGGGGCTCCAGTAGGGGACTCCGTAGTTCTGCTGGGTGACTTCAACGCCCACGTGGGCAACGATGGAGATACCTGGAGAGGCGTGGTGGGGAGGAACGGCCTCCCTGATCTGAACCCGAGCGGTCGTTTGTTATTGGACTTCTGTGCTAGTCATGGATTATCCATAACAAACACCATGTTCGAACATAAGGGTGCTCATAAGTGTACCTGGTACCAGAGTACCCTAGGCCGAAGATCAATGATCGATTTTGTGATCGTGTCATCTGATCTGAGGCCGCATGTTTTGGACACTCGGGTAAAGAGAGGGGCGGAACTGTCAACCGACCACCATCTGGTTGTGAGTTGGATCAGGGAATGGGGGAAATTTCCGGATAGACCTGGTAAGCCCAAACGAGTAGTGCGGGTGAACTGGGAACGTCTGGAGGAGGCCCCCGTCCTAGGTATCTTCAACTCACACCTCCGGCGGAGTTTTTCTGGCATTCCTGTGGAGGTTGGGGACATTGAGCCGGAGTGGGCGGTGTTCAAAGCCTCCATTGCTGAAGCTGCGACGGCTAGCTGTGGCCTCAGGGTCTTAGGTTCCTCAAGGGGCGGTAACCCTCGGACACCGTGGTGGACACCGGTGGTCAGGGAAGCCGTCCGATTGAAGAAGGAGGCCTTCCGGGATATGATATCCTGGAGGACTCCTGACTCGGTTGCAGGGTACAGACAGGCCCGAAGGGCTGCAGCTGCTGCCGTGTCGGAGGCTAAGCAGCGGGTGTGGGAGAAGTTCGGAGAGGTCATGGAGAAGGACTTTCGGTCGGCACCAAAGTGTTTCTGGAAGACTATCCGGCACCTCAGGAGGGGGAAACGGGGAACCATCCAAGCTGTGTACAGTAAGGATGGGACTCTGTTGACCTCAACTGAGGAGGTCGTCGGACGTTGGAAGGAACACTTTGAGGAACTCCTGAATCCGAATAACACGCCCTCTATGTTGGAGGCAGAGCTCGAGGTTGATGGTGTTTCGTCGTCAATTTCCCTGGTGGAGGTCACTGAGGTAGTCAAACATCTCCGCAGTGGCAAAGCCCCAGGGATTGATGAGATCCAGCCAGAAATGCTAAAGGCTCTGGGTGTTGAGGGGCTGTCATGGTTGACACGCCTATTCAACATCGCGTGGGAGTCGGGTACAGTGCCAAAGGAGTGGCAAACCGGGGTGGTGGTTCCCCTGTTCAAAAAGGGGGACCAGAGAGTGTGTACCAATTATCGGGGTATCACACTTCTCAGCCTCCCTGGTAAAGTCTACTCCAAGGTGCTGGAAAGGAGGGTTCGGCCGATCGTCGAACCTCAGATTGAAGAGGAACAATGCGGTTTTCGCCCCGGACGTGGAACTACGGACCAGCTCTTCACTCTCGCAAGGATCCTGGAGGGGGCCTGGGAGTATGCCCATCCGGTCCACTTGTGTTTTGTGGATCTGGAGAAGGCGTATGACCGGGTCCCCCGGGAGAAACTGTGGGAGGTGCTGCGGGAGTATGGGGTAAGGGGGTCTCTCCTCAGGGCCATCCAATCCCTGTACTCCCAAAGCGAGAGCTGTGTTCGGGTCCTCGGCAGCCAGTCAGTTTCGTTCTCAGTGGGTGCTGGTCTCCGCCAGGGCTGCGCCTTGTCACCAATCCTGTTTGTGATATACATGGACAGGATATCGAGGCGTAGTCGTGGTGGGGAGGGGTTGCAGTTCGGTGGTCTGAGGATCTCGTCACTGCTTTTTGCGGATGATGTGGTCCTCATTGGATCATCGGCTTGTGACCTTCAGCACTCACTGGATCGGCTGGCGGCCGAGTGTGAAGCGGCTGGGATGAGGATCAGCACCGCTAAATCTGAGGCCATGACTCTTAGCAGGAAACCGATGGATTGCTTACTCCGGGTAGGAAATGAGTCCTTAGCCCAAGTGAAGGAGTTCAAGTACCTCGGGGTCGTGTTCGCGAGTGAGGGTACTATGGAGCGTGAGATTGGCCGGAGAATCGGAGCAGCGGGGGCGGTATTGCGTTCGCTTTACCGCACCGTTGTAACGAAAAGAGAGCTGAGCCGCAAGGCAAAGCTCTCGATCTACCGGTCGATCTTCGTTCCTATCCTCACCTATGGTCATGAGTGCTGGGTGATGACCGAAAGGACGAGATCGCGGGTACAAGCGGCCGAGATGAGTTTTCTCAGAAGGGTGGCTGGCGTCTCCCTTAGGGATAGGGTGAGAAGCTCAGTCATCCGTGAGGGACTCGGATTAGAGCCGCTGCTCCTTTACTTAGAAAGGAGTCAGCTGAGGTGGTTCGGGCATCTGGTAAGGATGCCCACTGGGCGCCTCCCTTGGGAGGTGTTTCAGGCACGTCCAGTGGGGAGGAGACCTCGGGGAAGACCCAGGACTAGGTGGAGAGATTATATCTCAACACTGGCCTGGGAACGCCTCGGGATCCCCCCGTCAGAGCTGGTCAATGTGGCCCGGGAAAGGGAAGTCTGGGGCCCCCTGCTTGAGCTGCTCCCCCCGCGACCCGACCCCGGATAAGCGGATGACGATGAGATGAGATGAGTGATGTAGGGAATGGAACAGGAAGTTTCCATTCCGAAATGCTGGCGTTAGCGGACCAATCACAGCCAAGTGCTATCCGTGGGCTGTCCGTCATTTCGACGTGTAGTTAGAAAAATGAGAGCTGCACGAAAAGCTCTCCGAGGAGCCTCGGAGAGGCACGGAGAGGGCGTTCCACGTTGGAGAGGGCGGTCCTATCTGTCCGTGTCCGTCAAAACGCAGAAGCATACATTGGCCTTAAGGAGCTATCTACATGCTACCCGGCGGTGCTAACCGTTTAGCGCTGTGCTGTAGCTGCTCCGGATGGTCGCGATCTTTACGAACTCATTAGAGGTAAGTAACAAAACCTATTACTTTATCTGTCATCATATACTTACATGTCTCAAGTGGTTTTTTAATATGTAATTGTTATAAAAATTACCGTTTATTTAACACGTCTAATGAACAGATTGAAGCAAGTTAACTACAGAGTTTTGTGTTTGGTTGTGACCTGATTTAAATTTTAATATCAATATGCTACATGTGTAAGCTGCATGTCATAGTAACTATGTTTCACAAATGTGCTGATACAGGCTGGTATATCCTCCATTCCCATCTCGTTTATTTAGCCTGTTATGGAATTTAAGAGTGAATTAGACAGTTTAGATATGATTATAATCTCCACACACCAGTGTTGTAAACCAGGGGTCTTCAATGTTTTCCAGGCCAAGGTCCCCCAAACTGATGGCGAGATGGAGCAGGGACCCCCTACTATATAAATTGCATAAAATAGTGTTTATATTATTCTGGGCCTAGTGCCATGTATAAACATAGCTACCCTGTTGTTGTGCATTCAATACTACCCTTGTGGGTAGTAGAATGCTAACATTAGAAAGGTGGCTCAGACACCTCGCAAATCCTCTCAGACTTATTTTTCAATTACAGTCATGTTTTTTTTCATTGTACAGTGTCTATTTCTCGGTAATTTTTTTTTAATCTAAGCAAAAAAAAGTAAAACAAACAACTTTTAGGTACAAATACGAAGTATTTGGTCCGCCATCTTTTATTTTTGAGCTTTGCTCTCTTTAGACATGAGTATAAACGCGATCTGATTGGCTAGTGCCTGTGCTGTCGTATTTTCATGAAAGGGACTGTGAACCGGTGCCCAGCTTTAGAGAGCTCCTGTGTGTAGCTGAATGTGTGCATTGCTGACTGAAAGATAACGTCTTCTGCCTCAATTTATCTGTTCGCTACAATATGTTGGATTCATGTCAATGTGTATCTGAAGACAATATATACAATTCTGGTTCTGAAGAAGTGAATTTTGTGGAATTTTTTTTTTTGAAAAAAATATAAATAAAATAATACATACATTTTTTTCTTATCAACCAAGAATTTCGCGACCCCCCTGCAGTTCCCCCATGGACCCCTTAGGGGTCGCGGACCCCCTGTTGAAGACCACTGTTGTAAACAGTTCTCATTAATTATATAATTATGTTTTCACACTGAGGGAAGTGGAGACAGTTGATGTGGACTGTTATCAACAGCTCTGTGGGGGATTATCATCTTGAATATTACAGATGAGATAGAAATACATTTTATCTATTTGTACTATGTTTTAATTCTTTCAGTACATTACATTTCATTTGGCTGACACTTTGATCCAAACTTACTTACAATATGTGCATTCAACTATGAGGGTACAAACCCAGAGCCCAGTACATCGGTTCTGTCTGAAATCTGTGGTGCTGAACACAGAATAAACTGTAAGAACCAGTCTTTGCTGGAACATACACAACATAATACATCCTTTTATAGTGAGTTTCTTGTTTTCATTAGATGAAGCCCTGCAGCACCAGGGGTCAGATTTATAAAAGAGTGCGTAGGATTCTTACTAAAAGTGTGTGTACGCACAACTGAACGCAATGTTCACAGTGGATCTGCCTCCAAATCCGCCCTCCACACGCCCACTTTCAACCATGAATGGTTGGTGAAGAGCGACTTTATGGGACAGCAGTGATGTCAGTAATAAAGAAAATACACTGACACTCTGCTGCTGTGGATAACACAATGTGTGAGATCATAAATTGGAACCCTAGATGCTGAGGTTAAAATGGACTAGTGCAGGGATGCCAGGGTTACGGCCCTATGGTTACGGCCCGCCTGTACGTCGCATTTGGCCCGCGGCTGATAAGGGGAGAATATATATTTTTTATTTTATTTTTATCTAATCTTTTTCATTTTTTTAATTTTCGGTGGAATCCGTCAGTTGCTCTGTTGCTGCTGCCCGCCTCAGTTGCAGCAGTGCCGGTAGTGCTGATCGAGATGTCGTTACTAGCTGAGTACTGTTGAATAAGTACTGAGATGTCCTGAGGGTCAGTGAACAGGTCGACGCAACTCGCACCTCCCTTTCGCTCCGTCCGGAGATTGGTCGGGCTGTCTTGGTCGACCGGGGTCGAGCAGGCTGTACCGGTAATGATCCCTCCGCAGGTTCACCTTCAGAAACCTTGTTACGAGTTTGACTTCCTCCAGAGTTCAGTTTGATCTTCCTCTCGACGTTCCGCCAGGGCCGTGACCGACTCTGGCGGGGCCGATCCGAGGACCTCACTGAACCATCCAATGGGGAGTAGCGATGTGTATACAAAGGGGAGGGACCTAATCAACGCGAGCACATTCCCCATCCATTTGGAGCTTCAGTTCAGTTTTTATTATTCTGTCTGAAATTTGGCAGCAAAACTAGACTGTGTCCAGTCTTCTCTGTACTAGCAAAGTGCATGCTAACAAAATAGAAACTATCTTATTTTGTGTGCCTATATAGGCCTACTATGAAAAGCACTTTGCATTTTTAATTTTGGTACTTTTACTTTTGATACTTAAGTACATTTAATATGAGCGACTTTAAGACTTTTACTTTTATTTTTACAGAAGTCACTTTCAGGTAAGATATCTGTTCTTTTAGTTAAGTATGGCTTTCAAGTACTTTATACACCACTGGTAATATGGGTGGGAGGGAATAAAAGGGGTTGAGGTTGATTGATAGACAGTCTAGTGCCATATAGGCATATGGGTGAGTGGAAATATTGGTCGGGGGTTGACTGGTGATGACTGGCAAAGTTAATGTGCCTCATCTGTTCTTGAGCTAATTTAATGTTTTTAGATAGCTCATATTTGGCAAATTTTTCAAGAACCTTTTTGTTTTACTAATTCCTACTGGATATTCAATCACATGGCCTATTGTGGACCACTTTATTCTGGCGCTTTCTTTCTGTGACTCGTTTAGGCCTACTGGGCCTGACCTTCTTTTAATTGGCCTAATTATGCATTGACGTGTTTTCATGTGCAATCCTTCAATAAATATAATAAAAGTAATTAACAGTTTACACTTGTGTTATTTATAGGACATGTGTTTTGTTGGCACCTAGTCCATATTGTTGCATTTCTAATTTATAAATGTAGGGTACTTGCATGGATAGGTTAATGTTATGTTTTTAGAGGGTAACTGTCTCCTGCTTTAGGCTATGTAATTTTAGGCCTCATTGTGAGGCTATTTTGGTGCCAATGCAATTTCTTATGGATGTGGAGGCCTTCATGAATAATTTCAAATAGCCTACCTATCCATGTGTTGAGTCAGTGTTTGGCCTTTTCAGGACGAAAGTGTAATCTGGCCCCCTGAGGTCTCGCTTGAAAAAATCTGGCCCCCTGTCCAATTTCACCCTGGCATCCCTGCTCTACTCACTGTATATGTGGACTACTGTGTTGCTACACTGAAGCCTGACCCTCTCTCCTCGCCAAGCTACAGGTTTATCACCAATTATGGGTTAGTAAGTCCTTCTGGCTCCAAAAACCTCCAAAAAACCTTAAAAAAACCTCCAAAAACCTTGTTACCTGTTCTGGGGAACAGGTAACAACACCTCATTTGGCAGTTGTCGCATTATTATTTTTTCCAAATGACGATTGACACTGGAGTAACCATATTTGAACAAAAACTACTATACTATTTGTGGAATTCACCACTCTTATTTTTGAACTCATCCTTCAGCAGTGTATTGACAGCCAAGCACTTTTCAGTTGCATTATGATTAATCACGCACAAGTGTATTTATCACATTGCTGTAATCAATACTGGATCAAATGTACTCTTGTTCATTTGGCTTTGTTCTTCAAGATGTTCATCAGCTGCCACCTGAGGGCCACTCCGAAACAAAACTCCCAGAGCCACCTGAACAAAGCCTGCTTCTTCCACAGGCCCACATTCAGGTTAGGCTGCATCTAGTGACGTTCAGTGTTGAATCAGTTCGTCATGCTTTGGTCTGAACTAGTGCTGCACGATTAATCTAATATTCATCAATAGCCCGTGCAGTTATATAATCACAAAAAGCAATTTAATGTTTAATTTTGTGCAGATATAAACAATCGTCTCTCTCCAGTCCTCCTGAGCTCATCCTCTGTGACAGTAGCAGTGGCTGTGGGATCGATTTTCTCTTTCTGGTTTATTTCTGTGCTAAAAACTACTTCTCACTCTTAATGGGTTTATTTCCGCTGAACACGTGACAGCAGTAAGCAGAGACTCCTGCAGCCGAAATTAACTACTTCTGAAAAAGTCACTATAGACAGTCTTGAAAATACTCACCGGCCTTGCAAGTTGCAACCCATAATGCAACACTTGTACGCTCCATTGCTGAGTGAGCTTCCAATTGTCTGTACAAAGCCTGTCGCCAGACCAGTAAAGAACTGTCATCATGTTTTTTCTGTTCATTCTGTTTTGACATTTGGCAAAAATACTTTGACCTCATACATGTTATGGATGTTCAAGAAATATGCATTAAACATACTCCAGGAGAATAAGGTGGAAGGTATAGAATGGAAAAATGTGGGTGGTCCTGGAACCACTCCCGCACTTGAAAGCTCACATTGTCCCAGATTACAACGTGATTGATCCACTGTGGGTCATCTGTCTGGTCAGGTGGTACCAGCAGGTCCTGCAGGCCATCCAGGAAGACGAGGAGACGGGCAGCGTTATAGGCCCCTAGCTGGGCATGGCGGTGCAAGATCCCATGGTGATTCATTGCAGCACACATTGTGATGTTCCCACCACGCTGGCCGGGGACCTCAACAATGGCCCGCTGGCCAATGACGTTTCTGCCCCGTCACCTCCTCTTCACCAGGTTGAATCCCACCTCATCAATAAAGATGTACTGGTACAACACATGAGCTGTGTCATGCTCCTGGATCCGCTGACAAAGACAGCATGAGAATGCAAGTTACAGTATGGACACAGAGAGGTCAACACAGTGGGCTACAGGGAGACACTGTAGAAAAGGAACAATATTGGATTACAGGTACAATACATGCATGTGTCAGTGCTGAATGTTGGTACTTACAAGCACAAACTCTCACCATAACTCCTTGATGGCTGTGTTCCGTTCAAATGGGACCCTGAACACTTGTTTCATCAGCATGGCATTCCTATGAAGAATACAGTCCAATGACGGTCTGGACGTTTCTGAATGTAGCATGGTCAGCCAGGATCCTAGTTTTTATTTGTCTGAGTGTGATAGAGTTGTTCTCACGAACCATATCTATAGTTTCAGTCTCCTGTTCGGCTGTGTAAATGAGGTGAAATAGCTCAACAGACCTGAATGTTTAGAGATTTTAGTATTTGTGTGTTGTAGGTTGATGCTTTGAGATTTTACTCGAGAAGTGTGTGCAACAATTGAACATTGTGTGTAGTGTTTTGACAACAAGGTGATGTGTAATTGACATCAGAGTGTAAAGAAGGAAAGTCAGAGTCTAATGCAGATAAGGGAGTGTGAAGTAGTGCCAAATTGGGTCGAGCGATTGGTACATGAAGTAAAGGTTGTGCAAATTGTGCCGAATTTTCGCTTTTTGTGTGTTAACAACTGAGAAAAACTGTAAGACAAAAAGTGATACATGATACAGTTTTCTTCTCCTTTACAGTTTTCTCATATCAAAATGTTCATTTTTTCACAGCCATCACATTGTTTCTTTAGCATTTTATTGATTCCGCTCCCTGTCTCTGTAGCTTCTCATGCAGACTATTAATGTGGGCTATTAACAGGTTCAACTAGTGCAATCAAAGTTGACAAATGTAAAGTTGACACACTCCACCTCATATCCTTGTACATGTATTTGGAAATGCTTTTTTGAGAGTACATCGAACAACATGGAGGAAGGTAAGACACCTAAATGATATTCAGTAACAATTAATTAATTGTTTAAAAAATAAAACAAAATCCCTTTTCAGTTTAAAGGGGAGTCATTTTGAAAATTTATTTCAGTCTTTACTGATATAATGTCGCTGACACTCAGAGATGTTCTACTATCATGTTGAAGTGGAATGAGTCTGTGAAAACAGGAGGTTCCATCTAAATTTGAATGTGGACATTGCATAGTCAGAGGCTCTATGAACAGGAATCCACTGGAAACTGCATTGGGCCGCTTCCCAGATTTGCCGTTTAATTTTCTCAGTTATTCTACAGTAAAAGTGCCCAAAAATTTGTATCAGCATAGTCAGAGACACCATGAACAGGAATCCACTCGAAGTCATTTATAACCTCTCAAGGAATATTTTTTATAAGCTTCCAAATATGGTAACATTATGAATGCATTGGGCCACTTTCACAGATTTGCTCTTTAATTTTCTCAGTTATTCTACAGTAAAAATACTCAAAACTGTGTATCAGCATAGTCAGAGACACCATGAACAGGAATCCACTCGATGTCATTTATATCCTCTCAAGGAATATTTTTTATAAGCTTCCAAATATGGTAACATTATGAATGCATTGGGCCACTTTCACAGATTTGCTCTTTAATTTTCTCAGTTATTCTACAGTAAAAGTACCCCAAAATTTGTATGAGCATAGTCAGAGACACCATGAACAGGAATCCACGCGAAGTAACTTATAACCTCTCAAGGAATATTTTTTATGAGCTTCCAAATATGGTAATATTATGAATGCATTGGGCCACTTCCCAGATTTGCCCTTTAATTTTCTCAGTTATTCTACAGTAAAAGTACCCAAAAATTTGTATCAGCATAGTCAGAGACACCATGAACAGGAATTCACTCGATATCACTTATAACCTCTCAAGGAATATTTTTAATCAGCATCCAAATATGGTTACATTATGTACACATTTTTTTTTTTTTTACAGACTTGCCCTTTAATTTGCACTAAAAACACATGATAATTGACATGAGCAGATACGCCATAAAGATTTTTAAAAAAAAGTTGTATTTGTTGTAATTTTAGGACGTTTCAGCCAACCATGCTGTTTTACCGTATAGCCACAAGTAGACGCGCAAAAAAAACCCCGGTGGCGGCTGGCTTCCTAGATGACGGCTCACTTTACTGCAGTCTGCTCTCCTACCGCCAACAACACCTGCTCCACCGAGACGTCCTGCTCCGGGACCAGCCTCACTCCGTGTCTAAGAGACAAGGACAGCGGCCCAAAGGACGCCATCCCGCCTTGAACACACGGCTCACTCACCGCCAAACAGTCACAGACACACTAACAATACAACAACTAACAACTACACAATCATACAAACACAAAGTTTTGAATATAACTACCGCAATTTACGAAAAATCCGACACGCTCTCACAAGCTCACCACCACTCCACCAACAAACTCCCAGAATGCACTGAGAGAGAGAGAGACCTACACAAAACCTATGATTGTGCTTTGGGGAACATTGAAGAATACATGCTGAGTACTGCCATTGTTTCTTTATGGAATCTGTTTAATTGAGTAATTCATCCGAACATGTTTTAATTCCTTTCAAAGTGTAAATAGTCACCACAAGATAAAACTCAAAACAAAGAAACCCTTCATTCTGAGGGAGAAAATAAAAAGGTATTGACATACAACATATTGACATATACACTTAATATTTTCCAACATTGGAAATGTAAATATTTCACAAGATACATCACAGGAACAGGAACAGAATTTTAAATTCAGATTTTTTAAATTCTGTTTGATAAGGATGATACCACATACAGACATTGTCATGTTTTTATAAGAGGCAATATATGTAAATACTTGACATCCGGATTGTCATAGAAACAGAAAAGTAGCATATCACATTAAATTTGATAAAAGAAAAACCAACAATTTCTGTCTTGATTATTTGCATGATTGTTTTTAGAGGCAAGATAATGATGTAATGTCAAACAAAGTCCTAAAATCTATTTGATATGTTAATTAACATGTGCTCCTAGAATGTACACAGACTATCAGACTGTATTTCAGTGAGATCATCAACACAGAGTTAAAGCAGATTACTTTTTAAAAACATAAAAACATTCTCAGATAAAGGTGAACACAAATGGATCAAATTATCCATGAGAGGATAATGAATCAGTGTAATGAGGAGGATGTGCACTTCTCTAATCAGACAGCTTGTTGTCTCTCAGTTGATGTTAAATGACTTTTTGAGACTCTGTTCTGCCTGCAGACGTGTGATCTTTTCCCAACCTGTAGGAATATCAGCAGTCTCGGCACCA
The DNA here is from genome assembly GCF_947347685.1 of Pleuronectes platessa. NCBI lineage: Eukaryota > Metazoa > Chordata > Actinopteri > Pleuronectiformes > Pleuronectidae > Pleuronectes > Pleuronectes platessa. The sequence goes on from NC_070648.1 coordinate 11,813,404, forward strand.
TATTCTTTTGCAAACTCCTTATTGAACTTTGTCATTACATATTTCCAGTAGTTTGATGCCTCATAGCTTCCATCTGGAGGAATAATCCAATCCTTGTAGGTATCTCTGTATTCTTTGTAAGGGACCCATTCACCTTCAGTAGCACCACAGCAAAATCGGTTGTCACTCACCACTAATGACGAGCATATGTCAGTGACTAGTTTTTTTGTTTGGTCCCACCTGTATCTTTTCAGACCGGTTGGCCGATGCAGTGGAGCCGTATGCTCAGCATGGTCACCACCTCCACGCACACAGGCCATTCCACAGAAGGGACACTGTTTACCACATCCAATCACTTGTGTGAAAAGCTCATTCTGGGACTTGACATCATCACGTTTTAGTATCATCTTGATCTCTCTTTTTTTAAACTCTTGCTTCAGAGCTTCTTCCATTTTATCCACAAACTGTGTGAACCACTTAGCAAACTGTTCCTGGTTTGCTTTGTTCAGCATCATGAAATCACCAAGTTTATCCTGGGAAATGACCAGTGTATCACCAAGTTCCTGACAGAAGTTGTTAATGAATGTTTCCAAGTCAGCACTTGTTTTCTTTGTGGCCTTCTGGATTGCATCCTTTATGCTTCTGATACTTGAGTCAAGATGCTGATCCACTAGCTCTAACATCTTAGAATCTTTGGATAAGTGTTTCACTGTTTGGTCGAGTATCCACTCCTTTGCAAATCCCTCATATGAGCCAATGTACCTTACGTACTCACTAACGCTGTGCTTTGAGAGCAAATCCAGTAAAATTTTATACTGGGAGAAGACTCTTGCATTGAACTGTGGTTGTTTCCTCATTTCATGATTGATAGCAGGACCCAGTTTACTGTAGACAAACTTTTCAACTGCAGGCTTCAAACATTGTTTGGTGAATTCTTCTGCCTTCTTCTGGCTCTGGTCTCGTTCATTGAACACATCTTTGAAACGATCACAAAACATTCCTTTGTTTTTGTTCAGACATAAGTGAGGGTCATTCTCCTCTAGGAAATCATCGTGCATTTTCTGAAACTGTCTGGCTGCAATACCACAGATGTGCTGTTTTAGAGAAACTTCAAACTCAATGTCTACGGTTCCATCCTCATGCTTTTGCAGAATCTCATCAATAATGCGAAGGATCTCCTGGATGTAAGCATCAGAGTAGTTTTTTGTTTTTTTTGCATCTGCTTCAGGTTCTTCTGTTTTCCCTTTTTCCTTCAGATAGTGAGTGCATTCATCTATGACGTCGTCAGCTATCTTCTGTAACCTGATTGTGGGATCTTGAATGGGTAGCCAATTGCTCGCCTCCTTTTTAAATTTTTCAGAAAAGCCTTTGGCTTTATATTTGAAAGGTGTTTTGCCACAATCTTGCAGGTGTCTTTGACTCAGCATTTCACATGCATGACTCCCTTTGTCTTCGAGATTTTGTCTTAAGAAGTGGGAGACACTGGTGAAGATATTTGTTGGCACTGGTTTGGAAAACTTCATATTCTGTACTGTTTCTTTCCACATCTTATCAAATTCTTGGTTCAGTTCTTTATCTCCCATCTGGATGTTTTTCTTTCGACATTCATCGATCAGTGCACACACTGCTTTTTCAATTTCTTTTGTGTGATTTTCTTTGATGTTTTGAACTTCTGTCTGTCCCTGTTTGATTGCCTCTGCTGCTGTTAATTGACTATCCACAGACTTCTTCATGTCTCGTCGAAGACTCTTTGCACTGTTTGCAAATTCCTCTTTGTATCTTTCTACGAGATGGACATGGCCGTCTTTTTGCTCGAAATAGTTTTTCAGTTTTTCATGAAGCTCTTCCTCCAATTTCGTCAGCTTTGTGGAGACCTCACTTTTCAAACTCAAGATGAGTTCTTTCAGGTCAACTATTTCAGATTTGGAAGCAGGTGTTCCTAAATTTGAGATGGTTGTTTCGGCATTTGTTATCCACTTGTATATGGATTCTTTGAAGTCCCATTCCCAGTTGTTGAATTCTGTGCATAGCCTCATGTATGCATCAGCCACTAGACTGTTTCTGAAGCTGAAGATGAAGTTTTCATGCTTCACTGCCTTCCACAGGCTTGAGATCCACTCTTTAAAGTCCAAGATGTCATTAGCAGAGGACTCACAGTTTCCTAGTATCTGTGTGATGTTTTTCTTGAACTGATATACAGCTTCGCTGTACCCTGCATTGACTGGTGCCATTGGTGGGTTTCCATTCCAGAGTCCAGGGATGTACCAGCTCCCAGTTTCTGGATTGTACTCCATGACATCAGTGAAGAACTTGTTCTTTTCTTTCTTCTCCATTTTGGCTGCTGCCTCAGTCATCTCGTTTAACTGATCCAAGAGCAGTTTCCTCTCTCTTTGGGTGTTCTCATTGGCTGAAACATCTGACACATTCTGGTGAACAAACTGACATTTAGGCTTTTTGCCCACCTCTTTCATCCTGAGAAACGCATGCACAACTATTTGTAGGATGTCCTTCATTTGTGTGGAATTTTCCATTGCAATATTGATAATGGTGATGTCACTCAGCCCCACAACAAGTGTTGCAAGCTCATTGTCGTGCTCATAGCTATCATCCAGTTGTGCAAGCTCTGCTGACCTTAAGCCCTCAGTGTCAATGATGACCATGAAGTCACAGTTGAGGACTTTTTTGACATCTTCATTGATTCTGATGAGCAACATAAAAGCACCTCGAGTGCATCGGCCACTGCTGACTGCAAACTGCACTCCAAACATGGTGTTAAGAAGAGTGGACTTTCCTGTGCTCTGAACTCCAAGAACTGTGACGACCAGTATCTTGTTGTTTGTAGACACCAGTTCATTGAGCTGGGAGAGAACATCACTCACCCATGTGAGAGGTATGTTGGATGCATCTCCATCTACAAGCTCCAGGGGAAATCCATCAAGCAACAATCCTGCACAGATTTGGGGCAGATCCTGTAGTTGTTCACGTGATGGATGCTGTTCCGGAAGGGAAACTGAAGCTTCATAAATCTGACCCATTTCACGGAAGAAGTGTTCAATTCCCAGTGAGCTGTTGGAAAGCTCTTTATCAATGACTTTGATGGCCTCTTTGTTCTCAGCATCTGTGCATTTTTCTTTGTACTGCTTCCTGAGGCCAGACAGTTTTTCTCGAGACAGGTTATCAAGGTTCATTCGCATCCATTTCAGGAAATAACGTCTCTCTATGCCTGGGCTTGATATTGCACTGATGAAGCACGTCATGGCATCTGACATGTCTTTAGAGCTCTGTTTCTTCCGAAGGTTTATTTTCTTTTCCTGAAGACCTGATATGTATATTTCTAAGTCTTCAGATCCACGATCTTTCAGTCGAAATTCTTCCTTCTCTACATCTGCCAATTTCTTCCATATTTCTCCATGCAAGGGAAGCTGAGTGGCTTTGTAGTCAGGGATGTTTTTAATTTTTGATGTGATGGCATCTGCATTTCGTTTGGCAGTCTGACACTCTGGACAGTCTTCATCAACCAAGATTCCCAAATTACGGGCAATGTCAGCCATCTTCTCAATGCACATCTTCTCCTTTGTGTTCTCAATAACATCGTTGACTTTTTTCCGCAAACCTTTGACAAAGTCTGCATTATTTTTCTTCTTGTTCTTTGTAATGATGTTGTCTTTACTCAAGCCCAGCTTTGTTGCTACAGTTTTTAGAGCATCCTTACTAAAGCATTTGCTTTGTTGGTTACTGACCAAAAACATCTGTGCCTTGTGGTGGAGGTTGGTTAGCAGCTTGCACTCAGGGTCCAAATTGTCAAAGAACACAAACACTGCTGCAGATGTCTGACACAAGAAAGAAAACTGAGTTTCAAATGAGGCAATGTCCCCACGAAGGTTAGCTACAGCTACTGGCTCACTGAAAATATCAATGTTTTTTTTGCCACAAGGAAGGTACCAAGTTATTTCAGTCAGTCCATTGGATATTCTTCTTGGGGAGTCACCACACTCCATATCATGGTGCACAAAATAGTCATGGTACTCTTCAGAATTGCTCAAAAGCTTATTGAGAATCTCTGACTTGGACATGGAACATTCCCCCAGTCTCACAAAAGATATCATTGGAATTTCAGAGAGAACAATTCTTTCTTCAGTAAAACCCTTGGATTGTAAAAGTGACTGAGGTCTGTACAGTTTAACAATGTCTCTCATGGCCCAAAGCATGAGTTTGCACTGATCTGTGTCACAACCTGGAAGCAGGAGAGGCACAGAAAACTGACACATGGACATTTTGAGGGCCATTTCCTGTTGCACAAAACTATCAGAACACAAGAAGAGAGCAGTGATTACGTCAAGGGTGTTTACCATGTCACCTGAGTCTGAAATGTCGCTCTGATCATCAGAGTCAGATTCAGTGGTTTCTGTTGCGCCGTCTTTGGATGATTCACATTCTGATTGTAAATTTCTCGCTGTCACATTTATCATCATCAGTTTCTTTAAGAAATACCATGGAAGATCTGAGTGGGACTTGACAGGTTCATCAGTGATGGCCTTCAGGTCAATCTGGAGTATTTCGCTCAGTGTGAGCTTCTTTGTGTAGTGCTGCTTCAAGCCCAGATCCTCCAACAAGGTCTGCAGTTGTGTTTCTGTGGGCATGAAAACAATGAGATGCCGTCCAAAAAACAAATACAATTTTAAAATAATTTAATTAAAAAAAAAAAAATGATTGTATAAATATATACGTAAATATTAGTTGAAATTAGAATAAAACCATGCAATAAAAACATTTCCATCAGTTTTTTCCTTTTTCTTTGTTGACCCATGAGGCTATTACGACAATGATTTGCAGAACGAGTGAGAGTTGCAAGGCCAAAAGAAAGTCCTTACTAAACAGACCATCCCAGCCGCAGCTCAAAGGGCATCATATGAGATGGCATATTTAATTGCCTTACAGCCATGATATTATTTTATAGCAATTTAAGAAATAGAATATAACAAGAATACAGGGAAACTCCCTGTATAAACAGCAGGGCTGAGTAAGCATATACTGTAAGTATAAAAAAGTGCGCAGGTGATGTCTGTGCGCGTCTATGTGCATAGCGAGCAGCTGACACCTTATTGCTGACATGTACAAAAACTTTGGGGTTATATATTTTACCCTAAAAATTACTCTCATTTATTAAACTCACTGACGAGATAAGTGGGCAATATGCATGGAGCAGAGCTAGTCCATTCTCGGCTTTCTTTTGGAGACGGCGACTCGGAGAGATCATTCTCCACGTTTGTCTGCTCTCTGTATTTATTCTTTAAGTATGTCAGGCCTGAGAAAGTCTTTTCGCACAAGTCCGCCAGCCTTGTTAACCAGTCAGGGTCAGTGAGGTGGTCATCGAGCTGGGATCCATGCTCCATCAGAAATATGCGCACCTCGTCCTGCAGCTCATACATTTCCCCGCAAGAGCAAGTCTGATATTGTGGACGTGTTTTATGTAGTTGACCATTTTAGCGTTTTACTTGTAAGAGATTCTCTGTGAATAATAAAGTCTGTGGAATTTACGTGCGGCACCACTTGTAAGACTCTCACTTTTGGTCCCCAGCAGCACTCCAGGAAAGTTTGTAGTGTGTGATGTAGTGCACCCCCAATAACATTTTTATTGCAACTACTATTTTCTTTCACTTACGTGTATTGGCAGATGTTCCAATTGAAGGGCTTCTTGTTCCACTCCTGCCCTGAACATCTACAGTGCTGGAGTCCTCCATGGTCCCACTGCCTCTGAGTGGGTCACTGCAGGGATCTGAAACAGTCCTCGTGCCTGAACTGAGAGGTGTTTCTTCTTCTGGTGGAGAAACTTCTGTCATAAGAGAAGAGAAAGAAATACCTCTCAGTACCTCCAGATCACACCTTGTTTTCTTTGTTCAATGGACACTTGAGGCCGATTTATGCTACTCTGTTTTGACTAGCACGGACACATGGGAACAGCCTCGCCGCCGTGGAACACCCTCTTCGTGCACCTCTGATTTTTCTAACTACACGTCTGCATGGCGGAGAGCCTAGGGATAGTCCTTGGCTGTGATTGGTCCGCTAACGACAGCATTTCCGAGCGACATCATTTCTGGAATCTCACATTTCCGGACCTCAAACCTCCAGTTTAATTCCCTATATCACAATACCCAAACACAACTACGATTCTACGATTAATGTGACAAGTGTGTTAAGCAAGCAGAGTTTTCGAAAATAGAAGCTGAATTTTTTATTTTTGTTTTGTTTTTGTTGGTGCTTGTTAATGTTTTGATGCAGTTGGTCTTTTTTTAGAAGGTAGTGACTTTGTCGTTGTAGTAGTGGACTGTAAAATGAATTCCTCAAACTGCAGACAAGAGTAATAAAGTCATATTTGACTCTCTAATAAAGCTGTCTGAATAATTAACATTTCAAAACTAGAATGTCACTCCGTAGAGTGCATTTGCCCGACAAGGCCCAACACTCTCCTTGAAACCCTGAAGCCAATTGGAATCCTCCTCCCATAAAGGAGCAGATACTGGTCCTGCTGCTGGGTTGATGCCCTTCCTGTCCAACTCTCCTCGAGCAACAGACTCATAAATGGAATAAAAAAATATCTCCTGATGAAAAGGCCTTGCCTTACACGTATAGAAGACACCAACAAAGGTGTCAAGAGAGCTTTCGGTGATAAGAGTCGACGCAGGTGTTGATATAATGTAAAGAAAAACTATAGATCTCCACAGCAGAGTTTATGTTTCATCCTGCCTCTGCCTGCTGCACCACCCTTCAGCTGAACACCCCGGAGATTTCTGTGATGTTGTGAACTTGTCAAAGCAGAGGATCTCCTGCAACCTGATTTGTTGATGGGCTCTCTGGCCACTGGATGGAGTTAATATGTAACTAACGTCTTTGTTAGAAGTTGACCTTTGGTGCATTCATGTTAACTTAAAGCTTCAGTGTGTAGGCTTTAGTGACATCTAGTGGTGAAGTTCCATGCTGTAGCTGAACACCCCTCACCCTCACTTTCCAAACATAAAAGAGAACCTGTGGTAGATTCAGTTGTTATAAATAGCTCTAAAACAGTGTTTAGTTTGTCCTGTCTGGGCTACTGTAAAAACATGGTGGCCTCCGTAGAGAGGAGCCGCTCCTGATGTAAATATAAAGTATTTAAATATAAATGGCCCATTCTATGGTAAAGAAAACAATAATCTGTACACAGCATTGTGTAACATGAAGGATGATTAATTTCTGGCAATATATCCCTTTCACCTGAATCTTAAACACTGGACCTTTTAAGAGAGGAGGCTTGTGTTTCCTGTACTGTTTGATTGTCATTTGACTTTCTTTAGTGTGAAATTAGTCATCTAAAAAAATATCATAAATCTGTATTTATCATTGCGATCAGTCAAAAGCTCCATCCTTGAATATGTTCTACTATCTTGTTGATATTAATAGATACATCACACATATAACCAGAATTATAAATATATTATAGTAGTTCTTACAGTTTAAATTTACCCTGGCATGCTGTAAAGTTATAATAATTTCATCACCTAATAGTGTGATAAAAAAGAAATGTTGCACATATTGAGTATTTAAGACTGCAACATGCATTGGTGAAGCATCTCATTGAATGAATTTTTTTGTTTTAGAGATTAAATTCTTCACAATTTTTAATGCAACTACTATTTTCTTTCACTTACGTGTATTGGCAGATTTTCCAATTGGCGGGCTTCTTGTTCCACTCCTGCCCTGAACATCTACAGTGCTGGAGTCCTCCATGGTCCCACTGCCTCTGAGTGGGTCACTGCAGGGATCTGAAACAGTCCTCGTGCCTGAACTGAGAGGTGATTCTTCTTCTGGTGGAGAAACATCTGTCATAAGAGAAGAGAAAGAAATACCTCTCAGTTCCTCCAGATCACACCATGTTCTTTTGTTCACTGGACTGGCACACTTACAGTTCGACTGTGTTGTTGAGGGATCCTTCTCCTGACTGTCACATTCAGGGAACGTATCGTTGGTGTCAAAGAGTTCCTTGATAATTGATTCAAAAAAACAAAAGAAGCAGTTTAAAGTGTAATTAATCGACTCATAATCCCATTCACAATCGCTAATGGGAAAATTGTAACTATAAAAACAAGGTGTTTACCTCTTCCTCCTCTGAGTTATCCATTCTGGGTCCAGTGTCAGTCGTGTCTCACTTGATTATTAAATCTGCTTCTCTCTTAAAGTAATCAGAAACAAGTTGCATTTTTAGTTAAAGGCCAAGAAAAGTCAAAGAGCAAAACTCTGAGCAGAGTGCCTGATGGGTAGAGGCCCTGAACATGGTAGATAAATTAATCCAGTTTTTCACAGTACAACAAAGCTAAATACTATGTTGCATGTTCAAGTCCTTAATTCATTGGCCTGTTGCTTCATGAATTTACACTATCATCAGATGAAAAGTATTTTACATAGTATTTAAACTATTGAATTGATTTAAGTAGTGATGTGTAAGTGACGTTATACTGCTACAGTAGGTTGGAGGAATTCATTTCATTGAAAAGTTTTATCCTTAAAATCTATTACAATGCATCATATTTCATAAGCCAATTATGGTTTGAATGTCAAATCTACAACGGTAAAATAATAGCGAGAGCTGTCCTGCAAATGAAGTTGAGTAAAGAGTCCAGCTTTTACTGTCAAATGTAAGGAACTTAACAGAAGTCATTATTCTGGGTTTCTTTTTTCTACCTTGAATGTGTTTATTTATTATCTAACCATTAAGAAGTTTAGTTGACATGAAATAACACAAATATATCACAAGAACAACAAAACAAAAAACAGCTACACATTAAAAAATGAAGAAACAGGGAGAAGTCAAAAAACATGTATCAAAATAATACCATATCACAAAGCTATGAATCGCCAAGGGAAATGTGGGAGTCCAGTTTGAGGGCAGTTTGCCTTTCAACTCCATTTAAGGTGGAACCTGTTGCGTGGAACCAGTTCTGCCAACATTGGTGAATACATGAGGGATATCTAAGGTTAACACTACAAACACTGGGGGGCGCTGCTAACAATTTTTTTTTCTTTCATGGTTTTGTTTTGAAAGTGACGTATAGCGTCCATAGACGTAAGGCCTCTGTATGCTTCTCCGATTCCGTTGCGGAAGGACGGACGGACGGAGCGGACCGACACTTTTTGATTTATAGTTCTACGAGCCTTTTTGTTCCGAAAACAATTCACCGCCAGAACAGTAGTTGACCTAACGTAACGTTATAAAAGTCAGTGAACGTTAACATTATGACAATGTTTTCATATCTGTCATAAGTGAAGCTGTAATGGTAACGTTAGCATGAGATTACCAGGTGATGACATTGTATGTGGCTCTGTTTTGGAAGAGGGGGAGGTGGAACTGCTTTGTTAGCATATCATTTTCCTGTAGGCATAGTGACCTGAGACTGTTAAAATAATAATAATGATGATATTATTAATTAATAATTCATTAATTAATAATAAGTCAATGGTTGATAGTTGTGTGTGTTAGGCTGCTGTTTTGTTTCGCGCTGTGTGGGTAATCAATGACTGTAGTAGTTATAAATGCAGACCATTTGATTAGCTGATGCCCTGAGTCACTGTTTTATATGTCACTGTTTTTAGTAAAGGTGAAATAAAGAAGTAAACAACAGAGTGAAGGAGAGAAGAGGAAAAGAGCAGGAGAATAGTGTGGAAAGGCAGAAATAAAGAAGTAAACAACAGAGGGAAGCTAGGGAGAGAAGAAAGAAGGGTGAAGAAAAGAAAAGCATTGAAGGAGAAGAGAACAGACGAGAGGCAAAAAGAGTAGAGGAGAAGATGGCTCTTTCAAAGAAGCGCAAATGCCATTTTACAGAACAAATCCAGAAAGAATTTCCTTTTATACGCCGCTGTCGCCCAGGCCAAGACGACACAGTGGTCCACTGCACCCTTTGCCAGTCTTCTTTTTCAATTGCCAGTGGGGGGAGATATTCTGTGGTGGAGCATCAGCAGACAAAAAAACATAAAAAAAGGTCTGACTGCCAATGCTCTTACGCCCACTATCACCACATTCTATAAGAAGACAGAGCCTTCCCAAAAGGAGTTCGAGTTAGCTGTGCAGGAGGGCATCTTGGCGTACCACACTATGAAACACAATCATAGTTACCGATCTATGGACTGCACAGCACAACTGACAAAGAAGCTTTATGAGCCAAAGTTTTCCTGTGGCCGGACCAAAGGTGAAGCCATAGTGAATAACGTCTTCGCACCATGGGCAACCAATATGGTAAGACAGGACCTAGAGCAGGTTGAATTTGTTTCCCTGTCCATTGATTCATCCAATCATGGACATTTGAAGCTGCTGCCATTAATCGTCAGGTATTGCAAAGCAAATGATGGCAGCATGTCCATAGAAACAAAATTGCTTGATTTTGTTGAACTTAAAGGAGAAAAGGCAGAGGAACTTGCAGCTGAGATCATGGTGGTGATTGAAAAATTCTCCCTGGAAAATAAAGTAGTGGCATTCTCTGCCGACAATACAAACACCAACTTTGGCGGGCTGAATAGGGTGGGGAGAATCAACGTCCACACCAAAGTGAAAAAGCACTGCAGCGGGAGGTGATTGGCCTGGGTTGTCCTGCCCACATCATCCATAATGCAACCAGAACAGCTATGGATACCCTTCCCATCGATGTAGAGTACCTGCTCACAAAGATATTCGGGTATTTTCATATTTACACTGTTAGAGTGGAAAGATTGAAGAGCTTTTGTGAATTTGTTGGCCAAGAGTATCAAAAAATCTTAGGACACAGCAACGTTCGCTGGCTGTCCATGCTCCCTGCTCTAGAAAGAGTGCTTAAAATGTATGCACCACTTAAAGCCTTTTTTCTTTCTGAAGAGAAATGCCCTGTTGTCTTGCGAAGAATGTTTGAAGATCCACTGACTGAACTGTGGCTTGCCTTTGCCCATGGAAACCTGGCCATATTTAGTGAAACAATCAAGAAGCTTAAAGGCCAGGACCGCTGTGCTGTGGAGTCAGCTGCAATCCTGAGAGAGGTGGAGATAAAATTGACAGCAAGACGTGACGACAGCTTCATTCCAGTACTGGCCAGAGGACTACTGGGAGAGCTTGTGGAAAATGCAGCAATTACTAGAGAAAACTTTCTCAATACAACTCAGTCTTTCTTCACAACGGCTGTGAACTACTTGCAAGCTTGGGGAAAGATACAGACAATTTAAATGACTTGCACTGTCTCCTTTTAAAAAAGAAACCTCTGCGCGAAGAGATCCAGAAGGCAACAGCCACACTGCAGGAAAAGTGCCCCAATGTGAAAATCAAAGAAGATGATTTGTTTGATGAGGTTTCTGCCCTCACCCGAGAGGGTGTTCTCTCAAATGAATGACATATGGACAGACAGCAGAAATAGGTTCACTGTTCCTTCCATCAAGGCCATACTTATTGTAAAGACAAACATCAACCTCCCTTGTGATAAGTTTATGGAGATGCTGGCCAAAGACAGAGCCATCCAGAAGAAAATACATTCTTCTGAGAAATATGCAAATCAGGTAAGGAGAGGGAGGGAGAGAAAGTGGGAATGAGGGAGAGTGAGAGACAGAGAGACAAAGTGAGAGAGGAGAGGAGATAGGTGGAGAAACAGATAATATATGAGCCCAATTTCTATACTGGAACTGTCCCCCTGATGAGTGACTTTTGTGGGTGCGCTTTATAAATGTAGGTTTTGATTTTAATACAGTAGCCTATTACTATTGGCTCTGTTCTTGCAGTTTTTCTCATGTTCTCTGCTCTTATTCTACCCAGGCTCCTGAGGCGGAGGTGGATGAATGAGGGACCCACCATCACACACAGGCAACGCCAACCATGTGTAGTTTCTGTAACCACACCTCTACCTGTGAAGGCTTCAATTATCTTATAGTCCAACTAACTTTACAATATCTACTGACACTGAGCTGTGATAATATAACACTGTGAAGACATACAGGAAACATTCTGCATACTGATAAAGTGTTTGTTTAATTATAAATTTGATTTTCTATTAAAATCCATTAATGATGTTTTTTTTATTAACATAACTAATGTTCTAATATTTTTTCAGGGCCCCTGTCAGTCACGGCCACGGGCCCTCAGAATTTTCCTAACTTTTTGCCCCCTAATGGCACCTCTGACCTTTTGTGTAATAAAAGCTGGTTAAAATACATGAAAAAGTACTTGTCCCCATTTATTATTTCATAATGATAATATGTAATGATTTTTCACCGCCGCATTGAAAATGTCCCCGATTTTCATTTCAGAAATCTGGTCACCTTACCGTACACACATGCTGTAAGTGCTCTAACCAGCCACCGTCAGCCAGACAACGCCGCTGGCTTAACACACTTGTCACATTAATCATAGAGTCGTAGTTGTGATTTAGGTTTATTGTGATTTAGGGAATGAAACAGGAAGTTAGAGGTCCGGAAATGACGTTGGGCGGAAATTATGTTTTTAGTGGACCAATCACAGCCAAGTGCTATCCGTGGGCTGTCCGCCATTTCGACGTGTAGTTAGAAAAATGAGAGCTGCACGAAAAGCACTCCGAGGAGCCGCGGAGAGGCACGGAGAGGGCGTTCCACGTTGGAGAAGGCGGTCCTATCTGTCCGTGTCCGTCAAAACGGAGAAGCATACATTGGCCTGTAGCCTCGCTTAAAACGGTCAGACTCTCCTTCTATATAAATAACAGTGAACTACAAAAGACTAATGTAGCCGAGCGGTTAGTTCTCTTTTAAAGTCAGGAGGCCTCAGCCGAGAAAGGACACGAGAGATGGTTATGGAATCGGGACATCTCACCCGTTTATTTTCCTTCATATTTTTCTCTATTCCGTTAGAACCCCTTTCAAAACAAGAGTCCCACCCACCAACCTGCTTATAACAGGAACTACACATCAATCTTCCATAATAGTCTCGACCGAAAGACGGTCGAGACTTTTAACTGATGCTTTCAGGTTTATTCTAAACTTCCCGAAACAACACAGTAAGAGCTTATGCCTCTTCGGAGGGTCGCTAAAACATAAAACATTCCTTTGGGAAGTAACAGATTCCAAACAGTAAGTCTGCGTCTAAACAGGAACTTCAATTTCAAAATAAAAGCAGCGAAGACAGCTTTTTACATGCTTTTAATTTGAAAGAGGAAAAAACAGATTTTTATCTCGTAAAAACAGGGGAAAAAAATGTTGAAAAAGTTTTTTTATTTTTAAAAAGAGCTTCTTTTTTTTTAAGTGAATGCAATACGCTTCTGTAGTGGTGTTATATTGTAGGACAATAATAACATCCACTTTATCTGTTAAACAGATACAGATTTCTTGCTTGCTGACTCACATTGCCTCATGCCAAGTTTGTATCGGCAGTATCAGGACACAATGCTTGTCAATTGTTCAAATAATAAAGGTTGTTCTCTGACAATATACCTGATAAAACATTAAAGGAACTCACCTTTGTAGAGATCTGCCGCAGTCTTTCATCCAGGATTCGTAGGTGTCCTGTTGCTTTAGATATAACATCACACTTCGCTGCATATGCCAATACACACCTGTGCTAGCAGACAACCTCCTTTTATTCTGTTGGTCAACACTTTCACTTTTGGTTTAACGATCATGTGATTTCCCAGAATAAGACGAAGAGAAGTTTACAGTAAATGAAAAATATGGCACTTGCTAAAACCTCACCTGGCTTAGAGTGTTTCTGTTCCTTGTGTTGCAGAATTAATTTGTGATAAATCAATGTAGACGAAGCAGGAATCACACAATGTTATAAACAAATATTCACTATGAAATGACAAAGATACCGGTTAAGATATTACAATTAATCTGAGTTTACAGCTCAACACTTGAGGTCATGACATCTATAAATATATTTGAAAAGGTTAACTCCCAAAGTCATTAGAACTTTTTCACTGACACACACATTTGACCAAGATCTAAGTGATGTAAGCAAGACAAGAAAGGATTCAATTTATTTGAACTCATACTGCAGGATTTCCGAAGCATCTTAAAAACAATTAAATGTCTTAATTATGTAGAAATGTTATACTAGGTCTGGATTACATTTAGGAAGGTCAAAATTATGTTCATGCTCATTTAACACTACTTCCTTTGAGCTTACATTTTTTTTTTAAGAGACATGTTTTAGCGCCATGCTTATTTTGTAAAAAGGAAGCTGTAATTAATCTACAAAACAACACCAGCGTGGAGCTGATAACTACTTTGATAGAATTCTGAAAAACAAGAGGCTGGACACCAAATTTTTCGTTGTGTTTTTAATTGGGGTTTTCTCCAGAAAGGATAAACATAGAAGGTCACAGGGATCTCAGAGGGTTGATGGAGAACAGTCAAATGCAAGGATCTCATATAGGAGAACTAAGGCTGATGTCTGAGCCAGTTCAGACTGGTTCTGTAGGCGCAGTTTAAGACAGGACTTTAGACACAGGAATAAATTAATTGCATATGTGTCCTTTGAAGATAAAGCAGACGGAAAATAAGTTATTGAACAGTCAATAAGTAATAGAAAAGTCATAAAGGTGTTAAACAGGTCATATAGGTTTCAGCTCACAAACAGTTCAGGTCATAAAAGTCTCACACAGGTTGGCAAAATGTTACTTATCAACTACAAAAAAGTTTTCCACCACATTCCCAACACTTGGCTGATGGAAAGACAAGGAGTACCTGCTGTCTCTGTAGTTCAGTCTGTGACATTTAAAGGGTTATTCTCTACTTCATAGATTTTGTGAAAGTGGAAGTAATTCTGGATTCCAGCTGCTGAGCCCCACTCACAAGTTGACAGGATTGAGTTCTTAGGTTTGCAACATCTAAAACCTCAGCTGTTTGAATTAGTTCTTTTTTTGAAAAGACACAAAGGGAATGATGAATAAAAACATGATGAATAAAAAAATCACACTTAAAAAGGTCTAAAAGGTTCAGTGTGCGAAGGGGGGCTGGGGGGGGGGGTGACAATTAATCAAACTGTGCTCCTCACCCCCCCTCCCCCCCCTTCCTTAGCGTGAATAGAGCTACGTTGGCCCGCATGCGTCAAAATGCCAGACGACCTCACTGAGCGCTCTTATCTCCAGTGATGAGGAGTCTATTTTGGGATTTTTTATTTTAGCTTCTCTGTGTGTATGTGAAGATGTTTATGGAACTGAACTATTATCATAAAAGGAGGGTGGGGGCAGGAGCAGTTTGGGCCAGATATATGGCCCTCACACATTGACTTATAATAACCGTTGTTGCCTGGTGTTAATCTTGAAGTTAAAATGTGTGTGCGTCATATCGCTGGTCAGTCTCACAAATGTCTTGATAAGAGGTCTGATAAGAGCCGCTGCCTGTTGTGGGATAAATCTGTGGCATACAATACACTGTACTTCAACTTGTTCTCATAGTTAGATTGTTATATTAAAGCATATCTCCCTTAGCTTATTCAAACATCACACATACATGAATGCACTGTGCTTATAAACCTTAGAAATTAGCTGCCCGAGGTTCTGGAGGGAAAATAGAATGGCGCTGTTTTGGTTTGGAGGATGCGAATGTTTACACAAACAGAACATACAGCCGTTAGAGCAGGAACATAATATTCTTTACTCGAATGAAGGCTTGTTTATAAACACAAAAATAAAACTGTCATGTAGTGCCCAGCAGCTATCAGAGGAGGAGCGAGATTGAGAGTGGCTGCCCGTCATAGCCTTATTCCAGTACCAAGAGGGGGACTATGCCTGCGGACCATCGAGGAAGAGCCAAGTCTCAACTCCCCTTCATTATATTGACCAATCAAATTATACCTACTGTTATAAACTATTGCAAACGCCGTCTGTTTGTTGTGACTCGTGACTGTCCGTTGCCACTAGAGGGCAGCGACTCGTGCTTTGGGTCCCCTTTGTTTTGCTGAACTTTTCATACCTTTTCAATGCTTCTTAATTCTCCTGTGTGTTTTGTATGTAAACAGTAGTTGATAGTTTACATGCAGGAAATGTGTGACCGCTGTGGTAGTGCTTCATTACTGACATTAGGTAGCTGAATTAGCTGAATGCTAATGCGGAGCTAACATACATAAATTCACATACGGAGAACATATTTACAGATACAGTAATGGAATGCAATGATGTGATTGTGTCAGTGTCCAGTAGGAAAGGGTTCTTGTGCTGCTGGAATCAATAGTACAATAAAATATAAATGTATATATATAAAAACAGCAGAAAAAAAAAAAAATCTAAATATATAAGAATATGTAGTGGAATGTCTTTATTATATTACTACGTGGTCTCGTTGAAGTCAACAGGAACCATACAACAAAGTGTTTTTATACCACAGCTCTGAGTTGACACATCACTGAGTAATGTTAATGTAATATACGCTTTGTTACAGGAATAATTTGTCATCGTTTTACATATGTTGGATGAAAAACATTACAGCTTATGGCCCCCTAATAACTGACATTATCAGATAACCAACATAACATAGATCTAATATTAATGCCTCCTCTGAGTTTCTCCTTTGTTTGTTTTCAGACACTTATTGAAGAGATGAGTGTGGAGCAGCACAGGGGCTGACCGCTGCAGACATGGTGACCCACCTTCTGCTGGAGTACCATGGTGTTCCTATGAACTGTAGTGACACATCTTTCAGACAGCCAGAGGAAATGCTGTGGTCAGGATCCGGAAAACTGTGTGAGTCTACCACTGTACTTCTCCCAGTACTGCCTACAAGTGTTTTAAATATTCACAGGCTGTACCAGGAGGATGTCAGGGTTTTAGACCACTCTGGAAGCTTCATATAGTACAACAGGTATGCACACCACTGCATATAGGTGCTAAAGGATATAATTTGGGTTATTATTATTACTTCTGGTGTATCTTTTTTATTTATTTGTTTTTCTAATACTATTTTCACACATTTGCTTGAAATTGTTAATTGTTTTATGAATATATTCATATTTTCCACTATAAATATTTGTTCAATTGGGTTTACACTGTAATGAAAAGTGCAATAGTTAAAGGGACATCAAACAGATTTGCTGTATTTATTTTGTATCTATATTATATACATAAACAGATTTTTTGCACAGGTTGGTGTACGTGATAGGTGCCATGATTCAGCTTTGCTTTTCAAGGACGAATAGTGGTCCTGTTGAAAACAGTTACAATACTTATTAATATAATAATTGACATTCATATCCAGTTTGGCAAAAGTAATGCTGATATGAGAATGACTTACAGGGTTTGAATTCCACAAGAGTTACAAAAAAAGCTAGTTATAAAAATGCATATTTTAATTAAAAACATATTTGTATAGTCTTCTGATATACAAATTGTCAGATAAAGGTGAACACAAATGGATCAAATTATCCATGACAGGATAATGAATCTGTGTAATGAGGAGGATGTGCACTTCTCTAATCAGACAGCTTGTCGGCTCTCAGCTGATGATATATGACACTTTGAGACTCTGTTCTGCCTGCAGACGTGTGGTATCTTTCCAGGTTATAGGAATATCAGCAGGCTTTACATAGACAAAACATCTCTCTCCACCACACGAGCCAATGCAATAAGTGCTGCAGAGCACTCCTTTTATGCTCCTCAGCAAATCACTTTCACTTTCAGTTTGACACGGTCACATGGTTTCCCAGAAAGGGACTGTTTGATGTAAATTGAAATAGTGCCACACACAGGAGACTTAGTGCATTGCCTATTCTAGAAATCAATGGAGAAGCCCCTGGAAACCAAATTTACAATATTTATTACATGTTTCCCACACGATCAAAATGAACTGTAAAGTTGTCATGAATAGACTGAGACTGGGACAAACATGAAGATGTGGTGGAATGGAAGAAAACAACAAGCTACGAAACTTCTTCTCATGAAATTCAACTGTTACAATAAGGAAAGGCTACATGTTGCAGTATCATGCAACTCATCTTTACCATCAATACATTTAAGATGAACTAGATTCATTGATAAGTTGAATGTCAGCTTTGCTTATGTATGGACATGTAATGGAAAGTGTAAAAAGTGCAACTCTTGGGAGAGCACTTTGATCAAAGACATTGATTGTGAGTGCATTTGAAAGATCATAAAATGTAAAGCACTCCCTCTCAGGTAGGACATGGGGCCTTGTCTCTCATATACAATGATTAATTTACAGATGATGAATGATAAGGTCAAAGTATAGTAGCTGTTTCTGCCATGATAGGGTATCCGCGGGGTCTTGAAAAGTATTAAAAGTTGAAGTGAATATCAAGACCCTTAAAAAGTCTTGAATCTTTTTCAAATTCAAGACTCTTTAGATGTGTAGCCGATGGTTCTTTCCTCTTATACTGTCAGGCCTCAGCCGAAAAATGACAGAAGAGATGGTTATTGAATCGGACATCGCACCCGTCCGTGAATGTTCCTTCACACTTCATAACTTCTCTCTCGACAACACCCCCTTCCATTAGTTTTTATATTTTATTTTCTTGAAACAGGATTGTTTCTCAGTAGGTTGAATTTTTCTCTTCTTTTTTCTTGTACAACTATTGACGGGTGAGATGCTCGACCAGTAGAGGATAACCAATCAGCAGTGATCTTGTCAATGCAAAGCTTCATAGCTGTCGAGGAAGCAGTTCCTACATCTGACAAAAGTTTTATGAACTATTTTCATCTCCTCTGCTCCACTCGCTGATTGGATCGTCCTCGGGGTCACAACTCTGGGATAGTTTGGAGGCTGCAGAAACAAACACTGCTAAATGAAAACAAGCTTTTCAAGTCCAAATTAGCAAATAAATCTGCCAGCAGAATGAGATACACAAACAGACTAAAACAAGGCAGAAAAACATAGAACACATTTCTCAATGTTGCCAGATAAACTCCTTCTGAGTTTCCCTATAGTCAAAGCTCAGCTTCACAGTTACTTTCTCTGGGCATTTTTCTGTACTGTGCTCCTCAGCTTAACTCACCACGTTCTAGGACAAACTGCCCCTCCTCCTGGATTAAAGACCCAAACCTTTCAAATTGTGATTAAGTTGTTGTAAAATGCTGCTATGGAAAACACTCCTGGGCTCCGGGGTGGCTACCTGTGACGTTTTATTGACCATTGGAAGAAAAGACCAGAATCAAATAAAAGTGATTTTTTTCTTTGACCATGTCAATGTGTCAGAGGAAACGTTGGTGATAGATTTTAAAGGCCCGAAGTTTCATTATTTTCCACTAGGGACCAGCAGAGAGCAGTTTTGAGACGTTTGTACTCAATACTCAAGTCATTGTGTTGAAAACAAACACAGGTTCAAACAGATCATGGGCTGTTGTGTGTACTTTAATTCCATTGTTTATTCACATTTCTTAAAATATGTGTTTTTCCTTTGTCTTCATCATTTCTCCTCCTTTTTGTCTTCCCTGCCTGTCAGGTCTCCTTTTGGTTTTCCTTCACCTTCTCCTCTTTTGTCCCTTTCTCTTCTCCTCGCTTTCTTCTTCTTTCCTCCTCCCTGTCTCCTCTCCTCATCCATTACTCTATCTGTCCTGTCTTCACTCCTCCCTTACTTCCTCTGTCCTGTTACCGCTTTCCTCTGACTTTAATTAATTAAAAAAAATCTTCCCTCTCAGCACTTTTGAGAAAAAATGACCCCCCCCCCAAAATGATCAGCTATAAAACTGTAAATACATAAAGTAACTTAAATCTTGTTACCCTGAGTCCCCTTTTCCTCCTCCTCTTCTCTCCTCATCCTCCTCTCTTTCATCCTGCCTCTTTTCCTCTCCCATTTCTCTCGCCCCTTCTTCTCTCCCTCCTCTATTCTTGAACGCATGTGATTACAAGTTGATAGTTGTGTTGCTACCACTGAATCTTTTCAGTGACTCATATAAGTGATATTTATAATGTGTTTTTGGCTACTCTGTTTTATTCACTTTTTAACTTGTTAAAAATTTGTGCCATTTATATTAATTGTATCATCTTCTTACGTAAAAAAAAAAGAAAGTATGCACTACAAGGGATTATTCCACAAAAAAAAAAAAAAATGTATCTGACCCAAAACTCCCACAGTTTAGATCAGTGGTACTCAATCAAAGCTCAGAGGTCCAGTTAGAGAGAATTTCCTCATGCAAGGTCCAAAACATCATAATGTCTAACATGCGTTGCAACAGAGAAGTGTTCCTTTTGTGTCTTCCACCTCCGACGCAAATGTTTTGATTTCTGCTGTGAAATTCTTATTCCCTCTTCTCACTCAAACTTCAACTGTCCAGCCCGATGCCCGCTTCATGACAAACGGATGTCCTTATATGGAGAAATAGAGGCGTGACAATATGCTAATTACATAGAACGAACCCACCCCTGTTGATTTAGAATGATTCTGATTCACCATCATATAAAGGAGAGTAATATTTCTGCACACATATGAGTGAATGAGGCCTAAAGTCTGTATGAAGTCAAAAACTAAATAAAATAAAGTGCAATTCAATAGTATTTCAAGAATGTTTATTATTACAATTTACATGGAACTGGAGGGTTCTATTCTCGTTTCAAGTAAACCAAGGTTTTGGTTTAAAACTAAAATTCTTAATTCTATTTTGTAGTTTAAGTTTCCCGTTTCTTCTTTTTTTGTTTTTCTTTCTACATTTTCAAACATGAACAATCTCAACAAATATTAACAACTCAACAACATATTATCTTATGTATTGTATCTATTCACATTATTAAAAATTCCCAAAGAGACACTGTGTAACAGGACATTGTCACAGGACATTGTCAAAAGCCTCAAGAATGAGCTCCTGATTGTGGGACAGAGATCAAGACTCTTAAAGAAGAGCTCAGGAAAAAGGAATGGCTCATACAGAGGGAGAGAGAGAAAGGCCAAGCTCGAACCAACGCTTACCTCGACTGCCTGAGGAACCTTACAGAGACGAAGAAGGAGATGAAAATCTGCAAAAAGAAGGTGGAGGTTCTCCAGGAGGGAAATGCTGCTTTGAAGGAGATGTGGAACGAGCTGACCAGTGAAAAAAACAAGCTTGAAGATGAGGTCCAACAGAAGGACGAAATCATACAGAGGGAGACAAAGAAAAAGGAAGTTCGAACCTACGCCTACATAACATTTTTCTTGTATGTCAAGTTCTCCTCTTTGAGAGAAGAATGAGACTCCAGCAGTGATACTGACTTAAAGTGCTCTGCCAGTAGTGTATCAGAGTGCAGGTCAATGAGTTTGAGCTGAACATCACTGGGTGCATTATCCACACTGCACGTGAAGGGAGAAGAAATTATGTGCATTTCACTTTCAACTGTTTTGAAGTCTTGAAATCTTCTTGGAAACTCACCATGCAGTGCCTGTAACATGGATGAGTACCTGCGGAGATGATCAACTGATGGTGTGCCTTCTTTCAGTGTTGGCATGTGGTTGAGAATGCTACCCTCCAACTGGCTTGAAAGAAACTGCAACTTTCTCATGAAAGCCTTCACCAGGCTGTACATTTCATGTGCAAATAGGCCCTTGACTTGCAGTTTGGTATTTAGCTCATTCATTAATGCAGTGACATCAACAGCAAAAACAAGATCTGCCATCCAGTCTGCATCTGAGAGCTCTTGGATGTCCTTGCCTTTCTTTTTACAAAACTCTTGAATCTCTGCTCTCAGGTCCCATACTCTTTTAAGCACTTTGCCCAGACTGAGCCATCTGACAGCTGTGTGGTGGCCTATGTCACCCTGTTCAGTCTCATGCTCCTCAAACAGTGCAACCAACTGTCTGTGATTCAATGCTCTTGCCCTGATCAAGTTAACTCATTTAGTTACAACAAAAGTGACATGATTCATTTTGAGCACTGACTTACATATCACCTCCTGATGTATAATAAAAGGCAAAAATAGCAATTTAATTTCTGGGTTAATTTCCCTCCCTGTCAGATTTGGACAACCATCGGTTGTAACCCCTGCCAGTTGGTCCCATTTGAGTCCCAGCTTGTCCCAGCATGCAGTTACCTCCGTGAACAAATCACTCCCAGTCGTCGTCCCCTTTATTGACCGCATAGCTGCCAGCTCCTCCGTAATCGCAGTCTTTCGTCATCCCACGTACAAAGATCAGTAGCTGGGCTGTGTCGCGGACATCACAGCTCTCATCCAGAGACAAGGAGAAAAAGTCCAAATCGACGACTTGCTTTTACAGCTGAAGCTCGAGAGGTCCTCGATCCTTCTCGTAACGGTTCGTCTGGAGAGGGACACATTCTCTGAAGCCTCTTTCTTCTCAGGTCATATTAGTGCAGCAGAGTCCACCAACCACTCCTTGATAAACTGCCCATCAGAGAATGGCTTACCCCTTTTTGGCGATTCTGTGGGATATCACAAAGCTGGTCTTGACAGCTCCATCCCTGGATGTGGAAAGCTTGGTAAAAAAAAACGTGTGGCTTATGCAGTTTAGCTAGCAAAGCTTCATATGTCCGTGCACGTTCTCCGTCGGTCAAGTTTCTGTAATTCTCTGCGTGCGTTGTCTCGTAATGGCGATTCTAATTGTAATCCTTAAAAACAGCGATCTTTTCTCCACAAACTAAGCACACGGCTTTCCCTTTAACTCCAGTAAATAAACACTTAGAAGTCCATGTCTCGTTAAAAACTCTACATTCTGTATCGATCTTTCTTTTTTTAACGTGGGTTGAAATTTTTGCGGACTAAACCAGCCAACTGACATCTCTCCTAACCTCCGTTCACCAACTGTTCATACGATCGCGTGCATTAAGGATGTACGTCAGGTAAAAATGTTTGTTTTTTAAAAGGAGACTTCAAAATAAAACAAATCTAGTTGTTATCTGTGGATGATGTTTACTT
This sequence comes from Pleuronectes platessa, assembly GCF_947347685.1. Classification (NCBI taxonomy): domain Eukaryota; kingdom Metazoa; phylum Chordata; class Actinopteri; order Pleuronectiformes; family Pleuronectidae; genus Pleuronectes; species Pleuronectes platessa. The sequence goes on from NC_070648.1 coordinate 11,836,177, forward strand.
ATCTGCGCGTGATTCCTAAAATTCCGTTGACCTCACGCGGGCCGGTCACTGACAGCCAAAGGGCCGGATGCGGCCCCGGGGGCCGTACAATGCCCAGGTCTGGTCTATGGTTTTTACCTGGTAACTGCTGCCATCTAGTGGCCAGCAGAACAATTCATTCAGGATGCCAGAAAGTGATCTCGGTGTTCTCAAGATGAAATAACGAAAGTGGTCAAAAAGACAGAAACAACTTTGATTTCACGTATTATTATTATTCAAAAATAATATCATACTATATTGAGATTGTTCAATTGTTATTATAAATCAGTATCATTAACTACATATTTCAACATTGGTTAAATCATTTGTCTTTATTTCTCGCACCAAGTATTCATGTCTTTACCATAAATTATGTATTGTAAGGAAATAATTTTATTTAAATTTTCTGTCCAAAAAGAGATTGTAATTGTGTATTTTATTTGTTAAAGTATATAGTACATATCGTTTCTCGCTTCATTTGTATTTGAAATAAATCACTTCTGACACAAGTACACTTAATCTGTTTATACAAATAAGAAAAGATTAAACCCACAACAAACGTACTATTTTAAACTGATTGAAAAAAAGTGGCCTCAATTCAACCCACATCCCACTAAATGAGTAATAATGCAGTGCCAAATAGTCACAGTGCACAATACATTTTAAAATATAGACTTGTGTTTTAAAACAAGCTAAAGAAGGTCGCCGGGTCCTGTCCCTCCTCTTCCTCCAGCTGCGCGTCCTTGCAGAAAGGTGGTGGGATGAGCTGCTGAGGGTCCTGCAGTCCGACAATGTTGTTAAAAAAGCTGTGGGTGAAACACAAAGAAGAAAACATGGTGAAAACAGACAAATACCCTTGAAGTCCCAGAATCTCTTGCAATACCGAAAATAAATTGGAATGACGCAAATCCAAGTTTGTCTTTGTTGGTGAATGCCAACGTCAATAAATGTATGAAAATTGTTATGTAGTTTTACACCAGCATATAAAAAAAACACAAATAGTCTATTATGTTGTTGATTGTATACAAGTTTCTCACAGCAGACCTTTTAACAATAGTGACATAAATAAAATTTAAAAAGCCCTATCACCTGTCTGGTGGAAAATAGTGTTTCTGAATAGTTCATTGATGCACTGACCTGGTCACCATCCATCCAGTTTTGCTGGTGTGAAACAGAGTGCTGACAGGAATACATCCAAACTCGGTGACGGTGCTCATGTACTGTGCTGCAGACAGAGAGGCGGATCACGAGGATCACGAGGAGGCCGGGGCAGCGCAACCAGACAAGCAGGTTCATTAGAATGAGAAGGAATGAAATTTAAAAACAAGGGAACAATCACTGACAGTCATGTGCCTCAATACACCACATGACATCTAGTTTCATTCCCTCTTACTTCCTCTACTGTACCTTTCCCCTCCTTCATCTGCTGCTCCCCCGCCCAGGTGTTGACCAAGACTCCCTGTCCCGGGCCAGAGGAGCTGCCCAGCACAACCTGTGCCAGCAGGGTCGCGTTCTTTGGGATCGCCAGTGGGTGGAAGTCCACATTGAGCGGCCTCTTGCAGCACGTGTGGTTCTTGGAGTTAATCTTATACATCACACGCTACAGGACAGGATGGTGTTACACACTGAGCTGAGCTGTAAATCACATTTCCCAAAGCAGATGTGTGGCCATTACCTGTCTGTAGAGCAGAAGGACGTCGATGTGGAAGGTCTTATTGCCGATGACCCCCCACTCTGTGAGGCGGATGCGCTGTCTCTGGGCATCATAGCTGTACTTGGCGAAGGCCAGCAGCTTCTCATTTTGGGTGGTCTTTGAAATGAAGACATTTTTTGTAACTCTAAATGATTCATAGTATTATTCATTTAACCTTGCACCTGTGAGTACTTAAAAAAATAATCCAATAAGTTATTAAGGGTGAATGAAAACATTCAAATCTATTTATCAGCCAGAGACTTAGCATTTACACAGCAGCATAATTACAAGATGTTAAGACTTACCACAGACAGGTCTCCGGTTAGCTGTCGAGGGGATGCTGACAAAATCAAAGATCGGTTTTAACCTTAATGGAGCCTTTATATCACATAGCCATTTCCACATTCCACAGTATAATTTTCACAATATGCTGAAAATTAAAAAAAAGGTGTGTGAAGTGCTGAGACAGGACATTATTCATTAAAACTAATTTGACTTTAGCTGTGATGTGAAGGCTACTTACTGCATTGTTGTGGTCTCTGAGCGAGGCAGCCCGCTGACAGGCACACAAACAGGACGAGGACTCTCATGCTGCCTGCTGACAGATACGCAGGAAGGAATGATTTGCTGCTGCTTCACAGAGTTCACTTCCTTATAAACAAGTGGGTGAGGCCATGGAGGTGAGGCTGCCTCCAGTGACAGTTTTTCTCAGTTTACAGACCAGGGGTCGGATTTATAACCTTTGCGTACGCACAAAACGGGTATAAATCTATCTACATTTATAACCGTTTCTATCCACATTTATAACCCGCAGAGCGCAGAGCGCGCAGCGCACAGAGAGCGTAGAGCCACCCAGCGCGCAGAGAGCGTAGAGCCACCCAGCGCACAGAGAGCGTAGAGCCACCCAGCGCGCAGAGCGTGCAGAGAGCGCAGAGAGCGCAGAGAGCGCAGATGGTAGTTTCCTGGTGTCTGTATGATTTCCTCAGGAAAACCATGTCTTCAACAGAAACTGATGGAGTATTGTATGATCTATTGTGCTTCCACTACTGTAATCTGTCTGTAATTTGTCTTTTGACCATTTTTGGACATATTAACAATGTATAGATCAGAATTGTAATTTGAGTTTTAGAAATTAGTTTTTACAGGAAAAACATTATAGAGTGTGCATGCCTCCGTAGATTGACATTTCTTCTGATGAAATGTAGATTCTGTTATATTTGAATATTTCCTAATAATAATAATAACCCTATTGTATATTTTCATTACACACTGAGACACAATTCTTTTGTATTATTATTGATAAAAAAAAAGGCATGTGGTCACAGAGATTATGAGACAATAGCCTTTTTACGTAGCAGTGATGTACAGTCATATGTAAAAGAAAACTGATGCAGGTTTACTTCTCACTGATGTAATACTGTGTATGTCTGGAAGACAACTTTAGTTATCTGGTGATTTTAAAGCTGTATGAACTGTTAACTACTAGAGGACATTTTGTAAAACATGTTAGCAAATGATCAGCTTAATATTTCTAGCAGACAGCAAATAACATTTGTTTGGTGTCTGTAAAAGGGAAAAGGTGCTAAAATAAATTGTTGAGTCACAGTTGTTTTTACAGTTTACATCACAAGCTTTTAATCAATTGGTGATATGAAAAAATGACATCTTCAACAATAAAAAAGATAAATTCAGCAAAATTTAGTCTGAGAAGCTTTGAATTACACATGTTTGTTGCACAAGTAAATGTGCAACTCTGATTCAGTGGCTTCACTTGTTTTCATTCAAAATCTCAAAGACAGTTTGAGGCACGAGTTCAAGGAGGTCTTTATCACTTTCAAAGGAACAAGCTGACGAAGTCGACCGGCTCCTCTGCACCATCCTCCATCTCTGCATCTGGGCAGAAGTCCGGAGGGTTGAGCTGACCCGGGTCGGAAATCCCAACGACGTTGTTGAAGAAGCTAGTGAACAGAAATACAGGGACATAGTGAACACCTGGCAGGTAATGAAATAGTTTCTGGCTGTAGAGTTGATATGAATCCTTCAGTACCTGGTCACCACCCATCCGAACTTGGCATTTTGGTAAGCAGTGCTGACAGGAATGCATCCAAATTCAGTGACTGTGCTCAGGTACTTTCCTGGAGGGACAGACATGACAGTGATGGTGTTAATGAACTGATGTGAAGGAAGAGACGACCTCTAACCTTAACATGCTCGCTCTCACCTTGCTTGTCGGGCAGATCTCCCATCCAGGTGTTGACCAGGAGTCCCTGTCCGGGTCCAGACGAGCTGCCCACGACAGCCTGGCCGAGCAGACCTGCAGTTTTGGGGATTCCCATGGGATGGAAGTCCGCCTTCAGAGGCCTTTTCTTGCATGTATGGTTTTTGTGATTAATCTCATACATGACAGCCTGAAGGATAAAAGTTGAAGGATGAGGATTAATGTGTCAACCGACCTATACACTAATCATTTACAGAGATTGCTGTGTACACAGTGACGCGATACCACAATGCCCAGGGCCCTGGAGCCGTAAGATGCCTTATTAGGCTTTAATTTGTTTATGTTTGAAGTATTTTATTAGATTAATATTGAATTTGAAACTGTTGCTTGATTACAAAATTGTCTCAACATTTTGTAGATGAGCAGATTCTATCATGGGACGTTAAAACAGGCCTACACATTACATTAAGATGGTATCTGACGCATTTCCTTTCAGCAACTGTGAGGGACAGCAGTCCTCGCAAATGTCCAGGATGAATGTGCTGTAACTCGTGGTCACTGAATCGGAATTCATCCGTGAGTTGGACCTTTGACGGCTTGATGGATGACTTTTCTCCAAAGAAGGCCAGATGGAAGCCACTGCCTCAGGTCAGATATTTTTCACTGCAGTTTTGTGTGGTGGTATGCGGCTCTGCACTCTATCTGATGTTCATTTGTGTAAACTCCTCTAGATTTAAATACTTTGCTGCCGGTGCCATGTAAAAAAGACCTAAAATGGCAGTAATTTAATGTGTCAAATGAATGAATATAATTTTGGAGTGACCACACTGCTATTTGCGTGCAGGGCTAGGGGTCTGTTGCCAGGGCCAAAGTTCTTTGTAACCCATCTATGTGTGTATCGATTAAATGATTATTCAGCTTGTAAATTGAAGAGAGTGGGTTTGTTATTGTGACACCTGTGAGAAGTATAAGATGTCCTGATTCCCTATGCAAAAACTGAAATACACATGAACTTCCCTTTATAGCTAATCGTATCTCCCATTGAAGATAATAATGAGATCTGAATTAGAATTTGTATACAGGCTACCCCTGACGGACTAATCTTCCGGTGCAGATCTCTGTGCTTTGACTTCGATTAAATGCTAATTTCCCTGGGAAGTTTCACTATGGTTCAGGAGCGACTGCTCACCAGAATGAATTCATGTGCTGATAGTGTCATTGCTCTGGTTACCTTTCTGAAGAGCAGAAGAGCATCGTAGGTGAAGCTCTTGTTCTCATAGGCGCCCAGCTCCTTGAGCCGGATCCTCTGTCCCATTGCATCATACTCGTATCTGATGTAGGCCTCCAGCTTTTCATTCTGTGTGGACTGGGGACAGATAATATGAGTGAGTTCACATGTCTTACTTGCTCTCAGGTTAAAAAGGCACTCTAGAACAAACACTCACCACCATGAGGGCTCCACTCAGAAGACGAGGACTTGCTGTATAAAAATGTAGGGAAGTATAACACTGCATTATTTCAATAAAGTGTACATTTTAACATTGAAAATTGGCATTAAATAAGCCTGTAATGAAATTCAATATAAAATACACATCTGTCTTGTATGTGGTGTTTTACTTACAGCATGGGTGGGGCTTCTGAGCCAGGCAGCCTGCCAGTACACAAGCGAAAACCGCTAAGATTTTCATAATGTAGGTTTCCACGCTCCGGTTCACAGGACACAACAGACACTCTGGTGCTTGGGAGAGGAGCTACTTCCTTATAAACGCTGACACTGAGGCTCCAGGAGAAAGTCCAGCCTCCAGGTTTTATTTTGAACCCTTTGAGGCTTATGAAAGGAAAAATCCTCATGTTTTCGGTTACCAGGCTCACATCAGCTGTAAAAGTCAGTGTCTCCTCCTCCAAATGACGCCTCCTCTACTTTATGTAAAGAAAAACAATTGTGTGTACAAATGGTATAAAAACACAACATCTACCCATATTTTTCCACGAAACATATAACAAATTCACCTACAAGGCACTGAATGCAAATACCTGTCAGATATATTTAGTGACGCTCACTTCAATAAAGTGCATCTGAGGAGAGTGTCTGTCGGTGCCAGGGCTCAGTGGGACAGGGGTGAAGAATTGTGTTTGTCTCAGTTAAAGTGGGAAACCATAAACCCAGAACTGGAGTTTTCCGTGGAGTGGAGAGGAGGCGTGTGTGTGTGTGCTAATAGCCCTGTGAATGACATCACAGTCATATGATCTGAAGGTGTGTGTGACTGCACTCGTGACACTGGAGCACCTGCATGTCGGGGATTTACTTTATTGAACAAAGGCATCACACTGTCTTTTAATATTAATAAAATATGCTTCTTTACTAATGTGAAGATGTGCTGTGGGAAGTTTACCAGTATTGTTTTTGACTCGCACAGAAAAAATTTCGTTATTGTGTAATTTTATGAGCTTGATTAACAAGGAGATAAAATGATTGTTAACATTATAATAAGAAAGCAAACACTGGTGACATTGAATGTTTGTCCGTCACAAATAAATCTTTAACAATATCAATCTTATCTGACCTACATGCCCTCACCAGTCACCTGATTTGATCCTCATCATGTACGGTGTCTTAATATCGTTGCATGCTCTTTGACCAAATCACAAACCCATTATGTTTGAATGAAGAACACTTTCTTTTTCTTTTCTTTTTTTACATTTGCCACTTGTTTAAAATTAACATATACTGTATGTTTACAAGCTATTACCGATGACTGCAGGGTTAGTTATTTACCTGCAAAACATAGTGTCGAATTATTAATTAAAAGGGATACTTATAGAAGACCTTACACAAGCTAAGGAGCCCTGTGAGGTCAGATCTACACAGTGCTGATATGTCAGGTAAGTCACTGTGTCAGGTGACTCCTACTGTTCTTCCAGTTAGACAACAATTTCCACTTTATTTTTCCACTTTATTTGCTGTGTCATGTGTCGTGAACAGAGAGTAAATACTCAAACAGAAGTAATATACATTTTTAAGCTTTATCACAAAATGTCGCATTTTCAAACGCCAACCCTGACAAGTATCTATATAAACTTGAACTATATATACTATATTCTCTAACAAAAGTTTGGTTGAAATGAATTGATAAGTTGTTGAAATGTTAGTGAGAAATACCATACACTGTGCAATTCTGCCAACCTTTAAAATTGCATGAAATGTATTATACTCTTATTTTATTTAAAAGCTGAAACACTTAACTGGGGAATCAAACTTTCAATATGTGTCACTTCTCAATGTTTCTAGGTGGGAACATGGGGCTGTCCGACCACTGGAGCTAGTTGAAGCAGCTGGCAGATGCCATTACACTCGGGGCCGTGTTGCTCTTCCAGGAAGTACCTGAGGCCTCTGGCAGCAAAGTTGGAGGGGCCCCGAGGGGTCCTGGTGGAGTGGATCTGGGGGTCAGTGAGGTAGGTAAGCCCTTTGCCATTGGCTGTCACCCATCCTGTGTAAAAAAAGATGGAAGACAGTAACATCTTTTCAAAGTGACAAAAATACACAGGCTGTGGGGAATCATCACACACACACACCCATACACACCTTGCAGGTCTACAACAACTTCCTGGTAGTCAGAGAATATGTAGGTGAAGTGTCCAAAGGCGAGGCCATATTCTGTGGCCTGGAAACTCTTGTCCTTCTTTCCCGTGTTGTTGGTCAGTTTGACAAAGTCTCCGAGCATGTAGGGCTCTACTGACACGCACCCCACAATCTCATCACCATCCAAAATCTATTCACAAAAGGGAAACGCTGAGTTCCATCATGAAATGTACACACAATTACAGTCATATGTATTTGTACCATAACAGTAATATGAAGTAGAAATAAAAGGAAACTATTTGGTCAACACCCTGCAGTTTTACTATTTAGACTTTATACTAGGAACTATTCTTCATGCTAAATGCTAAATGAACGAAGGACATATATTGTTTTATTTGGTCTGATTCGATCTGATGTGGAGACACAATATCACTAAGCAAATATTTGTATCACTACGCCAATGTGGTATTATAAATTTTATATTGACAACACATTATAGTACCTTCTATATTAACAGCAGTAAACCGAAGGGTGTACTGGGGAATTACACAAGGGTTTGGAAGAAAACTGCTTCAATCCTACACTCTGCTGTCTCCAGTGTTAGTGTTATAAATGTGTAAGGGATCCTATTAAAGTAATATTGTGTGAATAAGGTTAATTTAATATGAGTGTATCTGCTATTTCTCCTCCTCCTCATCATCTGTTGTATGTTTGGCATCTTTAATATTCGGCCTCACCAACAGTGCCTCTGAGGGAATGAAGTAGATCTGAGCCATGACATCTCTGTCGTAGAGACTCTTGTTGAATTCTGTCACATAGTACTGGGCCGTCATCTGCCTCTCCACATCTCCCAGGTGAAACTGGATCTGCTTCGGCTTCAGGTAGTCCTTCCCGACGTAACTACGGACATTAACACACAGACAGAGTGAGACTTAAAGTCATCACAGTCTGGTTGTGTGTAGAATGTGCAGCATGCGTACCTGCTTAGCCTTTCCTCTTGGTGTAAAAACTGCACCCATATTGCTGCTCTCTGCTTGCCCTTCTTCCCCATTGGCTCTCCGATGTAAACACAGGTCTCCCTTGCCGTCCACAGTCCTTGTGCTTTGGAGAACTTCAAATGTAGAGCACCTAGTGGTTTTGGATATTTAGAGACCGTTACAACCCAAGTTTTATGTACTGCTTAAGACACAGCTGGGTTTTGACACTTCTCCCCGACTACCCCACTGTTTGTGTTGTTCTGATGCAAAGGCTTCTCAACTGGGACCAGACCAATTTTGGACAGATGTACAGAACTTACTTTCTTAATTAAGCATGTGATCATGCTACTATTTGCCACTACTACAAAACAAAGCATTTGAAAGTTACATTTTCGACTAGTGCAAAACAGAACATGTCCATCAAGGTTATTACGAATGACAGTAACTAATTTCATGTCAATTGATCAGATATTTCACATATAACAAATCATTATTTAACCAAAAGTAAAGTCAGTGATTACCAAAGACCATTAATCATTTTGTACTCAAATAATAAACAGTTGTACAAAATATATATATATATTTTACAGAATGAGTGAAAACTTTTATCAGCTAGTGGAGTTAAATGAATAACAAGGGGATCACAATTACAAGTCAGTACAATTTAATATTTTGGGCACCATGAATGTGTAAACCAAATTTTAAAGCAATCAGTCATAGCTGTCATAACTACCCCCCCCCCCCCCCCCCAAAAAAAAACAAAAACAACAACAAACAACCCTGGACCCATGTGGAGGTCCAACTGACCCAACACTGCAAGCCTTCCAGCCATTCCTAACATTCTTAAATAGGACTTCATACTTACTGTGGACGGCTCTGTGTTCTTTAAGCTTGAATTGTGTCTCGTCATTGTGCAACCTCTTCATCAGACAATCGTGGCAAACACCAGCCAGTAGGGCTCGGTAATCCTTCTGTGAAAGCAGATATGGTCTCTCAGGGACAACAGCACCTGCTGTGCTCTGATTTTGGCAGGTGTAACACAAGGGGCTCTGAGGAACGTTCACCTTTTCTGCCGAAGAGACTTCATTCATCTCTACTATGTCAAATGAACTAGCCGTGGAAGGTTCAGTCGAGGCACACTGCAGGTTTGGGTGTGGGGTTGCTAAAGAGCTCTTGGTCGCGGGTTTTACAGATACAGAGTCAGTTTCAGTGTCCATATTTGGGTCAACATTAATTTCCATGTTTTGTGGCTTGGACAAAACTCTGGATTCCCTTCTAGATATTTGTTTCTTGTTCGTGGGAACTTGGCTTGAACCAGTGGTCTCAGAATCAAGTGTTTCTAAGAGGAAGAAGCTCCCGTCAGACTCCGATGACTTGCTGGTTTGGCTGGTTCCTGCTTTTGATCGGTGAGATAGCTGAGGTATTCTGTTTGTGGGCGAGGTAAGGCCTGTGGAAATATGCTCCCATGATGACTGGGAACTGAAACTGTCACTGAGAGAGCTCGGGGATGTTATGAGAGTTAACTGGGACAAAGATTGTGGTTCTCCATCAGCTAGGAATGTTTTTTGCACTACACCAGCAGCATCAATCATCCAATCTTCCTCAGTGGCCAGTGTCTCTATTCCAGCTTGGATCTCTTCAAACTTTTCTGAATCACTACTCACATTGGAGGAGGAAGTGGCAGGTGTTGCCAGTCTTGGGACTGTACGGGAATTAACAGTAGAGCCAGAGACATGCAAGTCTCGCTTCATGTTTTTGTCAGGTAACAGGAGAAAGCTATCGTCAACCTCAGTGGTCGGAAAGTTCTGGTTCCTATCCTCTGCTCCCGCTTCTGTGGCACTACTTCCTACGTATCCACTGCTGCTGGGCCAAGAAGACCCGGAACCACTCAAGGAGAAGTTCTGCCATGATGAGCCAAGTTCATCTGTGCTTCCTTGAGTGGTACTCTGGTCAGAGTGTTGAGGTGGAAGCCCAGCAGATGAATCGGAATCTCTCAGATGTGGCTCCTCTCCTTGTGGTGTACCCTTTGCCACTTTGCAGGCCTCAGTGCTACATTCTGTGTTGAGTGGGTCCATTGTCGTCCCCAGCGCAGTTATACACAGCCTCGCCCCATCTGGCTCGTCTTTAGTTCCCTTACAATTTGAGTTGGTTGTCTCGCAGAGCGATGCCCGATACTTCTGGAATCTCTGCATCAACTTAGAGAAACCGGCCAGAGTAAAATTAACTGATGTGTCTGCGATGTTTCTGTAGCTGTCGGGAATAAAAGACCCCCTGTCTGAATTAAAGAAAGGCTCCACTCGCAGCAGAAGCTTCACTTGGGTGACCAGGTGCATGATCTCAGCACAGAGGCTATCCTTGTCTTGGCTAGCCGCATGACAGTAATCATAGAAATGTGTTAAAGCTTTATGGCAAGCTTGTGTTGCCTGCGTTACAACCTTCTGAGGAGTGCCAAGCCATTTGTGTGTGACAGTAAGGGAAAAGGCAGCCTTGAGGAAGGTGTGAAGCTCCTGCTTGCTGGTGACTTGCTTGCCCTCTGTATCGGTGAGTAGGCCGATGGAAAATGCCTCTCTAGCCTGCTGGAGGAAAGACTGCCTTTGTGAGCTGGGGCACTCCACTGAGAAGCTGTATGATAACAAGCAGGTCCCTTGAGTTACCTAAAGAAAAAGAAGAGAGTCTGTCAATAGAAATTCCTATTGGGATAATTCCTTTTGCTTCACCGTTAGCTATCATGTCTGTTTTGTGATAAAAATGACTTTTTTAATTTCTGTCAATTGCAGGTATTCATGACTCAGTGCTCAGTCAGGTGAATGGCTTACCACATTCGTCAACACATACAGTGACGTGTACTGGCTGTATACCACTGCCATCTTCGCTGCCTGGGCTGCTGAAAGAAGACGATGACTCACATTTCCAAGTAAGGACTGCGGCGAAAACAACAGAACAACAAATTTATAAAAAGCCCATGGTATGAAATAAATGATGGCGGTTAGACTTACCAATTCTTTATTTTGATCAGTCCTAAAAGTACGAAAGTCCTCATCGTTCATTGACACTAATATGTTTGCCAGTAAGCCTAGAGAAGTTCCAATGCCCTATAAAATAAACAGACGTGTAGAGCAAAGGTTTACAATCTTGTGCAAACTGGGTCACGCAGGTTAACAAACTCATAATGTGCTGTGCCACTGCGGCAGTGACTTGCTCTTTCTAGGGTACCTTTTTATCAGGTTGAGGAAGTGAATAGTAACCGACCAGCGAGGCCCAGATTAACTCTGCAGCCTCAAGCCACAGGCCTGAAACAGAGCAGTGAAGAAGGTGTTAAAATATAGAGGTGTCAGTGTTCTCTCTTTTATTAAAAAAATGATCTTACCCAGCTTTTGCAAAATCATTCCACGCACTTGAACACTAACAGCCTGCACAAGAGTCCTGTCACTTTCAGTGTGGTACACCCAACAACCTGTAAATTAGAGATTAATGTTCTATGTATTCAGCATATACCATATAGTATAATCTGCTAATGAAGGCAACTAAAATAACATAGCAAGGACTTTACCTGTGGCCCCGCTATTGTTTATAAGGCTGCTCAGGATGTACTCTGCCTTCTGCAGTTTGCCTGTAGGGAAGATGATGAATATGTTCACATTTATCCAACCCTGCATAATCAAAGCAAACAGCTAATATCTCTTTAATAAAAAGGTGTTATAATGCCAAGGTAATAGAAAAGCCTTTTCATGTCTATTTTCCATGTTATGCGTTTACATCAACCACTATGATTTCTAAAATCTGTCATTACATCGATGGATAACTAGTTACTCATCCACTCATCCAATATAAAAGTAATTTTAACCCCACCCCTCCACCACGCTGTACCATACCAGAGTTGAGGTAGACCCTAGCCTGTCGTATGACCAGCTGGGGCGCCACCGGTGTGTCAGGTCGGCACCTGTGGAGCAGTTTGGTGATTTTCAGCAGGCGGGTGGACTCGTCTGTCCAGTAGAGGTATCGGTCCACCAAGAAGACCACTGCCAGTGCAGTGCTCACTTCCCGAGCCACAATGGAAGCCTTTAAAACAGCCTGGCCACAGAATGAACGTAAGTGAGTTGTTTTAATGACAAGAAAACAAGAGTAATTACTTTTTATCTGGGTGATTATTACCAGTAACTGAGGTAGGTGCTTGCTGATGAGGTCACTGAGGTTGGTTTTGTCCCTTGCACTGACTGAGTGCTTGTACTGCCACTTCTCCGGCACGAAGGGCCACTTCATGTCCATGGCTTCCTGCAGGAGAGAGGCCAGTCCTGCAGACAGCGAGTCTACAGAAAATAAGAGCGGGGCACGTTTTGAGCTGCAACAAAACTGTGTAGCAGTGCAGAGATTAAAAAGACATAAAATATCTTGAAATCATAAGCAGGTACAAAATGGTAGAATACTTGGAATAAACGTTTGTATGCAAACAATTTCAGCCGTACCAGAAAGCTTTGTGCGTTTGACAATTCAAACAGAAAAAAGCTGGAGAGATTACTGGTGAGGAAATTTAGTTTTTGCTCTAACCGTATCTTGCTACACGTTGCTTTAGGTGTTTTGTGTGGTATAATTGCGTCAGTGTTATTTTAGGATTAAAATACTCAGTACGATGTAGTATTTTATTTGTTGTTCAGCTGTCTTCTTGTTCCATTGCTGGAGACATATTATAAGTGGGCAGTGGGAATGCAGAGGGACTGGGATATACTGGGTTGAGAAGGAAGCTTACAGTAAATACTGTCCCAGTTTGTGCCACTGAAGAGCTAAACAAAAGGTAATCCCCTGTAATTCACGCCAGCTGCATGGATTGCATTGTTGGATTCATTGAGCATTTGCAGAGAAAGCCTTTGTCTTGAATCCCCAACACAAACTGTGTGTGTGGAGCAGCTCATGCCGGCGTAATTCCACCAACAATACTAAATCCCAATCTGACTTTCTCCTACAGCCAAGTGAAGATTGACACCACAGCCCCCTCTCGTGTCTGACCTGTGCAGCTGCGGTGGTTCAGCCTCTCGGCCTCAGTGGGCTGGCTGGACCTTTGAGCCGCTGCTGCTGCTGCTGCTGCTGCTACGACGCACTCCTCCAGTAGATCCCCCACCTCCTGACTGTCCATTGTGGCAAACGGATGTCACAGCTGTTGCCTGTCAAAAGAAAGATATCCTCCTCTCTTGGTCTCCCCACCTCTGCCCCTGAACTAAAGGGACCCGAGAAGAGAACGGCCACACTGCTGTGGAGAAAGGATTTTATGACATTTAGCAATTCGTTTGTTGTGACTTGTACTTTCAACTGATTGATTCAAAACATATTTCCAGACGTATGAATGGTACAAATAACAAAACACAACAACACATCTCATGACACTATGGCGAATAAGTAAAGATAACAGCAGATCACAGCACTTCTTCTTCCGTTGAGTTTTCTTATTCGAATCCCCAGTGGCTCAACCACAAAGACAAGTGGTTGAGTCTAAAAATTAACTTACGATCACTTCAGGTTCTCTTCTTCTATTTCTTTTCCTGGTAGGGCAGGACTATAAATGCTGCCTTCAAGCGTTGTCGGAAATATCACAATTAGAATAGGACACCACATATATTTTTGGAGATTGGTGGCTTGATTTAAAAACGGAATCAAAAGTCCCCGTGACAACCAATCGAGATGAACTGCACGTTTCCTTTCACCGCTGCATGAGTTTCGATTTGTCCAGAGACACAAAAAGACGCATTATATCATTTAGTTTCTATTGCACTTTTTGACTCGCCATCACCATCTGCCTTTATATTGAGCTCTTTGCAAACGTTGATGTTCAATTACATCATATATTATACATTTTTATCAATAATCTATGAATAAACAATTTCTGTATTTTTTAATAGATTCACAAATGCATAAACACACAATTGTTCTCTCCCCATTAACTCTCTGCAGCAACACTTTGATTCTTTTTTTACTCAATTTAATAAAAATGCATTCTTCTGTGTCATCCTGGGTTTTATTATTATTGTTAGAATACTGGTACGGATTGTGACCGGCGCGATGCACTGACATGGTGTGCGTGGCGGTGCGGAGCTGCGTGCACACAAGCAGCATGTGGACGGACCGTGGTGCTGCTGCGTTACCACCGACAGGAGGGACTGTGGCTCCGCAGTGTGGTGGCGAGGCGCACAGCTGGAACATCAACAGAGGGGCTGGCACGCGGTCCAACTGCGACAGCTGGAACATCAACAGAGGGGCTGGCACGCGGTCCAACTGCGACCAGATGCTCCGACGCACGGCCGCATCCACAACTTGGCTTCGTGCGCGCCAGGAGAGGAGGCGTCCGCGTTGTAGGGTTAATGTGCCGTGAAGAAAGCAACAACCGCATAGCACAGAAACAGGGGAGCCGGAACCAGGGGGCAGCTCTTCTCCGCTGAGGTCCGGTGGGTTCCTGTCATCGCCTCCTCGCTCGTACCGCAGGACCCGGTGCTGCCACTTGGTGAACCAAAGAGTTCGGGGGGTGCCGGTGATGTAACCGTCTTCTCCTCAGCGCGCACTCCTCAACTGTTCATCACTGTAGCCTCTCCTCTGAGAGCATGGGGCCCCTCAAACTCTGAAGGTAAGCATTGGGCCAGAACTCGCATGTTGGAGCAAAACGGAGGCGGTTCGGGCTCATTTGGACATTTTTACGCACGGCAGGTCCCAGATTTTATACTTTGGGTGTGTTTTTTTGAGGCATTACCTGCGTGTTTAATTTCAAAGATATGTCATCACTTTATCAGTTGACGTTGCCGTAATCGGTGCACCGCTGTATTGCAACAGGATCTCGTGTGGACATGCCCGCTGGCACCACAGCGGCCCCAAGAATGTTACGTTGACTCATTAGGGATGCGGATCTTTGTACTTTGCGTTGGAAGAACTACTCACAGCTGTTGTGCTCAGAGTTGAAGAAGGCACGGGTTGCACCATCCTGCTGTCAGATATATTTACTAGTGGAACAATGAAAATGAGTGTGCCATTTATAGAGCATGATGGCAACAATAGTTCATTGTTGTTAAGACAGGCTCCCAGTCAGTTCCAGCTCATAAACAGTCTAACGACTTGGTGGCTGTGTAGAAGAGTGCAACAGCTTTATTTATAGGCCACAACCTCCAAATAGAATTACCATAATATGATATTCAGGTGCTTAGAGCTTCAACAGCACTGATGGCACTGCCTCTTGGTGATCTGCACCACTAAGGGAATTAACAGTCGTTTTCAGGAAGGAGGAGCATCAGGGAGCAGAGGAGGATGGAGGGATGCCTACTTTTAAAACTAGACCCAGGGAGTGGCAGGGTGTTCATCCTGCTTTGACCAGAGAATGATGGTAAAAAAAAAAAGTGTGTCAAAATCCAAAAGTTATGGCTTGAGCCCGTGTGGGAGGAGGGAAGTCGTTGGAGGTCGATGCTGAACCATTTACCTTTCAGAGCTTGCTGAGATGTCACTCAAGCTATGCTCACACTGACTCTCAGGAAGCTCTGCTTATAACCAATGAACACTTCTCTGCTGAGATAATCTCCCAAGGCCACATCCCAGTTTATTGTGATTCAGATCTAAGCAAGTGCAAGACTAGAGCTGCTCACTTCATTCTCTTTCAGCCAGCCTCCTCGAGTGTGTGCTGTGCTTTACAGGCCGCAGCTGTCTCACCGTCATGACTTAAGGTGATTTCCTCTCGTCACCCTCGGAACAGTGAGGATTAAGAGGCATCTGTGTATGTCGCGGCTGCTGATTATTCGCTCTGCAGCTCCTCTGCTGACTTCACTCCTGCTTCACTGAGTCAGGCTTTGGTGTCAGAGCAGCCAGATTTGACTTGTGAGCTGCGACTCGCTGCCTCTCTGGAAAAAGCCTTTGCAGCTGCTGGAGAAAGAGAAGTCACTTCAGTGTTAGTGCAATTGGCATTCAGTGTCGCCGATGGACTGTTCCTACTTTGAATGCCGGACAAGCTCCCTTTGTCTATTTCCAGATAACCATCTAAATGCAAATGGGGCAGCCATCAACGTCAGATATGTGTTCAGACAAATCTGTCTCCAAAGCATAAATCAATAAAACAGTTAGTCTGAAATCAGTAATTTGATCTCGTGCTGGCTCATTTGATCTTCGGGTACCTCCAAAGTAAACCGTGGTCTCTGTGGTCTCATGTAGCCAACAAGTGAAGTGGGGCTTTTACTTGAATGATATAGAGCTTTGAGAAGAAGAAGGATTCAGAGCACCTAGCAACAGATTAGTGGTAAAAATCCAGTCGAGGAGATTCTTTAAAAAGCCTCTGCATCCCCTCTCCTCCTCTCTCTCTCTCTCTCTCTCCCGTCTGCTGCTGCAGTGCAATAACTTTAGTCCTCTGGAGTGGCCACCCTTGATATTTAGCACTGCGTCCAGCCGCCTCCTCCACCTCAACCTGCGGCACTGTTGCACTTATCAGGAAAGCCAGCCCTAATTGGATCCATTGTGAAGGGCTGCTGCTTTATGCCAAAGCACCAACAGCAACACATTTGAAGGAGAGGAGGAGAGGAGGGAATAAACCATCAAGCAGAACAGAAGGACAGGATCGAGGAAGACGAAAAACTAAAAAGATCGAAGCACACATAAAGGAAAATTAGGGAAAGAAGATAATAATTACAGGGAGCAGACAAGAGCAGCAGCTCAGGCATGTTCGCTGGATGTTTGCCATGATTGGGGTGAACGGTCCAATGCACTTGCCACTGTCTCTTCCCCCCCTATCTCATTTTTCATTAGCCTATCCCATCTATTCCTCCAGAGGCACGTGTGCTACACTCCTAATTGCCTGCATCATCTTTTTCACACATAACCTGCCAGGTCACATTCACTCCAAGCATATTTGAAGTCATTCATTGAAACCGCACAGTGCTTGTTCGGCTCGTTGGCACGGACAACAATGGAATTCAAATAACTACCACAAGCCCCCCCCCTCTGCATTCGCCCCAATTTTTTTTTCTACAATACCATTTCTTAAAGAGGGGTTCTGAATGATTTGAAAAAGATAATTTAAAGATGCAGCATAGGCAGAGCTGGAATCAGTTTGGTTTGACTCCCACCAGTTCAGAACAGTGATTGTAAAACTGTGACAATTACGGGTGGGTGTGACATCTCTGAATGCAGACAAGGTCAAGTGTATCTGTTTTCAAAAATTGCAAAAAGTAAGTGGTACATTCCTCTGTCTGTTCTCCTGTCACCTCTGCATTGCCCATGAAATGTACCCAGACCCTGTAACCCATCAGTCTGTCGGTGCACTCTGCTCTGCCTCTCTTTAAAGACGGACAGGAGCTGAAAAGCAGCAGCACGGGGGGAGACAGGGGAGGGAAATTGTCGGATCTGAAGAGCTGCAAATCAAACTGCAGTTGGAATTAAATCAGTCGGGGGGCGAAACGCAAGACTGGATTTGCCTGGAAGGAGGGTGCATTAAAAGTCACTGGTGCTGCATCTCAGCGAGTGATTACTGCCGGCAGTAAATGAGTGGCGATGGTGTTTGCGCAATTGCGATTCGATTTCAGTTGACTGCACACTCCCCCCCTGTGCTACAGGTGTTTGGCACGCTTTACTTTCAGAGAGGGAATCAAAACAACAACGCCCGCGGTATCCTGCACTCGCTGTCAAACAACCCGGGAGGTCATGTTTTCACCTGTGTCGGTATTTTGTTACTCAAAAAGTGCTGAACAGTTTTTGCTCCAAACTCAGTGGAGGGATGAAGAGGAGGCGAGGCAAAACCCCATTGCATTTTGGGGATTACATCTGAATAATTTTATATGAGTTTGAATATTTTACTCTGAAGAGGGAAGTATGTTGTCTGACACTGGTCCTGACATCATTTTTTCTATTGTTCTATACTTTCTTACTCGCCGTGATTGCAATGAGCCCTCATTTCCACTCGTTGTCTGAATTCGCTTAATGAATGGTGCATTATGATGACAGGAAATTGTGGGTTTTGTGGTTCTCTAAGTGATGCGAGTTGAATTAACGGAATACAACATAAACAGGAACTAGCCAGTTAAAAATGTTCAAATGTTCAAAAGTCTGCGGGGGGACTGAAGAGCTCTGTGAATGTGCAACAGCATTTACACACATAGCATGATGGTAGTTCAGAAGGACTGATGCATAAGAAACACCATAGAGCCCAGTGAGGCAACTCTGACAGGCAGGAGGAAATGAAGCAGATAAACACTGTGCAAAGAGCACATCTCTCACCAGATGTACAGTTTGGGCTCTGCTCTGTGAGCCACAGATATGTCTTAGAAGACATGCTTGTGTGAAAATGAAAGGACTCAGCAATGCAGTGCATTGCAGCGGCTGTTCTGGGTGGATGTTTTCCTGCAGCCACGCGGGGAAGGTGACGGCTGAAATGGCTCATACTGGGAATTACTAGCTGAAACTGATTACACTAATTAGTACTAAACACAAAATTCATTAATTAGGATTGTCTGTGTAGATTAAATTTCCTTTTGGTGTCTTTCATTTTATTGCTTTGAAACGACTACAATGACTTGACTAATTGACATTCTGGGAAATATGTTGAGTTTCATTTTGCCAGGAGTGAGATTAAGATAGTTATCACTCTTATACAAAAGAGCTACATGCTACATATGAGCCTAGGAACTAGAAACAGGTTTGTCAGGCAACCGGTAGGGATCAGAGACTGTATAAAAGATGGGCGAAATGACTGCTTCCCAAAAGTGAAGCCAAATTGTCTTGATCGCCACCTGGTGGCAGGCTGCAGAAAAGGTCAGAAGTCTCACCACCTTCATGTTAGTGGATGCAGTATAGGCCAAACTAAAAATATGGCTTCTGTCATTTAAAGTTCTTATCACACTGATTTATTTTCAATTGTTCACTTATTAAATTAGTTATTTGATGTTTTTTTCAAAATGTTGCAGTAGTGTGGAAGTAGAAACCAAACAGACTCATGAATTATCCATAAATTATCAATTTTCACAATAACCTCATGTCTGATAATGCAGCCTACTGGCAAAGGCTCAGATTTCAGAGTAGTATACTGTCATTAAATCATATTTACCCACCCTGGATGTAACTCTCTGTAACAACAGGAAGTGAGATTCCTGACTTCAGCATTACAGAACACCAGAATGTGAACTCCGACCGCGGCTTGTTCAGAAATTAATACTTTGGCAGTTGGCAGGAATCACGTGTGTTCACTGCAAGGGACATATTGCAAGAGATGATGTGTCAGGTTTGCTCTTTTGCACAATACGCCATGTGTCCTCATCTGTCACTCATCACACAACCAGTTATGTGCGTGGGGGGGGGGGGGGGGGGGGGGGGTTACGCACAAAGTGAGGAAACACTCTTATACAGTGAAAGAAAAAGGTGAGAGAAAAACCATGTTGAATAAAAACGACTGTGTGTTTAAAAAAAAATGCGGCCGATCTCTGTGCAAGACTATTTATACCAAGAGTACGCTCGCTACATTTCACACAGGCAACACACACACGCCCTTCCGGTGTTTGTTATGAGGCAAACTTTCACATCTGGTAAAAGGACAGACGTTTGAGCAGGAAGCCTCAGGAACAAGGCGGCAAAAACAGCGCGACACAATGATACATTGTTGTGTTTGGGGGGTGAAGGGGGCCGATATTAGGGCACATGCGATCTACCCCCTTGTTCTGTTTCACATATCAGGCTTTTCATTTGAAGTCCGAAAGTTGAGATGTGAGCTACGAGAGCGTGGCAGATGTGGAACAGGATGCGTGACTGTTTTTTTTTTTAGTTTCGGAGGACATAATAAAACATTAAACTCTGGCAGCTGCTGGGTCTCAGCAAGGCATTGTGAAATCTGCATATTTGTCATCCCTGCACTTCCTTCGGTTATTTCAACATTATGAAAACTGTGCATACACCACATTAGCAGGAGTGCCCCCAGCTACTTGTTGCATGTATTTTCATGCTGTTTCCCATCATGTGTAACTCTCCCTGTTTCATTTCTCAGTTCTTTCTCTCGGTTTTTCACATTTGACTGAGCTGAAGCGAGGATATAGTACGCCCTCTCTGTGCCTCCCAGTCTCTCTCTCTTTATCATCCGTCTCCCCCTGTTCCTCCTCTCTTCCCACCGCCACCCACCCCTTCCCCTTAGGAGCAACTGCGGCTGCTAATCTCTGTTTGCAGCCAGTGCCCCCCCACCGATGTGGCATTCTGCATGTCCAGGGAAAAGGAAGCGTTTCCCTTCCTGCTCTCAGTACCCAGCAGTCTGTAAATAGAGCCTGCCACCAGCCGCTCTGTAGGGCCCCTCTGGTGAACTATATCTGTCGCGTCATGCGGCACCTTTGCTACAACTTTCTGACACAAAACCAGGAGGTGTTGTGCAAGAGATAATGTCAAGAAGTGGTTTTTCTGTCTTATGATTGTGGCCACATGGCCTCGCAACGACTGAGAGATAAGATCAAGCTTCAAAGTCAGGATTCCTGGCCCTCACCAAAAATCTGGGGTTAAATCTAATCTAATATTTTCTCTAATAATTGGATGTATAGATATATTTTGCGGCTGGACCTAAATCACATTGCTTTTAGTGATATATAGCTGTTTTACCAGTGAAGGATGTGGTGATATTTTAGAAACAGCAGAGACATTTTTTCTCATAACTTCCTATGTGACAGGAAATAAAGAGGAATGTGACGAATATGTCAGAGACAAGGGCACCAACGCTGCCACTGGTGTGAGTAAGTACAAAGAATATTTTTCGGAAATATATGCCATGAATAAATGACCCATGCTGATGTCGAGCAGTTATGCGTTTACCATTTAAATCATCTTATTTCAACATGTTAGTATGCTAATATTTGGTTGGCGTAAAACATCAGTACTCTGGAGGTTTATGAGGACCGCAAAATTAGTTTTGACCCTATGGTGGCTCTAGATAAGGGGAGTGAGGGAATCATCATCTTTATTACAATTCATCCTGAGGGGAAGATGAATAACTGCACCAGTTTTCATGCCCATCTATCTAATAGTGTTCAAAGCAATTTTGCCCAAACCGCAGCGATCAATCCACTTTTCCTCATTAGAGGTATCCAAAGTCAGTCCATCACTTCAGTCAATTTAAACTGACGTGATGGACCGACCTCTCAACCCACACTGCCATCCCCACATTGTGTATGGTGAATTCGACGGCCACAAGGCTGGCAATTGAACCTTTTCACATGTTTGTGTCAGGGAATGAAAAGAGCCTGGGTGCATTTCTGAGCCTAACAGCTCCCCAAGAGGGAATAAATGCATCCACAGCTTTTGGCTCAGGGCCGCTATCTGTGAACTCATCAATCAAATTTACCCAAATGTCAGTAGGGAGGGTATAAAACTAAATCAATGTCTATATAGAGACAAATACATTAGCTGTGGGTATTTACCACCATGGTAATGAGCCCATTATGGAAATACCAATAGGAGGATGGATATCATTATCTTTGTGTGCGTGTGTGTGCGTGTGTGTGTGTGTGTGCGTGTGTGTGTGTGTGTGTGTGTGTGTGTGTGTGTGTGTGTGTGTGTGTCAAGGTCTTATCATCAATCAGTGCTTCTGTCGATTTTAAGACATGAAGGGAGGATGAAGATTTTTATAATCGGCCAATTTCCTGCTTATGTGTGGGCTTTGTGAGAAGACACATTTAGCATGGCCTGATGTGATTGAAACAGGGGGAAAAGCATGTAAGCACCAAATGGATCAGTTCATTGGAAGGAAAAATACACACTTTGGATAATCTTAAGTGTGGATAGTCTAATCCACTTCCTTGCATGTATACAGGAGCCTTCCCAGGCAAAAGGGACCTGGGGGACCCTACATTGAACCATACCGAGCCACTACCACCCCAAGAAACACGTTTTTAGTATCAACATTATAAACTAAATGAATAGAATTTCCGAGGGTTCTCACTTGATGCTGTGGTTTTCATTGGTTCTCAGGGGCCCCCCTCTCAGCTCGGGGCCCTGCTTTGCCTACTCTATAGCGAGCCCCTGTGAATAAATAAATAAGTAAAGAAGAAAATTTATATTTTCAAAAGCGGAAAACACTAATTCCGTGATTCAGCCTGTGATTCTTGTATCTGGTTAAAATTGAGCTATTTCAAAGTGGTTTTCATGTTTTGCGGTTACAGTAGTGACACTAAAAAAAAGGACCGCAGAGAGAAGGTGTCTGTTTTTGTTTAGCCTGAGGGCTTGACATTTTCATTGCCCACTAGACCGGCAGCGCGCCACAGACTCCGGACGGCCAGGACTGACCCGGCACCTGTCAAACTTCCCTTTATCCCTGCTGTGCCCCATCCCACCCCCTAATCTGCCTGATCGATGGCCCCGGACCGTCGTCACCAGGCAACCGAGGATGACACCAAAGCCCTCACAGTGTGGGCCACCGAAACAATCAATCCACCACTTCACAGCCGTAGAGACGGCATCTGAATTCAGGTCGTGGGCGAAATATTGGAACGGCAGCGCGTCATGTTGAGGGCCAGTCGCTCTCTAACTTCTCCGAAAGGCCCAGGTAGAATTGTTCCCCGGGTCTTGACAAAGAGCTCCTGTCAGCGGTATGATGAATGGTGTATTCGGCTGGATGTCAAGATGGTATCGTCGTGCCGCAGTGCCAGACTAAACTCAGTTAAAAGACTCTGCTTTTGTACAGGTGGAAAAGCCCCCCCCCCCCCCCCCCCCCCCCCGGCATGTCATCTCTTGTGCAGTTTAGTGGCCCCTGAGCGATGGAAACGGTGCGTCCTTGCATCTGCGGGGGAAAGTGTGGTTTTATATCCTCAGTCGGCCGTGGAGGGCAGCCCGCTCTGACCTTAACTGTAAAACCGAAGACCTGAAACAGATGCGTATTTTGTCACGGTGAGATCCATTACACCTCTGTCTCTAGGTGACTCTCATCAATAAAAAATGAGTCTGGCAATAACCGACTTCCAAGGCCACTTTTATTCCTGCCGTATCCGTGAGATGTGAGCAGTCGCATCTATCAATGCTGAGGACTTGATTTAGAAATATGGCTGTGCAAGGTCACACAGGTCTTGCTTTCCTTGGAGGTTTTACAGCTCTTCTCCCTTTGTGTGTCTGTGTGTGTGTGTGTGTGTGTGTCTGTGTGTGTGTGCCTGAGACAGCTTGGGAAGCCTGCAATTGAGTGTGTCCGCCCACCACGCTGCAGCAGAGACAGCGTAGTGGTGGGCTTCATTGTGTCACGCACAATAGATACACACTCATCACACCCTTCCAACACTCTGCCTCAAAACCACACCATTGAAGAGCCATTAGCAGACGCGACAGCAGCACGGATCTGTGTAGCGGATTTCGCGTCCTAGCTTTTGTCCCTCGATCATAACCTCAGCACTACCTTCAAGCTTATCTGCAGTGAGCCATCCAGTGGCTTTTTCTTTTTTTCTTAAATCTCCTATTTTGCCACCAGATCGAGCTGTAACCTACATATATGATAGGATTAGTGTATTTTAACTCTTCAGACGCAATAAGTGCATTTAGGATTAGAGCAGAGAAAAAAATGCTCATCCCTCAGGCTGATCCTACTCGTTTACCACACTTCTCGAGGTAAAAACATGCATTTGTGCACATGCGTCGTGCACAGAGGTGTGTGTGTGTGTTTGTGTGTGTGTGAAAGTGTGACTGGACAGTAAGCCGTGGTTGCTATGGTTTCATGTGGTCAGGACTTAGCTTGCAATCCTCAAGAAAAATACCACTGCACATATACTTAACTGGCTGCTGCAAAATAAATAAGGGAAGTAAATGTTGTTCAAATACTATATATATATATATATAATAATATACTGATATGTATTAAATACTTATTATCCTTCTATCGTATTGTACAGCGCACGCCGAGTCGGGCCGTGTCAACAGCAGATAAAAAAGTGTGGTTTCCTGACTTGGCCATGTGGTTTTTCTATCAGTTTTTTTTCTGACAAACCATATTGAGGTCAACGTTGTTGTCTGAACTGTCATGCCTTCACATGCTGCCACAGATATGACCTTATTTGTATGGGGAATTTGCCTCCGTGCCACATGCCGGCATAGTCCATACTCCTAAAGCAGGGATGGATGTGTGAATGTAGACTTCACACATTATGGGAGTTTGAAGAACAGCCCAGGTAACGATACGGCTTGAACTGAAAGTGCCAGTCGAATATTTAAGATTGTATTTATGTTTTTAATTAGACTGAGTGATTTAGAATTTATTCCTACTTAATACTTGCTTGGCATTATAAGCAGATTGTACTTAATTATTATCAAATTATCAGAAGTGAAAGCACTGTAAATGCAGGTTATTTCTATTGATTTAATTTCCCAACTGATGCATTAGGCAACATTTAAATGTTGTATCTGGCTGAAGAGAAGCTATATAATCTATTTTTATATGCTGCCATGCAGTTAAACCTGAAACAAAAGCTTGAATGAATTCTCAGCCCTTCGGATAGCAAAGAGTAGTACAAATATAAAACCTCTGAATTTTTAAACCACAATTAGACATATGAACTCTCCACTGAAGGCCTGTCTAATTAAATTGTGCTCCTCCGAGCACTGACACCTTGAATTTGTTAAATCAAGCCCTCACATCAGCAGGGGATGACATCGTCAGGAAGAAATACCAATTAAATATAACAGGAAATACCAGCACACCAGCCCTGAATGTAAACAGCCGCTGCTTATGTCAGAGGGAAGAGCAGCGTGCAAAATAAGTGACGACGATACAGGACTCTTCTACTTGTGCATAATTGCCTGACCTTGATCCTTTCCTTTCATCTTCTTATTTTCTGTTCAGCAAGAGGCGAGAGAGTCAAACCAATCACAGGGAAACGAGGGGAAAGACGGAGAGGGAAGGAACAATGGAGTCCACATTCTCCGAGCAGTCGACCACTGTGGACGAGCTGGTGGAAGCGTGCATCAAAGCCTTTGGTTGGTTTTTCAAATATTGTGTCTTTGCTATAAATGAATAATTTGAATCCAGCGATAATCAAGAGAAACCAAGTTAAGTTTTACATGGAAAGTGTAGAAAAAATGTCTTCTGTATAAATGTGCATGTTGGTGATGAGACAGTGACGACCACAGCAGATACAGCAGATGATACTTGAGCTGTCGCATCTTTATGCTGAGTGGCCCCCTGTTTCTGTGTTTCAGATGAGAAGGGCACATTGAAGGATGCTTCCTTGGTGCGTATGTTCCTCATGATGCACCCTTGGTACATCCCTTCAACAAACATGGCCAAGAAGCTGGTGCTCAAGTATCCTTCCTCGTTGTGTGCTCGCCGGGGACATGCCGAACAGGGCACTTCTCTTTTTTCCCTTCTCTTTCTCAGATCTTCTGTTCCTGGTTTCGAATATGTTTTGGAGCATGTTTGTCGAAAGGTTTCGCCTTGACTTGTGGTTCAGATCACAGGAGGAGAGCTGCACTGCTGGGCGCCGAACAAGAATCTGTCACCTTTTAAAGTAACGACCTCTCTGTTCTGTCTGGCTACTGCCCCTTACAGTTCGCCTCCTTTCTGAACTTTGGTCTTTCCAAATATCATCTCTTGTTCTCTCTCTACCCCTCCGTGTTTTTCTCTACCCTTGTCTTCCCAATGTGCTTGATTTATGGATTTTAGTTTTGGAATTGGTCAACCACTTCCAGTGCATGTAGGAAATGTGCCCCCCCCTTACTTCACCTGGCTTTGCTAGGGGGCACTATCAGCTGTATTATCCAAATGAGGGGCATTTGGATAATACAGCTGATAGTGTGGAACCCGGGAGTGTCGGCCGGACTACTGATGAGGTTTTTTCAGGAACTTTAGAATCAGTGTTTTCTGTAAGAGGAACTCTCTCTCACAGCATACTTTTACATTTTTTTTACTTTAATTAAAACAAAATCTTTACAACACACTCCTTTAAACCTGGTGTTGGTGACACTCCCATTTTTGTGTAAATGTAAACAAGTCACTACTTCATCGAGTTTTTTCAGTGTTTTTCACCCCCCCCCCCCGCCCCTCTCTCTCTCTCTCTCTCTCTCTCTCTCTCTCTCTCTCTCTCTCTCTCTCTCTCTCTCTCTCTCTCTCTCTCTCTGTGAAACCCTTTGTTCTGCCTTCCAGGTACTGGATCTCTGAGTTTCCAGCGGAGTTCAATCTGAGCCCGGAGCTGGCCGACCAGATCAAAGACTATAAAGACCTCTTGAACACCGAGGGCAATGAGAGCCAGAGTCAGCTCATTGACCTCGACAGTGTGTGAGTGTGCCGGCCGCCGAAAGCCGTGCGTGCCGTCGACAGTGTGAAAGAGTGTTTCTGTGTGTGCGGGTGTTTATGTCAGCGTGTCCCTTTCATTGCCTGTTCTCAGACATTGCTGGGCTGTGCTATGCAGGGGTCAGCGACTTCTACTTTTCCCATAAAAGCCATTTGTGCACAACCTCCCTTCAGCGCTCCATTAGGAAACTAATTCTATAGAAAAGGCTGAATCACTTTTGTTCCCTCATGTGTTACAGAGCTATTTTTACCGCCATCAAGGAGGTTATGTTTTCTTCTTTGTTTGCTAGTAGGATTACGCAAAAACCTACTGGAGAGATTACCACGTGTGGGTGTGGATCAGGGGGTGGATACAGGAATTTTTCACATTCTTTAATATTGCAAGACAGGACGGTTTATCACCAGTATCCCAGAGAGTAATCAGGCACATTTAGGGGACTGATATCAATGAGTATGTTTCTGGTCCAGCTTTTAACCTAAGCAGTGTGTGGAAAGCTGACCTGCATAATGTCATGATATTTCTCCACACCACCCAAGAACAGAAACCTTTCATAACATGGGTTACATTTCTTTTGATATGCTTTGTCGTCCCTGTCAGGCCATCGTATAAATGGAAGCGGCAGGTGACCCAGCGCGTCCCCTCAGTGTCCAAAAAGAGGAAAATGTCCCTCCTGTTCGACCACCTTGACTCCTGTGAACTGGCCGAGCACCTGACATACCTGGAGTACAAATCCTTCTGCAAGATCCTGGTCAGTGCCAGCGCAGCCTGCGATGCAGCTGCTGAACATCATGCATCCTGTGGGATGTTTACGGCTTTTTGAATTCTTTGAATTCTTAAGCAATTCACTGTTTACATGGGAGGACGTTGTAGTTGCTAAGCAATGGGAGCTAAAATCGTTCACGGGCAGTAATTATATTTATTGTCTGGAATCATTTGGCTCTTCAAGTGTTATTTCTGGGAAGCAGAGAAAATGACTGTGTTTGTGCTGATTTCAACTTTTTTCTAAATGTATCTTTTCAATTGCGATGGTGTTAGTGGCGAGAAGTGGGCAGTAGCAGTGATTTGGCTGTGCTTCGAAAGATATTCTGATTGAGTATGAAAGAGAAGAAGCCACAATAAACAGAAATACACAGATTGAATGTTCTGGCTAATTGAGGTATATCCATTATCCACAGTTTGTTTTGAAAGAGTAGCAATCAAAAACCTATTTTGTTGAAACAATTATTGGCAGATTAGATTAGATTGGCACATTAAAACCAGTTACCGCTTTTAATTTAGTGTCTGATAAATACTGTTCTCTGTTAGATTTCTCCACTTGTTATAAGTGGAAACAAGTCAAACTTTTTGTCACATTTTTGTGGATAGTTAGATGATGAGCTTTATAAAACTTCCATGCATGATAAACATGAAATAACTGAATTATTAAATTGCCTAATGCTTATTAATGTTAAGCAACATTGAATTAAATAAAAAAAATAAGGATCTTTTTAGTGAATGTATGCATTTATGTTTGTATCTGTTTAAAAAAAAGTCATTTTAGAATAAGTTGTTTTTACTGGTACTACCACCAGTAAAATCAACTTATTCTAAATATATTTTTTGGGGGTTTGTTCCTCATACCCAAAATAAGGAAATCTCCCTCTCAAATTTTTTGATGATGCAATCACAAGAGTTTAATGAAACACCAGGATATGTGTAAGCTGCAGTTTCATTTCAAATAAATGAAGTAAAAGTTTTTGCCAATGTTCCCTCTCTCCTTTTAGTTTCAGGACTACCACAGCTTTGTGATGCAGGGCTGCACGGTGGACAACCCCATCTTGGAGCGCTTCATCACGCTCTTCAACAGCGTCTCCCAGTGGATCCAGCTCATGGTGCTCAGCAAGCCCACCGCCCCGCAGAGGGCTGCCGTCATCTCCCACTTCATCAGGCTGGCACAGGTATGTCTGCTGGGCCCAGTACGGCTGTTTACAGAGAAGGTTTAAAGACAGATTGGTGTTCAGGTGCTTGTATGTGGGGGCTTTGGGTTCATATAGCAGACAGACTGGTAATGATTGCCTTAAGGACTATGTATGCTTCTCCGAATCTTTTACGGACGGACGGACGGACGGACGGACGGACGGACGTCTCGGACGGACACTTTTTCATTTATAGTTCTCCGGTGCTGAAAACAATTCAGCCAAAACAGTAGGTGGCGCAACGGAAGATGAACTTAGAGTATATTACCTCATGAGTTCTCAGAAGAAGCCCACGTTGTTTATATACCTCCTACCGGTTTTCCTCACACACAGTGTACGATGGCAACTAAATAAAATAAAGTGACACCAAAATGCTTATGTTATCGTTTCTTAGCGCAGCGGTTCTCCGGTCTTTTTTCCGATCTGCGTTGCTAATTCCACTGCTTGAAGCTAGACGGAAGCAGCTAGCTTCCCCCCCAGCTTCCACACACAGTCAGCAGGGACTCCCGATACTAGCTACTACCAAGTGTTTGCTTCTAACCTGACGGTGTTTGAGAAACAGTGTCATGATAGCCGTGGAATTAAAGTCGTGACAGCGGGTTTTTTCGCTGTTACCACCGCATTAAGCATGGTGGCTTGCACCCTAGCGCCGTTATAGAAGTTCGTTATAACCATATGTGACCGTACACACATGCCGTCAGGGCTCTAACCAGCCACCGTCAGCCGGACAACTCTACTGGCTTAACAAACTCGTCACATTAATCGTAGAATCGTAGTTGTGTTTGGGTTTATTGTGATATAGGGAATGAAACAGGAAGTTTGCTGTCCGGAAATGATGTCGTTCCAAAATGCTGTCGTTAGCGGACCAATCACAGCCAAGGGCTATCCCTAGGCTCTCCGACAAGCCAACATGTAGTTAGATAAATCAGAGGTGCACGAAGATCTCTCCAAGGTGCGCGGAGAGGGCGTTCCACGGCGAAGAGGGCGGTCCTATCTGTCCGTGTCCGTAAAAACAGAGTAGCATATATCGGCCTTTAGAGCAGACACGGGGGGTGGACCATATTGTGAGAAAAGGGCCTATTATCTGCTCTCATCATGCATCTCCAATAGCAATAAGAGAAATGAGTTTGGTTTGAGCTGGGTGATGGTGCATGTTTGGCATTATCCAAAGGCTTTAATGGGCCTGGGGGGGGACCAGCTGTTCAGTTGAGTTGAAGCGTGATACTCAGAACTTCCTTGAAAAACCGTATGTCACCAGGTTATGCCGCGAAGGAGCCTTCACCTTTCTGGGATGAAAGGACACATTTGTCAGCTGCAATTGAAAGAAGCCTTTGAATTTGGTTAATGTAGTCACGCCAATGTGATGCAATTGGTCCTCAAATGCAGCCTCTGAGGGATGCAGCTATAGATTCATTATGCAGAACGTACACTTCCTGTTGCCCAGAAAGAATTCGGTGAGTAGAGAGATCACTAGCGAGCCTCACGTGCATAGTGCAGATGTGACCACGTGCAATAAACCTTTATTTAGAAGGACTAAAAACCAGTTGGTCTTGTTTTTAGTAGAGCTTGATTACTGAGTGCTTTCTTAGGCAGGTCCTTTAACTTAATTGCCTTTTTTTGAAAAACAACACTGCCTTCATTTGAGTTATATTTATCTGGAAAGCATCCACTTCAACTGTGAGCATTAATATGTCAGGACAAAAACATGTAATTTCAAGCATTAAGCATTTAGTCTCGGCTGCATCTGAAACCCCTGATACAGAGAGGAATGAAATGTGGGGAACTAACTGTTCCATTTAAATTTATTCATGTTTTTTTTTAAACAGGAGAAGTTGATTGAATTCAACAGACACGTCGCAAAAAAATGTCTTATACAGATATTTAGCAGCAGTTCCAGCCATTATCACGGTCAAACTATCCTCTATGTCAACTCCATGTATCCGTTCACTGCTACAGTTGTGAAATGAAATCATCTGCGGCCATCTAGAGGTCATGGTGGCTCTTATCCTAATCTTAACTTAATCTGGTGTCTCCCCGCCAAATACCCAGATGGCAGCTCCCGGCCTTACATGGTTCTCTGGGGTGTCTGGAGGCTGTCGTTCTTTCACTATAAAAACGACCCTTTAAATTGCGTCCAGGGCTTCACTGCGCCTCACACCATTTCACCTTGATGGGATCATTTGCTTTGGGCTGTCAGATGGGCTGGGCCTTCCAAAACTCACTCTGCCAGGGAGCTTCAGTCGTATGGTTTTCTTTTAAATCCTTATTCAAGAGTGGGGGGTCTCTCAGTGTGAGAACAGGAGATTCTGTAACGCTCTCAATCAAAACCCTGTGCTCGGAATCAAATATGCCCTGCTCGTGGTTAGATTTCCTGCGCTCCAGCCTCAGCTCTAATCCAAGTGCGTGTTTCACGTCTGCTCTAGAAATGGAGTCTGTCGAGATTCCCCAGTAAATAGAAAGCCAGGTGTAGTGATGATCAAAGAAATTTTCTCGCCCTCATTTTGGTTACTTTTTCTCTTGATACTGATCCCATAAAATACAGGGAACAGGAAGAATCCTAGATTTTGCCTTTTCATTTTACCAATGATCTGCTGGAGTTCTGCTACGAGAAGGTGGCCTTGCTTTTCTTTAGGCACACTAACGGAAAGCCAATGTAAGAGTACATGTTCCTAGTTTAAGTAACCGACTCTACAGGTTTCTCAAAGACATAAAGCCAACAAACCCACAACCAGGGTTGGACAAATGAACACTTCACCTGTCTTTCTATTTATTGGAATCCAAGAGCAGCATAAACAAGAAATCAGAGAGCAGAAGAGCTGAATCTGGAGTGGAGAAAATCTAAGAACAAGGCGTATTTGAGCGTTTCAAAATCTAAATGTGAAATCAATACGACCACGTTCTTGAGTAAAGATAGCAGTATAAAACAACAGTCGACCACAGATAGTACAGAAGAAGAATCTTCATTCAAGTCGCCTGCACTGCTCTCTGAGTACATCCTCGTTACAAAGTGCAAAGCTACCTTTCATCATTATGAGATGTCCTGGTCCGCCCCCTTTTTCCATGTATTCGTCCGCCTCTTTATCTGCAGAAGAGCATTCCTAATTTATTTAGGAGGGTCTCAGCAGGTTCCTGCACCTCCTTCTCCCTGAAATCACCAGTGCTCCAACACCTCAGCAGGACTCTTGTCAGGGGAGCTCTCCTGGGTGTTCCACGCTCCTTGAGACTGCACTGAGCATCCCAAAGTTTTTGCATTTGTGCAGAATGGGGCGGCCACACAGGCAGACACATCGCACCAGCCGGAAATCCCACTGGTTGATTCTTCGCCAATTTGAAATGCCTCACACTTTGGCATTCGGTGCCCGGTGCAAGCACGTGCATGGACCAAAAACAAATCCTGCTCATGCTGATTTCGAATGTAGTCGCAGGCAGCACAGAAGGTAGCCGCGACATTTCCCCAAAGCTTCCCTCGGGGTGTGCTGGCTCTGTCTCATTTCAGAAATCACAAATGACTCATGTTCTTTCTTTCTTTTTAAAGACTGCGAGGACTTGTGCTGTGATTTAAAATGCAAAAAAAACCGGCACATGCACGCTGCAAAAGCTCGGTCCCATTTCACAGTATGTTCTCTGTGCAAGTGTCTTGAACAATACACAGAGCACTGAAACTGCCTTGGAAATCCTGGGCTGCCTTCCACGCCGCTTTGCCAATTGATTCCAAAGAGTGTTTGAGCTAAATCAAATGATCCCCTCTGGCAGCCCTCCCACACAGCTGCAACCCCATTGATTTTCACTGAGATGCCAAGCTGGCTGAAGGGCAGCGTGGAGCCCCGCGGTGTGCCATTCACAAAGTGTTAGCCTAACTTTGACACAGACAGGACGGAACGTTCGGTAATATCTTGGCCACTAAGATTAGTTCCATGCTGAGGGTGTGCACGTGGGTCAACTGAACTATTTGCAGCTCCTCCTGGAGTCTCCGGTTTTACCTTCTGATGCTTTTGTTTTTCATTTCTGGACCCTTGTAACTCATTTAAAATGTTATTTTACAACCTGCACCACCTTCTTGCTTACAATCTCCTCATTATCCTGTTTTTCAGTGGCTCACACATTCACACACTATCTCCACTATGGTTTCATCTTGATATTTTCCTCATCCTTTAACAGAAGCTGCTGCAGTTGCAGAACTTCAACACGCTGATGGCGGTGGTGGGCGGCCTCAGCAACAGCTCCATCTCTCGCCTCAAAGACACGCAGAGCCACATCAGCGCAGAGACCAACAAGGTGCAGTAGTGTCCACTGACACCTCCAACCGACAATGACCGTTTTCTGGCATCAACAACCATGCCTTTGTTGTTCGCTGCACGTGGATGCAGTTAGATATCAAGTGAACACAAACTCCTACACTCCACACAGAAGCTTTTTTAAATCTGTGAATCTGAGTCATATGAGTAGAAAAGTTAAACGCAACAGTTGGTAGAGTTTCGGTGTCTTGTCGGTTATGTAAGTCCATCTGGAGGAAAGTGTTCCAGAATCTTTTTGATCCTTCTAAACAAATCTCTCTTGAGACAGACTCTCTGTTTCCTGCCAGCTCTCATATACTCTCATCCCGCCCTGACGTGTCCACCCCCCCCCCCCCCCCCCCACTCACTCAACTACAGGTTTTTAACAACCTCATTGAACTGGTGACATCATGTGGGAACTACAGCCAGTACCGCAAGCGCTTCTCCGAGTGCTCCGGCTTCCGCTTCCCCATCCTCGGTGTGCACCTCAAAGACCTGATAGCCGTGCACGTGGCGCTGCCAGACTGGGCCGACAAGGAGAAGACGCGGGTCAACCTGGCCAAGACCCAGCAGCTGTACGCCATCCTGCAAGAGCTGGCGCTCATCCAGACCACGCCGCCTAACGTCGACGCCAACATGGACCTGCTCAACTTGCTCACGGTGAGTGCAAAGACCGGCCAGCTTGTGTGTGTGTATGTGCCGAGTCCAGGCTGAAAGATGTTTGGCTCGAATTAAAGATGGAACCTCAAAGAACATCGTGTACCAGGCCACATGAAAATCAGACAGCAGGGATGTGGGATAAAAAACTTTGATAGAGATATATCCTGTGTGTCCAGCCAGTGAAACAGGCGACCTGCTAAACCTGCTTTTCTCTGCTGTGATTTGATTGGCTCACGGACAGACAGACTAGAGAATAAATGTAGCCAAAGAATCCAAATGTCTTAAATAGATACATGATGGTCCAGTCTGGTCAGAACAGACAGTGTATCGCTAAATATTTAGTCTTTATTAAACCATTTTCGATTTGAAACATTTGATAAAATATTGTTTGTATGTGATTACATGTTATGGACTCTGATGCCAGATAAAGCTTTTGTATAATCTCACAAAATAACAAACGCAGACAAAATCATAACGGACCTAATAAAAGTATTTTTCTCCAATTTGTAAAAACACATTTTTAAGAAGATATCCTGACTTTCAGCTCCTATAATGTGAATCTGCCCCAAGGACACAGCTGGATCCTACATTTCCCATAATGCAGCTGTATTCTGCCTTCAGTACTCCATGTGTCCTAAATGACCACTTTCAGTTTGGTTTGAAGATGTGTGTTCCCTGAATAATGACTAAGCTGAATGTTCGCGGATACATACAAAATTATAGTTATAAGTAGATGGTGTGACCTGGCTCAACTTAGGCTACGTCCATATTATTACTATGTTTTAGTTTGAAAACAGCCTTTTCACACACAAATATTTGTCCACGCTAGCATTTTGGCTGATTGCTTGAACACAATAGCTCGTCTCCTGCACATGTAAATAGTTGTATCATTTTCAAAATGTAGAATGTAACTGCCCAACAGCTGTTTGCAAAGACAACCAGGTCAGAAACGCTTGTTATTGATTGTCCATGTTGCATTCTATGCTGGTAGCCCGAGGCTAAGGGCCTGGTTGTTTCCTTCCGGAAGTTGGTCACATGATAGGAGCCTGACGAATCAGCGAAGGCTATGTCATGACCGGAAAGAACCAATCGACAAGTGGTTGTGAGTGTCTACGCCATCGTTTTCAAATGTCTCAGTTTCTGCCCCTTGACGTAAACACAGCCTCAGAGTTTTTAGAAGTCTTTCCAATCTTCTCAGTTTCAGTGGCTCTAAAACTGGAGTTGTGTGGATGCCAGAATGGAGCGTTTTCAAATCAAACATAGTAGTGGGGTTAAAACATTTACTTTAAGAAAAGAGGGGTTGAAATAAAGGGTATCATTATAATGTTTTGGAGTATACTCTGAGCTGCTCTCCCACTCCTTATGTTACACTTGTGTCAATCCCCAAACAGGAAGAACAGGAAGTAATTGGAGCCTCCACCAGGATAATCCTCCAAAAACATGCCTCATGAAACTCATTCAGTTTGAAAGGTGGAAAGTTATTTTCTTACAAATGTGTAAAATTCCCCCTTTTCATGTTTAAAGTGAGAGTTATCTGTGCTTGAGTGCAGCTCAAACAAATCAGGATATTCCGCGGCTGAATCACAGGATGATTCATCCTCTTAAGTTCAGCGCCAGCTCTCAGAGGGAAAGAGCGAGACTGATGCGTGAAAGCCGACCTGGTGCTGTAGCATCAGTGAGAATTTGCCAGATGCAGATAAGAGTTTCCTGAAATTTGAGACCGTTTGCTTACTGAGTTTGAGCAATCCCCAAGCGATCGGTTCCGCTGCGTGGCTGCAGGTGTTTGTATGAGACTGCAGCTGGCGTCTCTCTTTCTACATAGTTTTTTTTCCCCTCCTGTGAAAATTAGAGAAAAACAACTTGACAGGTTTTGGAGCGGAGGGGCGGCGGGGAAGTTTGCCGGACATGAGCCAATACCCAATTATCTTACGCCAGCGCTTATCGGAGTTGATCTGGCTTGAGCGCCGCTTGGCTCGCAGCAGAGGAGAGGGACAGAAAGTCGATAAATCCTTCAAAAGTAATGAAAAAACGAAGGGGAAGGCCTGGGTGTAGAGCTCCAATAAGCAGGTTTAAAATCTCTTTCCTCCTCTTTTCATCAGCCTCCCAAGTGAAAGGTTTTCATTACATCAACCTGAAGGTGGTAAATACTCTGCTGCAAATCAGGAGGCCATACTTTAACTCAATGAAAGGGCAGGAAACACGATTACAGCAAAGAGGAGCCAGGAGGAGACTTATTTGAGGGGAACAGCGGATGCAGTGGATGATCACATGTGGCAGTTTGCTGTCACGCGTTTACCGGAGCAAAAAATAGACGCCATGCTCTCCTCACCTGTTGCCATAGCGGCTGTGTCAACGTGCGCCACGCCTCGACTTAACGACTCCTTTAATGAGCTTGTGTGTGTGTGTGTGTGTGTGTGTGTGTGTGTGTGTGTGTGGGCCTCCCACTTTGTTAAATATGTGAAATACGTAGAGCTCACAAGATCAAATCAAGATTCTCCTCCTGACTAGAGGTGTGGATGATAAATAACTTTAATTTAAGTGAAAAAACAGTTTTATTGGTACAATTGCAAAACTATTACAGGTCTTTTATAAAAACAGGTTTTGTCCTTGTAACATCTGCTGCTCCAATAGTTATTTTTTTCTCTCTTTTTGGCTTTTTAACTAACATTTGCCATTGCATGACCTCTGATGTTTTGTGAGGTCTTTACTTAAAGCTACGATGCATTCACAAGCTCCTCGGAAGCTCCCATTTGCCAGAGTTTTGAAGTGGTTATTCTGTCTTTGGTTTGTTCATTTGGAAAAAACAACAAAGACTGTTGTAATCATATTATCATACTTATGAGTTTAGAGCATTTAAACAACACATGAACACCTATTTTTGTTTCATATTAAAGTAGAAAGGAAAAGGATTTGAGCTGTGACATATGCATTGAAATAATTCAGGTTGTGTAGGCTATATACTGTATTGCCTAAAGACTATGGTGTTTTGCACTTGTGGGTGTTGAACATACAGTTTGCATATGATAAAAGTAACATTGAAGTTCATATTAGATGCTACTGGAGCTGATTGTAGAATTATTTTATTATTTTATCATCAAAACACCATTTTTCCTGTTATTCTGACATGAATGCACAGAGAGGATGTCTAAATGCGGACTCCTCTGTTCATGCATGCTACCGTTCTGATAGCTTTCAACCACAACTGCTGTCAAGTGATTGTTACCATGTCGTATTCTCCGCCTTAGAGACTATATCTGTTATTATTTCCTGTTTTTACTTTGAAGCGACTTACCTTATGTGTCTCTCGGTTGTTCTTCTTCCTGTCTTTGTCTCATTTCCCCGCTCTTGAGATGGTCTGACCTGCCCTGATATGTTTCACCTGTGGTCAGTTGTCCCTCTCTACTTGTCTCCCCATCTTGCTTTGTGTCTTCTGTCTGTTCGATGGCGTTCGGTTTTTGAGTATGGATTTTATATGAAATCCTGCGTATTCACTAGAAGCCTTCCCATAAACAAACCATTGTCCCATTTCAATGATGCAGAATTATAATACAATTCTACTAAATTACAGTGCTGGTACAGAGGTAGTGACATCACTGGGGCAACACTGCCACTTTTTTAGATTCTGCCCATATCATGGAATGCACATTTTCAATAAAATTCTGAAAACTTGTGGATTTGAATGCAGCTTCAAAAGGGTTTGGGCTTTTTACCACCACAAATTTGCAGCGGAATGGGATGGGAAAAGAAACGTGGCCTAAGCTCTAGGCTTGTTTGAATTTAAGGGGACTGTCGGACCTCGATGGAGGTTTGCACTCTACTGAGGGCAACATATGTCATAGAGTTTGGGATGGGCGATGACTTGAGGTGCCCTGTGTTTGTGCAGGTATCTCTGGACCAGTACCACACAGAGGAGGAGATCTACCAGATGTCCCTACAGAGAGAACCACGGAAACCAGTGGTGAGCAGCACAAAGATGGACAAAGACTTTTTTTTAAAACCCATATCCCACCCTACACCTGTCTTGAAGTCCTGACTGTTTTAGACACATCTTCATCCATATTTAAATATCATAAATTCATGCTCAATTGCCCCACAGAACCCATACGTGACCAGAGTGTCCCTCAGGACAATTGGAAATCTTTATTTTCATTCTCTCCTGATGTTTTGATCTATTGTCGTAACCCCTTGACTCCTGCTCCGCCCAGCAGCTGCCTTTCCCCCCTCTCCTCCCTGAAAGACGAAACCCTCTTCCTCCCCGTGTTGATATCGATCTTATTTGCCTTTTGGTCTCTCGTCGCCCCCGCAGCAGAACTCCAGCCCCGGCCCGGCACAGCCTGACCCCAAGCCCACGATGATCGACGAGTGGTCCGTGTCGGTGAAGCCCAACGCCGACCCGACGCTCATCAAGAAACACATAGAGAAGATGGTGGAGGTGAGTTTCTCTCCTGGAAAGGGAAGGGTGATCTTTTTGTCGTTATCCTCTCTACCACCAAGTTCTCGAGGCCTTTTGGGCAATTCTCTTGTAATCTTTCCACATGATCACTGAGGCTTGGTCGGTCATATGAAAACCATTTTTATGTCCTGGAACTGTGAGATTACACGATACCCTCGAGCCGAAAAGTTTTTATCGGTCTGGACTGCAGGAATCCTTTCACAACCCATGAATAATAAATGGCTGCTGATGTAAAAAAATGAAGGTATTGTTGCTCAATGTAGTTTTATATATTAAGCTCATTTCATACATAGAGGTAGATTCATGGTGCTGTACAGGGGCAAATTCAAATCAGAAGGATAAAGCCATTAAAAGAGGTAAATCAAGGGTCTAGGATCTAGTTGATTTAAATGTGGTTATATAATGGGACCGTTGGGCCTTGGTGGAGTGCCCGTATAGTTTAATTATGAAAATGATGAGAATTGTAGATTTTGTTAGAAGCATATTTAAACCTTTGCCCATTACAGTCTTAGTAGAAAAGTTATTCTGGGTTCTCATTCTTTAAGAGGGTAAATTAAAAGTGAAGATACATTAGTAGTAAACAGTGCTTTACAGCCGATAGACATTGAAGTTAACCTTCAGAACCCTCTCACTTACAGTCCGTCTTCAAGAACTTCGATACGGACGGAGACGGCAACATCTCCCAGGAGGAATTTGAAGCCATCAGGAACAACTTCCCTTACCTCAGCAAGTTTGGAGAACTGGACAAGAACCAGTGAGTTTTTTTTTTTCAGATATGTGCCCGTTCCAGCTCCCTGACTGAGCACGACGGTGCCAGCTCACCGCAGTCTGTCGCACAAATCCCTCTCATCTCTCTCCTGTCTGCTTGCCTCCTCTCGCAGGGATGGGAAGATCAGCAGGGAGGAGATGGTCGACTACTTCATGAAAGCCAGCTCTCTTCTTAACTGCAAGATGGGCTTCATCCACACTTTCACCGAGAACACCTACGTCAAGCCCACATTCTGTGAACACTGCGCCGGCTTTGTGAGTAAACAGCTGGTGCTTCTTCCTCACTTATAAAACCGTGCAGGCGATAATGTACAGATAGTTTTTAATACTGGGTCAGCTGTATGAATAAATAACCCTCCAGGCTCATGGGTAGACCTTAAACAAATATTGATCCTTGCTTTGTTTTTCTTTACATCTTTTCAAATGCATTGATTTCTTCACTAACCCACATCGATGGCACGCGTTGTGGCTCGTTGCAATAAGGTTCAAAGGTCGGCGGTGCTCACGCTGCACAGATTACCTGTATCTGCGCTTCATTTTTGTTTGTCTCCGGCCGCCCCATCTCTCAGAGGAGCTCCCCCCTGTCAGGTCAGGGCAACGCCAATTACTT
Source organism: Pleuronectes platessa (assembly GCF_947347685.1). Classification (NCBI taxonomy): domain Eukaryota; kingdom Metazoa; phylum Chordata; class Actinopteri; order Pleuronectiformes; family Pleuronectidae; genus Pleuronectes; species Pleuronectes platessa. The sequence continues at coordinate 11,875,619 of NC_070648.1, forward strand.
TGAGCAATAGCCGCACACTGCTCAAGCAGCATTCTGGGAAATATGGGAGGAAGGTAATTGGGCAGGATGATAGGCCTCCTCGGCTGCAGTGTGTTTGTTTGTGTGTGTCCTCTGGCCCCCTTAACATTTCCCAAAGCCCCCCCCGCCCAATGAGCCCCGTGTTATTTACCCTTAGACAGTGAGTCAGCTGTAATGAGAGCAGGAATGGGGGGGCCCTCATCGCTGAGGTGACACCGCATTCAGAGAGAGATTGTAAGTGTGTCATAGATGATACTGCATGTGTAGACTCACAATAACACACCTTTACACACACCATGCGTCTCTTTTCCAGAGGAGAGTCAGGCGGTTTCAAACCATCCCGGGGGGGGGGGGGGGGGAACACAGACTAGAGAGCAGGGAGAGATAAGGACTCTGACAGTGTGTTCCTTCCTTTGAATGGTGTGTGTGTGTGTGTGTGTGTGTGAATGGGTGTATGTCAGAGGTAGATACACCAGCCACTTCCTCCCTCTGCCCGCTCCGGTGCTTTTCTCTTGGCTCCTTTGCAGAAACAACATTTTTCCCGCAGTCCATTTTTCAGCACTTGTCTCAAACAAGCTGTACAAGCCCAGCTGCCCCCCCCAACCCCCCACCCCATCCCCTGTAAACACTGCACAGTTCACTCACCTCCCATGTCTCACATGGATCTTCATAATCTCGCACAGTTTTGCCCGCAGCCACCTTCGGCCCTAACATCCTAATTAATGGCGCACGGACGAGTGTTACTAAATCCACACACACAGTATCAAGTGGTGCATTTTTTTCTTTGCCACGTAAAGTGTATCATTACAGTCACACATTCTTTCCTGGCTGACTGTCAAGGTTATCTATCCAACAATAAGGCCACAATATCCAGTGCATTTCCATTTCCTGTACGTGATCACACCTACCGAGGAATCGTCCATATAGTGTCCAAACTGCAGAAACAGCTTTGTTAATGTATTTGTCTGCATTTAGGTCACAAACCAGTGCTTGTAAACAAACCCTTCAGGGATGGTGTCCCTTGGGTGACCTTATCGCGCCGGCTCGCAGTATTTGGCAGTGGAGAGGGGTGTGCCCAAACAAATCTGTGTCCAGTCCCGGTTGCTTCAGCCACACACGATGAAGTTGACCCTTTGTAACATATTTTTCCTCTTTAAATGTCCAAAGCAGTTGGAGACATGTTGAATGACATGTTGGAGTACACAGCTCATTAGGTTTATATAGAATGATGGCATCAGCTTCATGTTCAATCCTCTCAGCCCTGTTTCTGTCATGCGTGCAGCGGAGGGGGGGGATTTAGATTTCATTTGAGGAGGCTTCAACTTTCAGGGACAGCAAGACTTTAAAAGAACACTTTGACATTTCAATACTTATTTGCTGTCTTTCTGGGAGTTAAAGGTAGGGTTGGTAATTTAATCATTTTGTCCAAATCCTCTTCATGTCCCATGCCACCAATTGTTGCAAGTGTAGCCTGCTCTTGCTAGATCTTTCTTTTTTTATTACCATCTTAAAATGAGTAGATAGACACAATAGATCTTATAGGAAGTGTATGTCCACTTAGCATGAACCTACAGTGGAGGCCTGTCCCTGCTGGTTCCCTGCCAACCTCAGGGTGACTCCAGGAAGGCACTGCTCCCTGACAACATAAAGTTAATTCACCCCTAAACTGCAAATTCATTTAATGTGGGTATCTATCTGTATTTACCAAAAAGTTTTGGAAAGCAGGAACAGAATATGTGAATTTTGTCATTTCTTTTTTTATGTCTGGTCAAAAAATATAGTTTTAATTTAGTTCAGAAACTATTTATAAAAAACCTTTTTTCATCATCCAGTATAACATGAATGTTCTTTCCGTGATTTAACTGCATGCCGGTAAATTCTGTTTGTTGTGGAGCTTCTCACTGTGCTCACGGATTCCCACTGTGTTTGTGTGTGTGTGTGTGTGTGTGTGTGTGTGTGTTGGTCTTTGTTTCTGTATATACTGTATGTGCCTCTACAGGTGTTATCTGTCTGCATGCATATAGGTTTGTGTGTGTGGGTGTGTGTGTACATGCGTGGAGAGGTCAGGATATCTTTCTGTGCACCTCCTCAGATGTGCCAGGACAGTGTGTGATCTCCGGCTCGCCCCTTTCAAGTCATTGTTCCCCCCACTGTCTGTGCCGTCCCCGCGTCCCTCTTGATCTCGGTCCCCCTTGCAACCCCCCGCCCCCCCCCCCACCCCCCCACGTCCCCCATGTCCCCACCGACCTCCCCTCTCTCTGCTTTTTCTTCCCCTCAGCCTCTCTCTCTCTCCCTCCCTACATCCTCCCACCTCTCTGTGTTCCATTGTGCTGCTCTTTTCTTGTGGAGGACACGATCTTGTATCAAGATGTGAATTACAGGTGTGTTTTCACTTGTTTTAGGACATTAGCTGCTAATTCTATCCACTTTCTCATTTACTGCAGTTAAAGGTTTTTCTATTCGTTTCAGTTCACCGCAGCTTCGAGCCTGGGAACGTACTCGAAAGAGCAAATAAGTGTCAAATGGGTTTGGTTGTAAAGGCGAAGGAAGGATCTGTTTTGCAGACTCTCCATGGCTGACTGAGATATACAAAAACTTGTTATTTAAAAGTTGCGTTTGGGCAGCCGACAGTGAACGATTGTTGGAGGGTTGCTCACCACACTGAGCTAGTGAAATGAACAGAAACTAATAGCAGGTTGGGAAGTGAGTGAATAACATATGGCACGCTCAATATTGTACTTTAACTAAATCCTATGCTTGTATGATTAAAATTGCAGAGAGCAACTGAGTGATACATCTGTCGTTTTTAGTGAATTTGGATGAGTCGATGTGAAAATGTCCCCATTCTCAATTGCACTCCCTGAATTTAAAATACAAGTGGCCATTAAAACTCTTAGGGGGGGGGGGGGGGGGCACACTGAAATTAAAGGTCAAAATATGGCAACAACAAATGATCACAGAATGTTTGAAGATCCACACACCTAGAAGCTATAACTGCATTGTAGTTATGAAATAAGGTGTTAGAGTGAATGACTTTAAAACGATGAGGGTTAAGGAGTTGAATATACTGATCTAGGCTACTTTGGTCTGATAAGTGGTTAATGTCATTTTCTGAAATTCATAGCGTAATAACCTGTACTTAATATAGTGTGAATCATTATCTGTATATACCATTAATTACTCGTATTATGGTTTTTCTTTAAGTAACGAGTAGATACACCTACATATTCTACGCATTGGGCCTTAATTTGAGAGATGACAGTTAAGTAAACAGCCACTTGATGCCTCTGCGGATGATTCTACAATCTATATTCATTCCTAATATCTCCGCCTCATCATTATGTTAAAAACCAAAGTGCTGGAGGTGAAAAAAGAATCACGATTTAAACAAAAGTTCTACTTGTGATCATTCAGGATCTGGGTCCATGTGATAACGATGAGTATTTTAATACAAGAATGACCTTTTGTTGACCTATCGTTACATTTTCTCCTCTTTCATCTGAAAAACGATGGCAACACCATGATTATTTCAACATCCCTCTTGCCGAGATGGAAACTAAATGAGAACTCGTCCTAATTAACACTGACCTTTTCTCTCTCTCTCTCTCTCTCTCTCTCTCTTTCTTTCTATCCGTCTTTCCTTCTGTAGATTTGGGGTTTCTACAAGCAGGGCTACAAGTGTAAAGGTAAGAGAGCGATTCTTCTGCTTCCACATCCGCTGCACAGATGTGTGTTCCCCCCAGATGTGCACAGCAGCCTGCAAAGAATTAGGGGATTCATTTTGAGGCCGTCCATCCCCCCCACACACACACACACACACACAGACACACAATCCACAGAGTTGAAGTGTCGAGTAAATGTCATCAACGCACACACCTTATCGAATACAATTCATCACACTTTTATTGTATGTCCACCCACAGGGAGCTCTGTTCGCTAACAGCTGCTCCGCCGGCCGAGACCACAATGCTCAATTATTTGCCCTTTCAAGGCTCCCAGCAGACGAGTGTGTGAGGAAGCTGCTTCACTTCACAAATGTACATATCTCCTCCTCGTGGTCATTAGCTTAAAAAACAGACTATTCTCCTCCTCCTCCTCCTCCTCCTCCTCCTCCTCCTCCTCCTCCTCCTCCTCCCTGTGGATGTTTGCCGTCGATACTCTCCGTTAATGCTCCAAGTTAAGTAATGATCATCTGCAGACATTCAGCCCCGTAATTAACTCACACAACTACACATGTTTCCGTCCAGATGCCAGGCAACAACTTTGGAGAATGTTTCGCTGGATCTAAAATGCAAATCACGCCGGGCTCCATCTGCCGCAGCGCCGGAGTGATTGATTACAGCTCGGCCGTGTGAGACGTTACAGCCGGGAGATAACATTTCATTGCTTTGCCAATCGTTCCGATAAATGGGGATATAAACGTTTACGGCACAGGAGTGAGGGTGGCAGTATTCACTTTAGTTTCCATAGAAGCCCGGGAAGTAGGACGGACATGTGTGCGTGGAGGACTTAACTTACAGTTGTGGTCGTGGTTTCTCCAATGTTAACGCAGCTGTTCGCTCTTTTGGTATATCGCTATCTTCTTTGGGTTCTTTGGGTGTATTTTAGCTTTTACACACAGTTCTTGGAAGGTGCTTCACTTTCTAAAAGGCAGACATGACTACCAGATTGCTGCCGTTGAGAGAAAATGAGGGGAAAACGGCAGGAAGGTCAGAAAACCTCAACACACAGAGACACTGACAAATTGATTCACGCATTACATCGCACTTAGTGTACATGCAGCATCCACTCCTACTCGTAACCCCCCCGCCCCCTCCCACCCAAACCTTCCCGATCGGACACCACCTTCAGAGGGGGGAGAGAGGACGGGGGAGTGGAGTGGTCTGTCTCATTCCAGTGCATTAAGGAGTCCAGTGGAAGTCAATGAAAGCTCCCGCACCAATTCATCCCCATTACTGTTGTTAGCCCGTACGCAGGGAGGTAGAGAGAGAGAGCGGCAGGGACATTATTAAAATGAATCACCCTTATTGAGAGTGTGTGTGTGTGTGTGTGTGTGTGTCTGCTTGGACGTGTGTTTATAGGAGCACGCTCAATGTTTTTGGGGGAAATCATTCATCCATCTGTTGCAGGGAGTAGGGAGAGATAATCAATACCAATTTATATAATTATCCATAAATGTGACGCTGCCCCAGCACTTCCCCCATAATACGGTGTACATCTCACCCAAGCACATTAACAGAAACAGGACCGCAAAAAGCCACAACTTAACTTTAATAACCACACAATGGAAACATGACCACAGCGGAAGTTAGCGACAATGGATATTGACAAATGAGCGAGCACAGTTACTTACTGCCATGGAATCCCTGGGTCAAGTGAGCCTTGGGTTGTAGAAACCTTGGTGCTTATATATTTGATTATGTATTTGATGTGTTATGGTTACAGGTTAATATTTTAAAATCAATTTCTCAGTTGACATCAGTAAGTAGCGTTGCTTGTTTCATTGTCAGAATCCGTTGTGGCTCACTTCCTTTGTGATTGGGTTTCAGTTGTGTGGCTTTTGCACTCGTGTTTTCTGTTAAAGTGCTGGTGTGAGACGCCGCGGCCACGGTGCCATACCCCTCCAATTTCATGGGCTTGTTAATGCACCCCCCCCCCCGGAGTACAATGACTCTAATTGATACAGTAATGCTACAAGGGCAAACAAATAAACACACAAGAGAGAAATTGCAGTGAGGCTGAACAAAAAGAAACATTTTCAATTGCTGCTTTTCAGTCATTTCAAGGCAAACAGTTCGCCGTGGAAGAAGTTAGACACTTGACCACTTATGAGGGGAAGAGGGTGATGTCTGACTTCCTGACCGAAGGAGAATAAGAATTGTTTTCTTTCAAAGACGTCTATTATGCTTTCAAGAGGACGTGGGGTTTTAATTAGCGAAACACCTTTTGAATTAAGTGTCAAACTCTTCTCAACGGCTTCAAGGACAAATGAGATTTAGTTTTACTGTGGTGATTTATTGTGCATTCAGGCTGGTTGTCTCTCACATGTTCTCTTGGTGCTGGCCCGTCGCCCCCCCGCTCTTAGACGCCCACTGGTTGACTGAGTTGCTGTCGGGCACAGTCGGCCTCGCCGCGTGCCAGTGTTCACGTGTCTGCATGGCGTGTAGAAGCACTCCCCCTTCGCCGCTCACTCTCCTGTTCGCCTCCATGTTCGTGTTGGCCCCCATTCCTCTGTCTGACCCTCTCCCTCTCTCTCCCCTCCACTCCCCCGCCACCCGTCTCTCCTGGCCTTTCATCCCCCTCTCTCGACGACTCTCCCTCCCTCTCATCCGACCTCTGTGTGCTCCCCTCCTGCCGCGGCACCGCTCCCTGCCGCCGTGCTTCCCCCTCCACGCGGATGCTCCTGGGGCAGCCTGCGGGGTGAACTGCCACAAGGCCTGCCGGAGCCGCCTGGCCGTCGAGTGCCGGAAGAGGACCAAGAGCATCAGTCACGAGACGCCGCCGGCTCTGCAGGCCAGGTCCTACAGCTTCCCTCCACCTGCCAACACCCCGCCCAGCCTGCAGAACACAGGTGAGTGGTGCTGGGGTGGTTTGTTAAAAAGTCACAAAAAAACATTTCCTCATCTGTTGTTCTTGCAAAGTAGCAAAGCAAAGGCAAAGAGGAGCGAAGAATTTTCATTTGCTTGGCACAATTGAGAACTTTTAAGATATGACGCTTGTGAACTCAGCATCAACATTTATAGACATTGTTCCTTCTACACAAAGAAATGATATCTGTTAAATGCAGTTATTTTCTTCATGCTCACATCAAAAGTGTGAAATAACATCCAACACTTGAATCCTCGAGGCAGGTGAAGGTGAATGATATTTTCAGGTGTAAATCTTTCGTCTCCCTAATGTGATGTCAATGCAGCATGAAGTAGTCTCATTTAGTTGATTTTATATATGAGGCATAATATTAAACCAATCTTCACAATCCTTCAATAAATAAAAACAGAATAAAAATATCAAAACAGTCTGTGAATCTAGTCCTTCTCTCACAGTAGTTCTGTTAGCTCAGAGGAATTTTTCAGTTTTCAGCTCCTCTCGACCCCTCCGCTTTGTGAGGGGGTGCTTTGGTCCATCCGCCCCCCCCCCCCCCCCCCCCCCCCCCCATACGGTGCACTGACATTTGGCAGATATTTTCAATAACAATAGTGTAATTTGCAATTGAGATGTGATTGGTCCACCACGGCGAGGCCAGTGACTCACCGCCGCAGCGTTTTCATCAGCTATTAGTGAAGTGGTGCCCTGCCCGGCTCTGTTATTATATCAGTGAGGACCTGGATGATCACTGGACGAGACAATAGAGCCAGGCGCGAGTAAACAGACAGAGGACACATATGTCATTAGATTTGCTGTGTGTTTGTGTGTGTGTGTGTGTGTGTCTGTGTCTGTTTGCATTCCCATTTGTTGACAAATCTGTTCCTATTTTCTCTCCCCTCACTTTCTGTTTCCATCAGTGATTGCCGAGGAGGATATAGAGTCGGTGGAGGAAGGTGTGTTCGATGTCCACCTATAACCAGGTGAGAGATGGTTTATGCTTCTTACTTCATGATAACCTTATTAATCACTAAATCTGACTCAATAGTTTTCTTTTATTACCTAGAATTTACTCCTGGTTTCCTAAATACAGTTCAACAATCAGGATGTTTGTATTCATTTGAATGTACAACATTTTATACCAACTTTGGAACATTTTACACTTCAACACACACAAAACTTAAGGAGCTTTGAAGAACTGTTTCAGTTAGTGCTGAATATTACCCTGTAATTACAGTTACCCGCCTGATGGAGGTGCTGCAGCCCCTTTAGTACCTTTGCCTGCCCACAAATCCTGGACTCTTTGAATGTGAACAGTTAGTGTTAAAAAAGTGTTAAACACTCAATCTTAGATGTGTATATTGTTATCATAGCTACCTGCCGAAATAATTTGCATAATGGTACATGACCTGTGGCTACATTTTCATTTGCTCAATTAAAATCACTAGTGTCAATCACATATAAGATACGATAAGATCAAATGTACCGTTATTGATCCTCCATTGAGAAAGGTCACAATTGACACAGCAATAAAAAAGGGTTGAAAACTACAAATACAAGGTAGAATAAAAATATAAATATTATCAACATGGCTGTTTTTATAAAGGTGCAAAAACTGTTACAAATTATTTATTTTATAAAACAAATCATGATCTGACAGGGATAAATCAAAAAAACACTAGTTGGAGGTAACAGTAAAAATACTCACATCTGCATTGGAGACATTTTGTCTTCCTTCCTCTTATCAGGCACTTCCTGCAATTTAGCTGGTGATTCCCAGAGATTCGCTCATTTGCAAGCTATGCAGGGGCCAATGGCTAATTTGGCAAATGACCATCTGAGCAATAATTCACATTTTTAAATGCAAGAACCAGTGTCCAGGTCAACCTACTGGTGAGCAAAATGAGTAGTCAGTCCATGGCAGGTTGATTAAGCACAGGTTTGTAGGTCGGAGAATATAGAGGCAGTCTCTATAAGATGGTAATTGCCGCCTCAGGGCTCAGGGGCTTTTGGTTTGTAAATAACTGGTGCATATTCCCAATCCAGTTTATCAAAGCAGATTACCACAAACTGAAAACCAACACAGCAACTGCAGGGCTTCAAGGGGCCTCCTGGAGGTCTGGGTTCCCAGAGCTGTTGCTATTCTGCACAGTGCAGACGTGTTCATTTATTCTCCTCGAGCATTCAAACCTATTTCACTCGCTGTATCGGTCTCTTGCAGGAGCTTTGAATTGAAGTGTGAGCCAGACGCGGACGTGCTGCAGTATGTGAGTCTGGCAGCACCCCCACGCTGAGGAGAAATTGCACTGAACACCAGTCAGGATACCTACACGGTGCCACACGGTGGACAAACGCCGCAACAGCAACCCCACTCCGGCTGACTCACGTGAATGTGAAGACCAATGTGAATGGAATGGTCTTTGTTTGTCGAATCTCTACATGTTGATCCCATGCCGACCAAGTGTTTGTGTAAATCTCACTATATATTCTATAGAAAAGAGAAATAAAATCCACAATATTGTATTTTCCTATGTTAAAGTCAGAGGAGTCAAATTTGAGCTCACTTTGCTGCAGATTGGAACGGCTGTTTACTTTCTTTTTTTTTTCTTTCTTTTAAAACACAATAGAGGTGCTGTCATTGCCAAGAATGTAAACCTGTACCCAGACTAAGCTGCTGTCTCCTTCATCTGAGAATCTCTGCTTTTTTATTGCTCGCCGGCTTGTTTTGAAATTACAATTTCGATGTCAGATAAAAAAAAAAGAAGGAAGATTGATTTGCGGTGTTCACGACAAAAGCGGCCACTTTGCAAAACAAACCGAGACGACCACGTGGACAGTTAGAATGACGGCGGACTTTGATCGGCGTCATGTTTCGCTTCATGTCTATCCTGACTATCTGGAACTGTCCCGTGGTTGT